>NC_092864.1:9347776-9396384 GCF_032062135.1 Pyxicephalus adspersus
AGGGGACATCAGAGGAAATGGGGGGGGGGGGGATTAACACCAAAGTTCAATAGTTTTATGTTACAAATTTCCCTTTTTAGAAAATGCGTGGAACTAGAGAGCAATCAATCAATATAGCAACCTATTGAATGTACAGCGCTGTGTAATATGTTGGCGCTATATAAATGCTGTTTTTTAATAATAATGGAGTAATTATCTCTGAATAGAGTCTTATGATCGGGGAGGGGGGGGGCTATGCATCATTCAATGTGACATTAACCTGCATTTCACTTGTCATTTAAACTCAATCCATAATCCAATCACTTCATTACGTGTCATGTGGAGCTCATCAGGGCCCCAAATCCTTTGCTGTCACCAATCTATTTGTTCGCAACAAACTCCAAGTTTCTGGGTTAACCCTTTCTGTTCTGAAGATGTTTTCTGTTACAATCATATATATTTCTACAGCCCCCGGTGACAGCACCATCAGTGGGAGCAACCGGGCTGCGCTCACATATTAACCTTTTCCTGGCCAATCAGAAAGCCCGTTGATGCTTTTTTTATTATAACAGTGTTTGGAAATGATCATACATAGCATTCATCTGACACCAGATCACAAAACGCCATTCATTTCTTTATTTATCCAAGAGGACAACACATTTGTATACTGTATATACCAGCAGTGACTGTGTATAGAACATTCTGTGTGCGATGGGGACAACTGTATGGTCCCTTCTTGTCCACAGATACACAAGGGTTAACCTCATTGCAGCTACGATTCCTAACTATTCATGTATACAGGAAATCAAAGCGAAGGACCTGATTTACTAAAGCTCTCAAAGACTGGAGAAGATAGACTATCATGGGAGAACCTGGATGATCCAGCAAACATGGAATGTAAGAACATTTGCCCATAGCAAGTGATTTTTAAGGCATCCATTCCATTGTCGGATCACCCAGGTTCTCCCATGATAGCCTATCTTCTCCAGTCCTGAAGAGCTTTATGAAATCAGATGCAAAGAGGTAATATTCAAATACAATAAAGCTGGAGGTTTCTATCTGAAAATTGGACATTGAAATGCTGAGTTGATCCAGAGATCAGAGTCAGCTGAAGTTAGGAGCAAATCTGCAGTTTTCAGTCTAAAAGCCGGTCCATTCTTTCTTTTTTGCTTTTGGTATGTATAGGTAAGTAAAACATTAAATGACCAAATAGGAGGAACTTAAGAAGTGGGAATAAAAGAGTCTTTGTACAACATTGTCACATGGGTGGTGGGGTAGCCAGGCAGTTACCGGTTCCTCATGGCAGGTAGATGATTGGAGCAGCATTTCACTAATGGCTACTCATAAAGACTATAGGACAGGTAAATCAAATCAAAGCCACTTGGCAGAGGTGCCTACCAGCCTGCCGTCCATGAGATTGCAGCCTTACAAGTTGGGATCTGTACATAACTTCCCGTCTTGATTTCTGGATCTACGGCCATTTTCTCTGCAGAAAACCTGCTGCATGTACATCCTTCCATAGCTCGGTGTAGTGTATGGGCTTTCTGATTGGAGGCACATTAAACGGATAGATAAGAGCAGTGTTTCCCAACCAGGGTTCTTCCATAGGGTCCTGGAGCAATGAGCAGTTTGCACCTCTCAAATGACACCAATGATGTTTTTAGCTATCTGTAAGGGTGACATTCTTCCCAATGGCCAGCAATGTAAGAGAAATTCTTCCCACTGACCACCACACTAATACACTGTTAGCTGGGGATATTGAAATTATAGAAGTGTTTCCCTGATGACCTAAAAGTTATTTCAAGGGCTCCCCTATGTTAAACACTGCTTTGGATAAACCCTTGTATTGCAGGTATTATATACAAAAAGTGCACAGTGAGATTATAAAGGTCCATACTAACAAAGAAACCTAATAGCTACAGTAAAGGGAATGTATAGCAATTTCAATTCAAATTCTAGTTACACAATAGACAATTTTGAAATCTGTTATTAAAAAAAAAATCATACGGATAACCCTGACTGATGTATTTACCAGTCTTGGCCAGCAGGTGGCATGCTAGAGAACCTACATTCTATCAGCTGGCAGCACAGTCTGCCCCCTGCTGGGGAATTATTTTTACATTTCTATAACAAACCTTTCTCAATACTTTTTATTTTGACCCTAAAATAGAAAATGCACAATACTTTCATTTTATTACACATAAGGGGTCCCTACTCTCCATAACTTGGTCTTTTGGTGTCACCAGCTATGTCTCCTTTGCAACACTGGTCCAGCTCGATTTGTTCTTTTGTTGAATGCTAATCATACTATAGAAATATATATACACACTATAAATATAAAGGAAACAGGACCCAGGGGTTATTTATACATTTCTACAATGTTGTAGGACAAAAGAGCAACTGCCAAGTCAAAATGTAAAAAAAAAAACAAAACATAACGACAGGGATATAAAGGCTGCAGGTTTAGTGGAGGGCGGGGGGTTGGGTGGAGCTGGGAACCCCAGTGCAGTGATTAGTAATGGAGTTCCCACCACACCAACCCAAATACGGTGCAGAACGGTTCTAACACAGTCACTCCCCTGGTTTTGGATATGCACACACATCTACAAACATAAAACAAAATCCCTTCTTAGTGATGAAATGCTGAATAAGCAAATAAATAAAACATATACATCAATTTACAGCATTCACACATAACATCCCAGGTGGTAGTCTGCTGCTCCCAAAGATGAGAGGCTAGGAGGTCTTCGGGGTACAGACTGACACTGGGAGTTCATGAGTCCCGGGAGGGCCGATGGACTGGGTGGTAATGCGGATCCGGTAAGAATATCAGAAATTCACACAATTCTAGAACCACACAGGCTGGTCCTAAAGACTACTCTTCATTAGAGGCAGCATGATGATGAATAGGAAAGGTGATGAGTAGACCTAGTATGGCCGGAAATTCCAGTAACTGGAAAATATGGAGATCTGGAGGAGGAAAAAAGGGGGGGGTTAGAGAACAAAACAGATTAGGATTTTACAGCAATCTCACTTATTGTACATTTAATGGCTGTTGTGTTCAATCTTCTGATGATAAACATGTTTTATGCAAACTTGCTGGTTCTGCACTTGCAAAAATCCCAACCAAAGCCTCTATTTATAAAATTATTCCCCCAAACATTTGTTCCGTAAACTCGCTGGTAGCAAATTTTATGGTATTATTTTCCACAGGTCTCCTAATAAAACAATGACTCGTTCTGCCACCTAGTGGGCAATCAATAAAAGTGCACAGCTGTCACATTAGGAAAAGAATAGGAAGTAATCAAATTTTATGAGCGAATCATTTATAAATCGAGCACTAAGAGTCAGCCAACACTCAAGGCACAGTTACTCAATAAACCGGGGCTCCAAAAGCTTCAGAGTCAACAGACTTGGACAAAGTTGTGGGTTGGCTATATAGACACTGGATGCTTGAAGCCAGAGGATAAGCAACATGACACCCATACAGCATTTTCAGGAGGTCACATTTTTCCCCGTCACTTTAAACAAGGCAACTTGTCTATGCTGCCCAGTGATGCAGAATAAATGACAGAACAATACATAGTGTCGTGCTCCCCTCTGCAATCCTGACTTAAAGTTTCAGTTGGCATGTAGGGGGCAAAGCCCAAACCTTACCTTGTCCTTGAGTTGCTGACAAAGCTGCAGGGACACGGTGAAGAAGACCAGCGCATCATTCAGCCAGGGTACTATGCACTCCACTTTATGGACGTGGCTAACTTCAAATCTCTGATTGTTCAGCTCACTGTGGGATAAAGAAAAATATTAGTAGTGTGGGAAATCTCCATGGTAGGTTCACATTTAGCTGCTGCAGTGCATTAATGCATTATTTTTAATGAACGAGCTAACACTGCACCCATACTGGATCTGTATTGCTATGTATAGGGAGATGTGCAGTGCATGGAAGCGGAGCATTGGGGGGTCTTTAAGAATGACACCCCAATACACAAGTGAAAGCCATCATATTGCACGTTTAGGGGGCAGATAAGAAACAAACTAATGACAAGAAAATGGAGATGTAAATCTAGTCTGACAATTAAAGGGTCAAAACAGGGGTCAGATGTTATTGGTGCAAGTGTTGGTTTGAAAATGAATGGAAGAACACGACTGGCTGTTACAAGAGATGGCAGATTTTGCTTGCAGATGCTATAGGAAACTTCCCACACAGGATTGACTGGGCCAAGCAGCTCCCGCCGCCATGATATTTAAAAATAGGAGTTTTAGTGGCGGTTGGCTGTCAGTTCCCTCATTTGTTCTCTGCGGGGGGTCACAAGTGTGACTTGAAGCGCCCGCAGATTTTAGGAAGTGGTGATAACACTGCGTCCTGTATGTGAATCAGTAATAACGATATCATTCACACACCAGGCTCACAAGACATTCATGTCAGAGGAAATCCAGCTACTTACAACATTGCTCCCGGGTTATGCAGGACAGAACTGCCAGAGGGCCGGAAATTCTGAAAGCAGACGAAAGCTGAATCAGCATTAAGCAATACATTCATGAAACTATACCTGTCTGGGTGTGTATACATAATAGGGTGATGGGAAGGTTAGATTTGGGATTGGGAGATCCGCAACTATAGAAAACCAACCTCCCTGCCCGTCTCTGTTATGCTGACACTTCGAGAACTCTCTTGATTCTCCAGCACTCTTTGGATATACAACCTAGCAGTTCCTTATAAACTTGATATCAGAGACTTGTTACCACCGCCAATAATCTGGACTGATTTTTCCTGGTTCCTGGATTCCAATGTCGTATTCAGACACCTTGAACACCTAGATTGTCACTGGTTTCCTCTAAATCCCCTGAGGAAGCTAAACCGGCGAAACGTGTTGGGATTCGGGATCCAGTTTAACCAATTATACACCTAACCCCTCTACCAATTCTGACAGTTGTGTTCTGTATAGTATCAAGTCCCTGCAACCTTTTAATCATTAGGGTCAAATGCAGGAACATTGTTCATAAATATCTATGTATATACCACTAAATCACCAAACTGGTTTTTGACATTTGTATAACTATTGTCCATATCTTAATATTTCTACATAAAACCTTTCAGCCATACAAAATCCCCCGCTGTCCTTTCCTCTCTCATATTGATGCACTAATATAAGGGGTTTGGTTACTGTACATAATCCTTAGACTTGCATAGGAACACCCACTTTTTATACAATTATAGAAAACCAACATTTGGGGTGCATAGGTCTAGCTGGACCAAGGTGGAGCTGAGGGGGTAGGCAAGAAGGAAGGGGGGTGATGAAAATGACCTTGTCCTGTGTCCTTTGTTTCCTCTCTAAATGTTGGAGTAAACTACCCAAAGCAGTGGACAGAATGCCGAGCTACCTACATTCAGTTCATCATTGCATCCAACTCCATACTAAAAGACAAAGCATCCTCGACAATGTCAAGGAGAGTACAGCAACCAATCAGAACCCATGTACAATACGGCTGCTATTGGTATAAACTAGTCACACTTTGTCCTTTGCAATGGAATGGTTCATAGTTGTGAACCTGCCCTGTATTTAATCTGTAATATGTATCAATGCAGCATTTCAATTTCCACAAGTGCAATCATAAGTTCGGCTTCAGGTGCCAGGTCATTTTAGGACAAGGCCCCCCCATAATTTATCTGGCTCTCCAAGGCTACGTACACATGTCAGATGATTCTCGTCCGATAATCGCTTCAGGGTTGATATCGGACAAGAACCTGGAGTGTGTGCAGCGCTTGTTGTTCATGGATCTGTCCTGGTGGATCCACGAACAACGAACGATCGTAATACAAGTGAAGGGAAGAGAGCACAGCTGGGTGTTGCTCTGTCATTCTCCCCCTCCTCTCTTCATGGAGCAGCACTCGTTCATGCATCGTGCAGTCTTTTGTAGCTGGAAAGGATCTTTCATATATAATGCACATTTGTACCCAGCCTAACCAGCTGTAGATGTCATCCAACGATTGCTCACCTTGGTGGAGTTGGGTTGCAGAGCGTGGAGCTGATAAACCAGAAGACACAACTTGTTAACGTTGACATAGAAATTTAGGAGAACATCAGAGGGGGGCGCCGGGCTGAACATTTTCTAAAAGAAGATTAAACAGCAATTACAGATTGATATAAAGAAGCAGCAACAACAACAAAGAAAATACTGCTCAAAAGTTTGTTTGCCATCCCCTCCCTATCCAAACCACCAGGCTCATCAATGGAGGATAGCTGGTATAAGAAGCCGTATATCATCCAGCTCTAGAATTTGTTTTGACCAGAAGTCAGATCATATAATGAATGGTTTCAGATATTGCGATAAGGAATATTTCACTTATAGTTTACTAAGAATATAAATTCACAAAGCACTGAAACCATACAGGGCACAATAAAGCATTGCAATCCATAGTAATGCATAGAAATAATGTGGATTGTTCACTTTCCCACCAGACCCCCTAACCCACTCACCGTAAAATAAATACGTGATTTAGCAATGGATAATTTACCCCTTTCCTGGTTGAGAGGTGCAGAAAACAAAACTCTTGTATCCTTAATCCTCGAAATGGATAATTATTGTCTATGGCACAGCGATGATGTCACCTGCACCTCCAGGAGCCCAAAGTAAAAAGGGTAATTGTTTGCAAATAGAAGCTTTTTTTATGAAAGCTTCCATAATGCTCATAGTGTGAAAAAAAATTCTCTTTAGTTAGTTTACCGTGAGTCCACTAGTAGCCACTTCTGGCAGTGTCATGGTCGCCGGGGTTGTAAGGCGATTCCGGGCTCTGGTTAGCTGAAGCATCACGGCGTCCATCAGCTGTAAGAGAAATACCTCAAACCAATCAAATATCAAAAGACAAGAAAGTATACAGAATGGTCGTTATGAGTCATAGCATTCAATGAAAGGAAGGCCAACACGTTTCATGGTGTACAGAGCTCTCCATCAGTCTCCATCATGGTTGTGATGTGGTAGCTCTGAATCCTGGACCAGTAAAACATTTTAGCGATGGGGAATTCCTATTCTTCATACGGCAGCATTGGGCAGATATCAGAACCACTTCTCCGCCCTGATGAATAGGGTGCAGCCCCTGAAATGTGTTGGCATTCTGTGTTGACTGTTACATATAATAAGGACCATTTGGGACACGTTTTTAGTGGGTTGGCACTTTCGACGTTTGTATGGATAGGGAGATGCCAAGTGAACCCACAAACACCAGAACATCCCAAATGGATCTTGGACCTAAGGGCCCAGTGCTCCTCCTGAGTACAATTACACACGGATATCAAGCAATAGGTGCATCCCATGCCAAGCTTTTGTGATAGACTTGACTGAGAGAATATGGCAGGACGTGACACCCGCTTGGCAAGGGCCTTGACGGGCACAGCCATCCCCCAACACACCAGTGGGGACCCCTTTAGGAACCCAGGATAATTCCCCAGCATCTCACCTTCAGCACCTCGGACCCGGTCTGGAAGTTGTAATTCTCACCCCGATTGGTGAGCAGATAAATCGCCTGATTTACATGGTTCCTGGCGTCCTGGATCTGAAACACAGTGAATCAAAGAGTGTATGTCAGGGCAAAAAACAGATGCTGTAGATTGCTGCAATACATTCACATTTCCCCCAGGTGCCACCAAGTCATCGCTGCCCTGTGGGTGGTGCGTGATGCCCAGGATGTACAGGAAGAGGGCGTTAAATGATGTGAGGGTCATGCAACCCTGCAGCCAGGGCTGCTTGTTTACATTTAAAAAGAATCCTGGAACGGGGCTTTGCTATCAAGCCAGCTTTGACTTGGAACAAGCAGGGAGTTAGCAAAGTCTAAAGTCCCATCCTCTATGCAGGTTTTAAATCAGCGATTCACAGGCAGTGAAGTATCAGGGTTACAATGTTTTTCACCAGGCAGCTGAACACAATGCAATAGGAACTGCCCAAACCCCCCATCCCCATAGGGTTACCTGCTGCATCTTCCACTGTTTGTCCTCCCGGAAGGCAAAATGGAGGACCTGACTGGTCCTTGAGACTTTTAAGTTAACTTCCTAAAGTGGTAGACAAGAAGAAAAAAAAGCTCAGCACAAAATGGAGAAAAATAAAATAGAACCCCTGCCAGTCTTTTACTAGCTGCATTCACACTGGGGAGATTTCCATTCACACATCAAATTCCACCAATCAAAATGAAGATACTCACAGCCTGGCAGAGGGTGTCCCCTTGCAGGGTCAGAACTCCTTTTACTTGATCTGTGCTATACAAAGGGGAAAACGGGAGGAGTCAGAGCCAACTTCTCAGAATTAAAGAGGACCTGTTATATAGACCCTCAATTACTCAGTTACCTGGAGCTCCCCAACACAAAGTTCTCTTGCTTGGTGGCGCCATCTGCTGTTCCAGTGGGAATGGTAAACCTGCGAGAGGCTTCCTGTTTAAGAGAAGGCAGGGTTCAGAATTAGGTAAAATACCTGACCCATCCAGCAACCCCCCCTCCATATGCCACCAATAAAGCAGACACTGCCCTGAAATGCCATTCCACCATCCCCTAATAAAGCAGGCAAGTCAAACAGTAGGCAGAATTACATGGAACTGATCAGCAAATTTGTCACATGAGGTCTAGGTCTTCAATACAATATAGCGAGGAGCCTCCTGTAATAAAGACCAGTTCTTGCTGCTCCCCCTGGATTGTGCAGGGTGACCGGTCTTGTATCCGCCCACTCCCTTTTCTGCCTGTAGTAGGTGGGTCTTCTAGGTCCCGCCCACATCTTTACTTTCTGCACAGTCCATGGATGTCCCTGCTATTTTTGCAAGACTTTATGTAAGTTTAAGAAGACATAAAGACAATAAAAGATTATGTCCCCAAACTTCAGTGTAACATTTATCTACAAGATGGCTATTGCTGCCAAATCTGCTTTATCGCTCGAGTTCATCTTGTCCTATTGTACTATGACAACTGGCTTTCATTTCCATTGTCTCATATTTGCCTGTGGTATGCTGGTCTTGTTTAGCCTTTGTACAGTGCCGCAGAATATGTCAGTGACATAACTGCAACTAGCAAGAAGAAGATTGCATCACTCAAAGACCAGATTCCTGATGCAACCACTTTACTACAGGTCCCTAAATGACACAGAAATTTGATTTGCTAAAGGTTCCCCTTTCTATTATCACATGACCTCCCCTACAGGAGCACCAAATACACCAACCATTGTGTCACCGACCTTTAATATATCCTGCAGTTGCTTCAGTACCGAATGCACTTCCTCCTTTAGGAGCCATTTGAATTCTTCTTCCTGCAAAAGAAATCGATGATTAATAGCAATGCAGAGGACATATTAAAAAAAATATATAAACCTGAGAACAATGCGTTGTATTGTATCGTACCGGCCCTTAGATGTGCTGAGGGCAACGGCTTCCCCTTTCCAAATGGCACAAACCTTATTGTCACCAATAACACAGCTTCTGTCTTCAGGTGACAACGCTCAGTGTACTGTATCTATACAGGAGAGACAGTGTCACCCCAAGATAGGAAGAATGACAAGGGTACAAGAAGCCTGCAGAATATCTATAAGGAGAGGTATTGTGGAGGGCAATAGATTGTGAGCTCCTCTAATAGCCAGATAGTGATATGAGTATGGACTCTGTACAGCGCTGCAGAATATGTTGGTGCTATATATAAGAATAATGGCTGCATGTTAGATATACACACCACACAGTCCGTTTATGTTGTGACTACAGATGTCTGAATATTTTGGAGATCTCGTAGCCTCGCCCCACACAATATTTTGCCTGTATACAGCGAGCACTCCGGTTGAAGTCAGTTTTAGGCGGACAGACAGGAGAGCTGCACCCATAACCATAACATTTACTATTATGATTTGTCTTTGTTGTCAGTAAACGGAGAGAGAGGCCTCTAATCCCTGGGGACGGCTGGAAGAATATTGAGATGACACCAGGGATGTAAGGTGAAACGGGTGAAGGAGACAACATGGCTGCTGAAAGGAAGAGACGGCAACATGGCTGCCACAGCAGGGCAGAGGTGACAACATGGTCGCCGTAGCAGGGCAGAGGCAAAAACATGGCTGCCATAGCGATCTTTTGGGATTAATCTCATGTAAAAAAAAAAAAAAAAAAGTCTGTTTCCCCTAGCACAGAAACACACTTCTTCTGAGAGGCCATATGTGTCATTTCCAAACATGGCGATCCGTTGCTCTGTTCAAGTGAATTGGGCTTCAAATCGCCAATTTGGTGTAGGTTACATTAGTTTTGGTATCCTGTAAATACAGTATTTTTCTACCATTTTTTTTTTTTTTTAAGTTGAGAACGTAGCTGAATTTTTCCTCCTCGTCAGC
Organism: Pyxicephalus adspersus; assembly: GCF_032062135.1. Taxonomy (NCBI): domain Eukaryota; kingdom Metazoa; phylum Chordata; class Amphibia; order Anura; family Pyxicephalidae; genus Pyxicephalus; species Pyxicephalus adspersus. The sequence continues at coordinate 9,358,097 of NC_092864.1, forward strand.
ACGACCGGTTTAATCATTGGCCATGAAGTCAGCTAACTCTGGATTAGTTAAAAATGGATAGTTAAAGTTTACCCATCATCGCCTCTCTGGTCAATAAACAATGAACTTCTCTTTTTGTTCACTTAAATATACCACTGAATGAGTTTTAATAATTCTATTAAGAGGTTAAAAAATATATATACCCATTGATCCTGCCAGAATCAAGTGTGCCAATAACTTTCTGCAATTTCTGCCTGTGTGGATTTCAGTAACTGGTTGCATTCTGAACATTAATGATGCAAATAAAATGGCGGGCAAGGCTGTACGGTGTAATCCATACGGCTTGTACCACAGATCTGAGGAAAGATGGATGCCTCTCCTCACAATTAGATCAATGGTTCAGGGTAAGGTAAAATGTCTACTCCAAAAATTGCAACCTTTGTGTACAAAATGGCTACCTCAGATAACATTCTGAGCAGAAAATAGGTGCTTCAGATTACATACATTCTTAATTATGCAGAGGAGACAAAATAGCTGCCCCCCCTCCATTAGATTCCTGTCAGATTTGGAAGCAAAATGGCTGCCTCAGAATGGATTCCAGTCACAGATTTGGAGACAAGATGGCCACCTACAATTATGTTTGGAAATAAAATGGCCACCTAGGATCAGTTTCCTGTCATACATTTGGAGACAAAATGGCCACCTCAAATTAGTTTCTGTCCCAGATTTAGAAACAAGATAGCCAATCCCTGATCAGATTTGGAGACAAAGTGGTTGCCACCACTTAAATTCCTGTCAAAGATTTGTAGGCATAATGGCAGATTCTAATTAGATTCCTCTCATAGATGCAGAGACACCATGGCCACCTCTGATTGGTTGGGAGACAATATGATAATCTGATTATGGTCACAGAATAGAAAACCAAATGGCCGCCTCCAATTAGATTATATTCCAGTCACAGATCTGGAGGCAAAATTTCCACCTCGGATTAGATTCCGGTCACAGATTTGGAAAAAAAAAAAAAAAAAAAAAGAAGATGGGCACCTTTGATTAGATTTGGCCGCCTCCAATCAGACTCCGGTTACAGAGTTGGAGATAAAATGGCTGCTTCAGGCCTGGCACACATTTACACTCACAGTAGACAAAAAATGGCTGCCCAATACCGGGCTCATGTTATAAATTCAAAATGGCTGCATATTACAAGCGGAAATATAAAATGGCAGCTTGGAGATCCATTTGGTGTATTATATTACAAGCTATATATAAGATGACCACCCTGGGATCGCAGCTTTTCTCGCATGACATTTTGTATTGCAGCGGCAGGCCTGGGTTTACCTCAGCGATGGATTAGGCCTGTGTTTGCCTGGTGTTGACACACACACACATTGGATTTGTCATTCTGGTTCTATGTGGATGGCGGCGGGGAAAGAAAAACAACAAAAACAGCTCATTAGGGAAGAAAATGCTCATTCGAAGCTCGCCACCCAGAAACGGGTAAATATTGACAACCCAAAGCCGATAATCTCGATTTGTCTCTTCAGTATCTGGCCCATGCGCCGTTATTTACCTCCTCAAAGAGGCATTCCCACTGCGTTGCCAACTTGAAGATCCAAATGCTAAAAAATATTAAAAGAGAATAAACACAATGTTTGTCCATAGTAACACATTGTCCAAAAACACTCCACAAGCACTCGGGTACACCAGGCCTGTGGGGGGCGCCGCTGTCAGTATTTGGAGCAGATCGCTGGCAATTATGGCTTTGTTTGGCAGTTTACCCCCCTTACCAACAGTCTACATTACACATTGATGAGCAACATTTCCAATGAACTTGAAATTCTGGTGGATCGGAAGAAGTGTGAAAAAAGAGAGGAAGTCCCATTTCCTGCACAGATGAGAATGTTTATTCCTGAAATAGAAAGGAAGGCAGGAGGACAACCGCAACTGCAAGTGCCAGAAAGACGGACATGAAAAGGGGAATTGTAACAGGTTTGTGTATATATATTTAATTACTTCCCCCAGGCTTGCATGAGATCCTTATATGATTTGTATTGCATATAGTAATAATAGATGGCATGCACACAGTGCTTTCAATTATGTCATCAGTGCTCGGCTTTCTGCAGAAAGTCTAGCAAAATAGTAAAATCTCATAGCACGGGTGGTTCTCCCTACATTCGCACACCACTGTGTATGTATCACCCCTACCCCACCACCATTGTACTTATCTATGAAATGATAACTTCAAGCGTTATCTTGAGAATGATGTTCTGGAGGGTTACTCATCAGTAGGGTTGCTATCACTGAATACATCCCTATCATTCTCTGGATCTGGTCTCAGATCGCCAACGGGGAGTAAACACAAGAATAAAGAGAATGATGAAACAAAGCAAATACATGACTGCTGCTATGAAATGGGTAAAAAAAAATCTTGGACCCCAATTCAAGCCTCTTCCTATTAATTCCTTTATTAATAACTACTAATTATGCAGTTCATGGAAAGCTGGCACCACACAAGGCCTGTCATCAATGCCAATGATTGGTGAATGCAGCGTTCACCTATATGAAGGCCAGAGGGCAAGGCCAGCTTGCCAAAGCGTACCCGGTCAATTTATCTCACACTGGGCTGACCTGATCTCTAAATGAGGACATCTTCTTGTAGACCATCCTTACCAGTCCTGGTGTCACCATTGCAAGAGTTCCTCCCGATTTCTGTACTGGTGACAGCTTTGGATTTCCCATCACTCAGTGTCATGGTGCCAGGGGCTTTCATAATGGCTTAGGTCAAAGCTTTTAGTTTTCTTATGAGCGTTCACATTGAAAAATAAAAACCTTGCTCTACTCAATCTAGATGACAAAAGCGAAATAATAGAAGCATCCAATCAGCCCTCAGTAATCCGTTATTTGCTAGATAAATGGCCTTTTTAAATGTATCTACGCACAAGATAAATGTGATATATTGCAGCTTGCTGGGCCTTTAGCATGATGGCTGCATTAATTTTCAAATTTTTAAGCACTTGCCATGTTTATTTTTACAGAGTGATTCTGAAAGTAACATTTGCTGTCCTAGCGGCGTTAACACTCACTGTTATGTATCTATCGAGAAGCAGCGTTGTCACTTCTGGACACCTCTGCCTTTTCTCACCTCTTTAACATGGGGAGGGCAATGTTCTGTAGTTTATAGAAATGAGCTAAGCAGGGCAGAGAACACTAGGAGAGAGACTAAAAGGCGGCAAATAAGAGATGTTTATGACTTTTTACAGACCATAAGCGTGTGATTGTCACTCGTACCACGAGGCCAGCAAGAACCATTAACAACACAAGTGACACAATGAAACAACTTCAGAACTATTACTGATGTTCCATTGCAGACTTCTGCATACCAAAACCACAGTACAAGTGAAAACAAAGTAAATATAGCCCCAAAGACTTCCCTTTCTACGAAACTACTAACGAAACTGAACAGCTTCCTACGGGAAGGTACGGCCTGGAACACCAAGTTAGAACCAAGGCTACAGCTCTGAACAATGGAGGAGTTTTGGAGGAGATCTTTTAAAAATTCCACTTCGAGACCTTTCTCGGTGCAATCATTGGAAGATTTCCTCTATGTCTGTTCAGGTGACAACTGGTATAGTTTGGATTTCCCATCCGATTTTCTTCCAAGAAAGCTCTAAATCTCAACAGGAGGTCCATCCACAACGTTAAAATGGTCTCGGCTTTAGGCATTCAAAAGATGCCAATCCCAAAAGTCCAAAGCATATTTTAGATCATCTCTCGCTTTGGAATCACATCTGAAGGCACCAAACTTCCCCATTTAGGCACTATTCCCAATTAAAAGACTAACTGGCTGAGAAAGGAACACCATTTCCCCAAGTGTGAAACCGAAGAGTTTAGGAAAAGTAGGCTAAAAACTCTCTTATGAAAACATGAATGACCATAGTCTAAAGGTCTAGGAAACTCTACCACATGTCCATCAAAATGGCAACCTGAGAACAACCTTGGAACCAGGAGACCATGGAGGATGGTAAATTTTACCAGCACTTCGTGAAGAGCCTCCAAAGGATATCTTCGTTCTATTAGAAGGGACTATAGCTTTTACACTGCTTTTTGGTAAAGATCTTTTTTTGACGACCCATAGTCAAATGCCAGAACTTAAAGGAGCACAACGTTTCATTCATCAGATGTCCCTCTGACAACGATGGCCTGAGAGGTGGAGTTCTTAGTAAAGAAAATTGGACGGTTTGATGAATCTAAGTATTTACCAAGCAGTATCCAAAGGATAACTTTGTTCTATTGGAAAAGGAGTAAATAATGTACATTGTTCTATGATAAAGAACGTTTGTGAAGACCCATTGCCAAGTGCCAGAACTAGCAAGGAGCTCAACCATGCACCAAGTGACTTCTTTATATTGGAATGGGTCATAGAAATATACACTGTTCTAGAGTAAAGAACTTTTGAAAAACCATTACCAAGCATCAGAACTTGAAAGGAGCCCAACTGTGCATGAGGTGTCCTTCTCGCAGTGATACACTGAGAGTTGGAGGTCTTGGTAAAGAACATTGGTTTGATGAATTCATGTATGCACCAAGGAGTCTCCAAAGGATATCTTTGTTCCATTAGTCTACAGACTATAGAAAATACACTATTCTTGGTGAAGAACTTTTTGAAAGACCCATTGCCAAGTAACAGAACTTGCAAAGAGCCCAACCATTCATCAAATATCCCTTTGGCAGTGATGGAATAAGAGGTGAAGGTCTTAGTAAAGAACATTGGATAGTTTGCTGAATTCATGTATGTACTAAGGAGTCTCCAAAGGATATCTTTGTTAAATTGGAATAGATTATAGAAAATACACTGTTCTATGGTAAAGAATGTAAAGAACCATTGCCTAGTGCCAGAAATTGAAAGAAGCCCAGAGATGCACCAGATGCCCCTCTGGCAATGACAGACAGAGATGGAGGTCCTAGTAAAGAACATTGGATGGTTTGATGATGATATGGTGGATGACCTCTAGAAGTGTAATCAAGGACCTGTTGAGTAGCAATCTAACAAATGATCATTTACAACCATGGTGGTCTACACCAGAGTACAATTGTGTCCACACGTTCCTGGGTGGTGTTCACCTCTCACCATAAAGACAACCACAACAATAACATTATTTAAGATGAGCTACGTTGCACCAGCAGTTCTCGTAGTATTTTGGGTGAAGACCACAGAAGGGGACAATCCATGGTTTGACCACTTGATTGCCGTTCTTTTTGAAGAACTTGGCATTTGATTTTAGTAAACAGCACAAATCAGCACCATCCAGACAAGCCAGTGTATACGGTAGGATTACAGTCTGAAAATAAATACACCATTGAAGTATATAGGTCAGGGAGATAAATCACCATAAAAGTATAGCTGCACGGATAATCCCATCCAGACCATACTGCCGAAGGAGAGGACCCTGGGGAAATGCTGAAGGTTTACCACGCCTGTTTTCCAGAAAAAGAACTCTGCCTAATGCATTAGTCACCAATCACACTCAATTTAGTTCAGAACAACAAATACAAACATATGTCCTGTATAGAAGACCTGCATGGAAAATAAAACCCACATTACCCTAGTTGGGTGGAAAATTCCCTCACCTATCCCCATTTGCCTATGGCACATCTGGGTACGGGTTAACTTTTTAGTTTTAGAGTAGGGAAAATGGGCAATAGGGCAGGAACCCCAACTTCTCCAGGACCCTAAATGTCATAAAGGCATGGGGTGCATGGAGCAGCAATGCTGTGCACTTGAGACTTGAGACCCCCTAGACACTGCCCGGAGAATGAATAGGGCCAAATTTGGTCTAACCCATTTTGTCGGGTTGGGGGTTAGACCAAATTTGGGCCTAATCATTCTGCGGGGTGGGGATTAGGCCCAAATTTGGTCTAACCCCCCCCCCGGCAGAATGATTAGGCCCAAATTATGCCACATGAGGATCACGACCACAAAGGATCCAGTATAAGTGGCAACTTACCTGCACCCAGCAGTGTCAATGAAGCCTTCCAGCATGTCCAACCAAAAACTTACAAAGACTTTAAGCAACCGAACTTTCTTCTGATCCCACCCCACACAACCTATATCCAGCCCTAAACTAAATGCCACCCCCCCCAGTAGTTACAGTGTACTTTTGCATGCCTTCCTGCCCCACCATGCAGTTTATCAGCAACCAATAGTTTGGCTTGAGCACCATCCCATGGCAGGCAGGAAAGCTTACCGAAGAGCGGTTGATCATCCAATGCTCTTCCCCATCCAATGTATTGCAAACTAAAATCTTTATAACCAAAATCTTATTATGTAGCCATAAGACCAATGCAGTATAAAAGAAGAATTACTTTTCAGCAGTCACCCAACATCTCCAGCAGGCCATAGTATTTCCCTAAAAGTGCCAAGTGTACAGGAATCCCACACCAACCTCTCCATTACCGGGATTATGGTGACGGCTTCATTGGTGATGGCATTAGCCAAGGCACATAGGAGGCTTCAGATCAAATATCCTTGGATTGCAATGGAATCTCGGTCGTTGTGTACATACACATGACACGCCCTTATGATCACTGATAGAGATTCACCTGCTAGATGCAATGCATTCTATGGGGCGTGGCTGCAAATTGAATCTCTGCATTAGCGTTTTGGCAGCAGATCTTCATCATTATTACAATGTATTCACTTCTATGGGGCGTGGCTTCAAATCAATGAATATCTCCCGCCAAATTGGTAATGCATCACTGATACAATGTTGATCATGTGACATACCCCCAAGAGGATGGCCGCACTTACAGAAGTGGAAATTGGGGCAGTTTACTCCAGCGACGACTTTCCTTTGTCATAGACAAACACAATGCATTGTGTGTCAATATAAAGGATTGAATTGGAATGTCCAATCAGAGCTGGAATCTCCGCAGAGAGAAGCACCTGGGTCATTCTGCTGAGCAGCAAAGGACCAATCCCAGGAGACGACACTGTGCCCGCTTCTGTCTGATGCCAGATCAGACTTGGTGGTGGGGACACCGGCACGGCATTTGTGCCTTGTACAACGCCCAGTGTCACCCTCCTGGGTTGGGTTAGAATTATGATGCCCGAAATGCAAAGGACCAATCACAGGAGGCTATATCATTACCATGATTGGTTATCTTGTGCCGGATCAAACTTGCTGCAGGTACCAGCGTTCTATATTTATTATGCCCTATAGTATGGGGGGGCTCCAATACAGAAGGGACCGTTTACCCTAAACCATGGAAGGGCCCTAAACACCATCACATGCAAAGCAGGACTAGCAGTATGCCCCAGACAATGCCTCCTTTTCTCTTGCCAGAGGGATGGCACCATCTTTGTTCAGGAATCACCTCCTTCCAGGAGATGACACCTTCAGCTCAATAAAAGGAAAGAGGAGACTGAGGAAATGCTTTCTCCCGCCTGCAGCTGACCAGTGACATGAGGCTTGGCATTGGACTGGAGGATGAAAACTTTAAATTTAATACAAATGGGCTCAAAACAAAAAATGGGCTTATTGAACGTCCGCCATATGCCCCTCAGTAACAATCAACTTTTGGCATCATTATAGCACCAGATGTGCCGGATAACGTGGTCCATGAGTCACATGATCAGCGTTCCCCCCCATCTCCAATCATAAACAGTCTGTATTTGTCTGTCATTTGCAACCCCTATTTAATGTACAGCGCTGCGTGATATGTTGGTGCTATATAAATCCTGTTTATTAATAATAATAATAAATCTAACGATGCCACACCAACCGTATAGATCACAATCTATTGAAATCTATCATTTCATCGGTCTGGATTATGATAGGTTGATGCGCACACACTGATCCTTATCTGACCAATCACAAATCATCGATATCATTTCTGCGGCCAATTGCCTTGCGAACACCAACATCCCCACTAAAGGAAGGTTTGGGAATACTAATCCATTGGATTCTTTTAGTTGCATGGATTAAATGTGTGTTTCTGCAAAATTGGTTGCATTAAAAAAATTGCAAGTATTGATCAGAATATAAAAACAATGATTGTATGCAATGATCCGATCAACACATATCTGGCCATGATCAGACATAATAAATGGGGTCACCCCCCAGACCCCAATCCCCTCCATCACATGACCCGCAGCTCGGTGACTCACCAGCACTCCCCTCTCCGCACTGCTCGCCGCGGCAGCTGTCGCCATCCTGAGCTCTACAGATCCAGACGATGCAGCCTTAATGCAACCAAACAAACCCCGCCCCGCTTTTCCTATTGGTCAGATAACCTCATGTCCCTGACACGATTGGCTCGTTCTGCTAGTCATCGCTCGCTCGTGGCTCGCAGACGGGAGAACTCCGCGGGCGGTGATTGGCGCTCGCGTGGTTGTGTTTCTGCTGAATTCGCAGAACACGCCCACTCGGTCAGAGCCCGCTGTGATTGGTCGGCTGGAATACCTTCACTGTCTTGAGTGATACAATGTAACACTGGAGGTGATCGGCTGCATTCTAAGCCAGGATTGGCCTGATTGGGAACTACTAGAGTCAGAATGAGCTTTATAAATAGGATGGAGGGTAATTACTTGGTTCAGCTTTATTATTCTGCTCACTGGCCATATCTGTATGTCTGATCGTTGATTTAATATATAGCAGATTACTATTAGATCGACTGGATTTTGTAGTTTTCTTTTTTTTGGTGATCCTGCCACTAAAAGAAATTTATGTCTTAGGGTGACAACATTTACTCACTGTACTGTATTTAGGGAGACAACAATTGAAAACCAAGGGCAGTATGTTGTCACCCTATAACAGGAAGTGTCTGAAATCAGACCGTAATGGCAGGATCACTATTCTTTCTATGATAAAAGTCCATTTCAAAATATTAGAAATCAATTTAGAAACATGGACACAATAAAGGGCCTGCAGGATTATAATGAGTGGGTGTAGCTGGTCTCTATATTTTAGAGCAGAATCACTGGATTGTATTTAAATCAGAGCCCCATGTGTCAGCCTATTTGCTACTCCAATGATCTGGATTGATGATCGGGACAACAACACCTCCCAAGGTTTATATTTCCAGCAACACTGAACTGGAGGTCCTCATATTACCCCCATGAAGCCCTGATGAAGTGAGTGTTGGCCTCTGAAACGCGTTGGATCTCTGCATGTGAATAAGATAAGCTATTGGTTTTAGGGCTCATTGAACGATTGGTTTGGGGCTCTTTGTTCTTCATTGTCAGTCTGAATTCATTGATTTGGATTTATGATCAGGCTAAAAACAATTCCCAGGGTTTCATGTACAGGAGGTCTTTATATTGCTTCCATTAAGCCCAGATGAGATGTTCAGAACCTGAAATGCGTTGGCTCTATTTATATCCCAATAGGATTAACTAGATGTTTCTGGGTTCTTTGTTCTTCATTGTTTCAGTCTGAATTCACTGATCCATTGATTTGGATCTATGATCAGTGCAACACCTCCCAGGGTTTATCATCCCAGCAGCAGTGAACAGGACGACCTCATATTATCTGCAAGAAGCCCTGATGAAGGGAGTGTTCAGCCCCTGAAACATGTTGGATTTCTGTATTTGAAGAGGATTATTATTTAATATTAATTATTATCATTATTAGCAAGAATTTTTAATAATAAATGGGGTTTATATATAGCGCCAACATAAGAGGATAAACAAATTATTCCTGGAATCACTGACAATATAGTTTGGGGCTTTTTATTCTTCATTGTGTCAGTATGAATTAATTGATCTGGATTTAGGATCAGGGTGACACCACCTCCCAGGATTTATTTCCCCAATAGCAAACAGGAGGCTCTCCCGTGAATCCCTGATGAAGGAGATGCTCAGCCCCTGAAACGTGTTGGATCTCTGCATCTGTATAAGGACAAACTAATGGTTTCTAGGCCCATTAACTGAATTGGTTTGGGGCTCTTTATTCTTTATTGTGTCAATCTGGATTCATTAATCTGGGTTTTATTATTATTATTATTATTAAACAGGATTTATATAGCGCCAACATATTACGCAGCGCTGTACATTAAATAGGGATTGCAAATGACAGACTAATACAGACAGTGATACAGGAGGAGAGGACCCTGCCCCGAAGAGCTTATGGGTTTATAACCAGGGTAACAACACCTCCTATTTGTTTCCCAGGAGCAGTCCTAATATATATAATATATATATATAGTCTCAATATACCTCCATGAAGCCCCGATGAAGAACCTGAAACGCATTAGATCTTTGGTTTGGGGCTCTTTACTCTTCATTGTCAGTCTGAATTCTTTGGTCAAGGCAACAACATCTCCCGGGGCTTAGTGTTCCAGTAGCAGTGAGCAGGTCTTAACTTTTCTTACACGAAGCCCTGATATTATTATTAAATTATTATTAAACAGGATTTATATAGCGCCAACATATTACGCAGCGCTGTACCTTAAATAGGGATTGCAAATGACAGACTAATACAGACAGTGATACAGGAGGAGAGGACCCTGCCCCGAAGAGCTTACAATCTAGTAGAGTTTCTGCCCCCTGTGGATCTCTGTGTCAGAATAGGAAAAACGTATTGGTTGGAGGCTCTCTATTTTTTGTGTCAGCCTGAATTCATTGATCCACTGATCTGGATTTATGATCAGGCCAGCACCTCCCAGGATTTATTTTCCCAGCAGTGAACAGGTGGCCCTTCCATTACCCCCGTGCAGCCATGATGAAGGAGGTGTTCGGCCCCTGAAACGCGTTGGATCTCTGTTTCTGAATAGGACAAGATAATGGTTTCAGGGCTCCTTAAAAAGGTTTGGGGTTCTTACTTTTTCATTGTCAGTTTGAATCCACTGATCCAGTGATCTGGATTTTTGATCAGGGTAACACCTACCAGGATTTAATGTTCCACCAGCACTGAAAAGGAGGTCCTGACATTCCCTGCATGAAGCCCTGGTGAAGGGAGTGTTTGGCCTCTGAAATGTGTTGGATCTCTGTACTTATTTAAGACAAACTAATTGTTTCTGGACTCGCCGACAAATTTTTTTTTGTGTCTGTATGTATTACTGATGTGGATTATGAGTGGGGCAACAACACCTCACAGAATTTAGTGTTCCAGCAGCAGTGAACAGGAAGTCCTTACATGAGCTCCATGAAGCCCTGATGAAGGGAGTGTTTGTCTCCTGGAAAGTGTTGGATCTCTGTACCCCAATAAGGACAAACTTACTCTTTTCTTCATCGTGTCGGTCTGAATTCATGGATACACTGGTTTGGATTTATGATCAGAGAAACAGCACTTCCTAGGATTTAGTGTTCTAGCAAACTCTGAACAGGTCTTTCCATTATCTCAATGAAACCCTGATGAAGGGAGTGTTCTGTCCCTGAAATGTGTTAGATCTCTATATTCAAACATAATAAACTAAGTGTTTCTGGACTTATTGACAAGGTTGGTTTGGGGCCTTTTATTCTTCACTGTGTCAGTCTGAATTTGTTCATCTGGATTAATGATCAAGGCAACATCTCCCAGGAGCAGAAAACCGTGAATCCTTACATGCCTGAAGCCCTGATGAAGGGAAAGTTGGCCCCTGAATGAGTTGGAACGCCATATTAAAAAAGGATAAATTAATGATTTCTGGGCTGAATAACAAGATACAGTATATGTATGCAGCTTTTTTTCTTCATCGCATCAGTCATGGTTTCTGAAGTGTAATAGTGATCACATTAATTAACCTGGGGGTATTACCTGAGGCACTTCAAACCCAATGGTAACAAAAATTGAAACTCTGGGCAGCAAGATGGCTTAGTGGTTAGTAGTCTGGCCTTTGCAGTGCTGGGTCCCTGGTTCGAATCTCAGGCCGGGACACTATCTGCATGGAGTTTGCAGGTTCCCTTCAGGTACTCCATTTTCGGTCCACATTCCAAAACCATGCAGTTAGGTTAACTAGCTTCCCCCTAAAAATTGGCCTTAGACTGTGGTAATGACATATGACTATGGTCGAGACATTAGATTGTGAGGGAGAGCTAGTAACATGACTATGGACTTTTTACAGCGCTGCATAATATGTCGGCGCAATATAAATACTGTGTAATAAGAATAAAGGATTACGATATGGTATAAAGTAGCACAGGGATGGACCGGCTTGTACACTACACTGCACTACAGGTATTTCCTCATCTATGAATTCATCCATTGGGGAGTCAATCAAAGATGATCATGTGACATCTAGAAAAACCAATAGACGGCAGACTACATTTCCTGCCAGGAGGAACCATGTGACCTCATTAGGAGGCGGGGCTAACAGGAAGTAGGGGGTGAGCCATTGTAGAACCCCCATCTGTAGTAAGGTAGGAGAGGTCTGTGTGCATAGATACTCACCTACCCAATAGGGGGGGCTTTGAATTATATTACAATCATCAACATGATTGCATTGTAAATTGGCCCTCATACGCGGGGGTCACACTCAGCCACCTGACTCCAAAAATACACAGCACAGGTAATTACCAAGGCTTTTTATTGTTTGCCAGTAGCATCGCTAATTGCACAAAACTCACTTATTACCCGCGCCCTCCCGCCCCCAATAGACCACACTATTTTCCAATGACAAAACTTTTTTTAATTATAAAACATAAAAGCCCCACCCCTTTCACAATGCTTCCAAACCCCCCCCAAAAAATAAAACGAAAGACAAAAAAATAAATCAAACTTTATGTTACCGGGACTCTGATCGACAGGAAAAGCGGGAGAAATGAAGAGGGCGTGTCTCCATCAGACACACAGATTAGGCAACAAGTAATAACCAATAAGGAGAGTGGGGGAGGACTTTCATAGTGTAGCATGTGACACATAGACCGCTATTCACAGATAAAGCAGGGAAAGGGGGGTAATGGTCAGGCCCAAAGCAAAATCTGGTCACCCAAAAGACTTTAATGAGCCGGTTATGAAAATTAGGGTAACGGTGCATTCTGGGCTAGCAATAAACCTGTGTGAGAAGTCACAGACTGAAGCTGCCACATTACTCTTCCGTAATAGTGGTTTCAATAAACTTTATTTAACAGATCGCACAATAATACAGCCAATTATTGACAATCCAATTAATAGGGCCAATGACCCAAGTGGTTGTCTCTCGTCATGCCATTGGACGGTACAATAAATTGGATGGTGGTTTCTTAAAGGGACCCTTCTAAAATAAAAAAAATAAAATCCACTAGTTTTATCATTTTTTTGCAATTGTTAAGATACTTTTGTCCCTTGCACCTTGTCCTGAGCATGCCGTAATCATGGCTGAGCGGTCATACCTATCCACACGGTAATAGGCCATACTACATGCTGTTGTACTGATAGAGGCCCAGTGAGGACACAAAGGCATCAGGAGACAGTAAAGGGCAATCAACGCTTAAAAACTTAAGAATCTAAAGTATTGGGTCCTCTTGCTCAATGAGCCAATCGGATGGCGGCATTGCTGCAGCAGCAACCAATCAATTCTTCCTTCTCTACCCCTAATCTACACCAGCAAAATAAGAGGTTGCTAGAGGTAACATACCCAAAGAAAACTTTTCCCCTTACTTTGTCTTTTTTTTTTTTTTTTTTATATATATCCTAATATATCAAACATGAATCATCATTACCATTATTATACGTTGCTGGGTGATCACTTTTAAGTGATAGGCGGACAGGTGAGGAAGAAGAGAGGGGTCTTCATTCTATATGGCAGCGATTGATCAAAATGAAACAAAATCTACAACAACAAAGTTCAAAGAAGGGCGATCGATAAAAGCCTAAAGCAATCCGAACTTTCAGTGGTGTATATAGGGGGTTACACCTCTCATGACCAGTAACCAATGGCAGAGCTGCATTTATCCCAGCACGAGCTTGGCCACAAAGGGAAAAGTAAGATTTTATATTTCAGGGGTCATTTACACTTCAGGTACTGAATGCATGTTAGTTCTTGTTGCATTTATTTTGGAAGGGCTGACACTGCAGTAAAAAAACAAAAAACCCCTTTTTCAGTTTGGCAAGTGGCATTGTAGTGTTTTACACAATGCAACCTGGAACTTGTAAGGTGTGAAGTGAAAGTTTCAATGGCCAGGTACCTTTTTAAAGCTCATTAAGTGTACAGATTTTTCTCAGTGTAAAAGCAGCAGTCTCTCTGACACTTCAACCCTGAATCGATGCTAGAGCTGTACACAGTCACCAAAGGTCCTACTATGCTGATTGGAGGGCTCAGGCTGTAACTCAGCAAGGGGCGTGTCCTGGACCAACACTCACTGCTCTCACGCAAAGGTCCTTTACTGTACAGACTTTGAAAATTAAGCGAAAGTTAAAATATACAAAAATAAAATCAGCTTTTTCCTGCACCTTCAGTGTAATAAATTGCATTATTGGTCTTTATCCCCAGCAACACAATCATCTTTCTTTTCACTACCACCTCTTCATTGAGGCCAACAAATACCTTATGTTTTACAGTTGTAAAGGAACATGTGATTCCCTCCATTTTGCCCAGCTGTGCTGCCTGGTGATTGGCTCAGAGCTTTCACATGGATGGAGAATCACCAGCCATGTGCAAGGGAGAACAACGCTCACACGGCCTTTTGTGCTTTGCAGCTGCTGAAGTGGTCAGAAGGAGAGCAAGGAATGGGCAGGAAAGGGGAGTATGAGCTGCTGGGGATGGATGTGAAGAATCTGAATCACCATACCACCCTTCGATTTCTTGAAAAAGGGAAAAATTACTGCAATGGTTACTTTAAGGGCCAGAAGACAAAAAATCAAATAAGCCATTGGGGGTAAAAATATATTATAGGTTGGTATTCTATGAATCTTTTATATTTTTGCATCCCATCCAATGTAAGTGAATATTTCCATTCATAACCGGCCAAAAATACGTTCTGTGCTTCCATACGATGGGCAGCAACGCCGACACGGAAAACCCGGATACAGAATCTCCATGTTTCCGATATCGATCCCAAAAAAACCTGACCGCCCCGAAGATCGAATCCTCTAACCCGGTCGTCCTTAGCTTATCGCAAAACAAAAAATGCACAAAACACAACAGAATCCACATTTTTCCATTGAAAAAACTAAAAGCCCCCAAAAAGTAAAAGCACACAATAAAAATCTAATAAAAAATTAAATAAATAAAACCTAGCTTTTAAAATGTTTCATTGGGCAAAGAGGAAAATAATTTTTTTCTCCATGGAAATCTTTAGCTGCCATTAACACTGAAACGACATTAGGCTGTGGGGAGGTCAGGTTAGTTCAGATTGAGAAGAAAAAATGCACCAAGTGCGACATGTCAGGACAAGGTCACCAGTGCTAAATCCAGAATATTGTTAAAGCTGGGTTGGAAGAACCTGTAGGTGGGTGGAAGCCGTTGATTTGTGACCCAATCACCCCAAAACAGCTGGGTGGTTGCTGAAATAATGCCCAAGTGGTGCGCCCAGCTTACTGGGGCCGGGGAGAACACTGGGCTCGATATAATTCCTGGAGGGATAGGTCTATAGAGAAAATGTTATTTATGCTGCTGCTTCTGCATGGCCATGCTGGACATTGAATTAGTAGAAAGATGCCCGGCCCCTCCATTGTATAACCCAAGACCATCATCACATATGCAGGAATGCAGTTTAACTGGTTGACCACCAACAATATGGCAGCCTCCTAAGGGTCACATGGGTGTGGACTACAAGCCCATTTATCCAGCTGTACAACCAACCCATGTGAAGCCAATTCTGATTCTTACCCTTCCAGCATCTAATACTGGCTGCCTTAGGGGTTTGTAAACAGCTGGAACTGCCCACCACAAATTCTGGGGAAGTCAAAGATGATGACAAAACAAACACATAAGCAATAAATACATGATGAGTAAATTTAGAGATAAAGGCTGCTACAGTTCTATGCACCAATCTTCAATAGCGAGGATCCAGAATCGGTGGTGCACAGCCAACTTTTTTTGCAAACAAGAACTGCGTACAACTTTAGCTGCTCGTATCTGGATCTACAGAGAGAATCTTTCCTCGAAACAACCAAGTTTGTGAAAGGTTAACTATTGATTGATGGAGAAGCAGTGATCTCCCCAGCCCCTTATAGCCGGGCGACCCAACCGGCACTTTTCAATAACCACCCTGCTGTTTTTGAGAGGTTACTGAAGGGTTGGGTCACATACACATACAGCGCCTGCCACCTGCCTACAGCTTCTTCCTGCCACCACCACGAAGGATAATTTCTTGTTTTACAATGATGATGAATATGATGGTTTACATCCCCATGGCTTGCTCCTCCTATTCATGGTATACGTCCCTCAATGCCTGTTCTCTTTGTTTCCCAACCGGTGGCAGCTCCCTGATGTGATCATGCATCGTATGGAAGGATGCCAAGGGCTGACACACAACCCAGGACACCGGAGAGCAGAGGTGAGCACATCCTATTGCAGCCGGGCACACCACCTGGCAATTTACAGCAACCACCACCTAGCTGTTTTTGGGTGGTTGGGTCACAATACAGGGGCAGCCACCCACCTACAATTTCTTTCCACCCAAGCTTAAAAAATTTTTTTGTTTGAGCACTGGGCTATTGGAGCAACAAGGGATGTCAGTCTATAACCTATTTATCAACTTCAAGGCAGAAAAGGATCTGCTGCAAGGGCAAACATTTTTTTACCCCAACGGTTTAGCTTTAATACACATTTAGGGTACGGGAGGTGGCTACGGAAATATTTGTCTGATTACAAGTCATAGATAATAAAGATTCTCCACATTTTATCCAAATCCATGTTGGAAGCGAATTATACCATATCCAGTGTTCTCTTCCAGCCACTTTTAGCTGGTGCACCACCCGGCACTTTTCAGTAACCAATCGGCTGTTTTTGGGTAGTTACTGAAGAGTTGGGTCACAATACAGGGGCTGCCGCTGAGCTGAACACCGATACCTTATTACCGAATGGCTGATTTAAACTTTAAAAGGTGAAGACGGGAAGACCAGACAAAAGGCCCAACCATTAAACCCCTAACAGCAAGGGAGAGGCAAAGGGTAGTTAATTAAAAAATCTTGTGCACTGTACAACTAGGCAAAGAATCTTCTGAGAAAGTAGTCATCTGCAGGACAAGCCTCCTTGCTGGTGTCTACAAGTCAACGTCCGTATGTCGTTCAGCAGTAAAAAGCGGAGGAACGCTGCCGTGGCTGGAAAGCAACTGAGGTGTAGGCCAACAGAGAGTTCTGCAGGTTAGAAGGCCCTCATCGCTATCCAAAGCTCTCTTATGAACTGTCTCCTTTAGTGCAAGGCTGGAAAGGACCCAGCGCCCACCTCTCCTCTGGCAGAGCGGCCTGGAAAAGGAGCAGACGTGTTGACAATTCACAAGAACGGGACTGTGGTGCCGGTGAGGTGGAGAGAGAGCAAAGGACAATGTCTGGGGAAGGAGTCTGAGACAGAGATGGATTGATGGTGTGTTAAAAACAAGGTACTGAAATAATAATTAATCCGCGACATTGAGACTAGTGGATGCAGGCCCTGTAGACGGCGGACATGTCGTTGTCAGATTGGTCCAATGCTTTTGCTCGTTTATAGACCTGAAGGATGGAAGAAGAATAAAAATAACCAAAGCTACATTATAGGACAACTATCATTTTGTAGCATAATACTGTGAAAAGGATAAGTAAGACAGAACACTAGCTTCCCCATGTTTACTTTGAAAGAACTAGTCACCAAAAACATATGCTGTTACTAGAAAAAAGCAAGCTGAAGGATTTGACAACTAGCAGGCCAAACAATGTGACAGTTATCAGCCTTAACAAAGGCCAGCTTGCCTGGGTACCTTACAGCTTGATGCCGGGCTGCTATGGCTATTCCGGCAGGGAAAGAATATAGGGACTAGCAGTGCAAACGCTTATCCCCGAGAGGTTAAGACTGCACTACTAAACCAACAAACACACACATGTGAAGGATGAGATTGTTACAAAAGGCCAAACCACCCAAAAGCCCCCTATACAATGAGACCCTCTCCCTGGCAATATAGGTGCTTCCACTAGAAATATCATGGGGCTTACATTATAATTTAAAAAGAGGTCTCTATAGCAAGGTGAAAGTAATTACAGACGGGCGATTTTCTGAAGCAGACCAGTAATAAAAAGTAATTGTATTTAGAAAGGATGCAGAAAGTTACCTCATTGGCTGCAGCGGCCATAGGAGTTGGGTGGTTCACAGAGTCTCCCAGGGCAATAGCTAGCCTCAGGTCTTTCTGGATGTATTTCAGATAAAAGTCTGGTTTGAAGTTCCCCTGTAGGATATCTAGGCGAGCGGAGGAGAAAAATGAGAAATTAGAACCATACAGATTTTCTTACTATACCAAGCAATACTACAAAAGAGTGAAAAAACAACATTCTGACATTAGGAAGAAAAATAATCTACATAAGGATCTTACTTTGGCACTTTTGGTCCAGGAAAATACTGGCGAGCTGCCCCTGATTCATGATGTCCAGCAGGGTCTGTTGAGACTGACCGGTCACCTGAGCCAAGGTCATTCCTTCCGCTATCGTGGCCATAAAGCTGCCTTGGATCATATTGAGGATCAGCATCATTCTGGCTGCATTACCCACTTCCCCTACAAGAGACAAAAAATGATTAATAAAGCTGTAAAGGTCAATGCAGAGAGATCACAATCTAATGAAATGTTCATTAACGGGAAACAAATGCTCTGCTTGGTTCTGCAAGAGAAACCAACGTGAAAGCAAAGCTTTGGATGTAAAAGGCTTACAACCTCTTAGGCTATGTACACACTTTAGATAACTGTCGTTCACAATGAAAGATTAACGACAAAGATTTTTTTTGAACGATCGTATGGCGCACAATTCTGTGCATGCTGTAAGGATATGAACATTCAAAGATAATCAACCAATAATGTAGACACTAGATGTGATTGTTTGAAGAAGAGGAAGGACTGGAAACGGCACTGGAAAGGGATGCAGAAGAAGGAGGGACAGTGAACAGTTTTGATGGACAGAAAGGGAAGGGGCTTCACCTTTTTTAAAAATATATATATTTTTAGTTTATATAAAAGGATTGTCTATCCTTTTATGTAATATATAAATTTGAGTATAGGTCCGCTTTAATTGTTCTCCTAAGCACCTCCCCACTTTATCTTTTATTGCCATCCGTGTATTTCCATCAAACTTCATCAAAAACTAAATTGCCAAAATGTGAGTCTACCTTTAAAGAATAAACTGCAATATTTACCAAGGAAGAAAGAGGTTTTGCCCATGGCCTGGAAGCAGCTGCTGCAGTCTTCATATACACCTTGATCTCCTGCTGCTATAATCATCAACATCCCATCATTGGATAACTGCTGGTTCCCCGAAACTGGAGCTTCCAAGAAACGGCCACCTCGAGACACAATAACCTGAATGTGGAAGGACAACAGAAGCAGTTTATGGTGCGTCCCATTAATATTGCAACTCAGATTTGACTGATCAGAAAAGCCATTGGCCTAAAATGCCAACAGAACACATGACAGTCAGAAAAACAAGAAAGGAGCCAAATCTTCCTGGAGGGAAGGGTACAGATTTGGGAAACAGGGTCGAGAAACTTCTTCACCTCATTTGAAAGAATTCTCTTAATTTCCAGCTCCACCCCACCACCCCAATGATCAAACAGACACCAAATAAAAATAAAATCCATTGTGGGCTCAGCTCTGCTACAAATAATACCTGTGCAAGTTCAATGACCGTTTCTGGATCCACAGTAGACATATCAACGTAACACTTTCCTGGACGGATGCCCTGCAGCACCCCGCTGGGTCCTAACACCAACTGCAGAAAAATAGGAAACATTAGCTTCATGTTACATTATAGTTATGCCAACTCTAACATGGCTTCTATTACTATGAGGCCTTTATAATGACTGGGAGAGAAATGTCCTAGTAATTCACAGTAGATTATCTTTTACTTGGTGTTGGCAGACATGCAAAAATATTTAAAACAGAGGTGTACTACAAGGTCACCTTCTTTGGTACATCCTTTCCCCCTCATTAACTCACTGAGCAGATGTTTAAATGTGAATATTTCTGTTCTCATTATATATCATCACTTGGTCTCTCGGCTTTATTTTGCAGGGCAGGCAGATCAGAGGTGAATGGAGGGGCTGCTCAGGTTCTATAGCATCTAGAATATCACAGCACCCTGCCTTGGTACTCCTAACAAGAGCCATCGATGCCGAGACAAGCAGCAGGCTGGCTCCAGGGAGTTATTCAATTGTTTAAAATGCATTGATGGCTGGAGGTCAGTATGGACGAGTTGAGATTTATTATTAGTATTATTATTACACAGTATTTATATAGCACCAACAAACTACGCAGCGCTGTCCATAGACATACTACTAGCTGTCTCCCAAGGAAGCCCACAATCTAATATCCCCACCATAGTCACATTACCACAGTCTAAGGTCAATTTTGGGGTAAGCCAATTAACTTAACTGCATGTTTTTGGATTGTGAGAGGAAACCAGTATGTAAACGATGCTATATTTAAAGCTGAAACCCAGTGAATTATAGGGGTAGGTGAGATAATGCTAGATGTCTTCCAAGCAGGACACAATCTCCACTCCACTCAACCTTCTGTAACTTTTAATGTTCATTAGCAATTTTATTCTATGAGAGGAGTCTGTAAAACTGCAACACTGAAGGGGCTGTTGGAGGGCTGATTGGAGTTCTGTAAAACATAGTGTTCAACTTACATCTTTGGCTGCTTTAGGATCTGCCACACATGCAAACGTAATATCACAGGTTGAGACCACTTCTGCTGGAGTTCTGCCCAAATGTGCCCCTTCTTGAATGAACAAGTCACACTGTAAACAAGTGAAAAAAAAAAAAGAAAATCAATCATCAGACTCTTAAGTTTTGGTTTGTTAAAGCTAACCTGTGCTTGATGATGCAGCATGACTTCCCTGGCTAAGAGCTTTGAACCCACAGGACTTCCAGGTATGATGGGGGCATAGGACTGTGATGGCGCTTGATAACTGGCCTATGTCAAATGTGGGTAGGGAATCCTCAGCCTTGTGTAAGCTGAAGCTGTGTATAGAGCAACTTGGATCTTACATGGGTTCTCCTTATTTGCATTATGCTTCATTCTGAATGTGCTGAACCTTCTATGATCCCAAAGAAAGAGTAAGCAGGCCACACAAAGACCCTATACACAAGTTTGCCATTCCAGGTTTAGATGGTGACAACACCTAGCAGTCAGCCTTGTAATCTCAGAGCAGCCCGTCACTTGATGACATCTAAACTATTGGTGCCTGTGTTAGGTACAGCAATAAAAAAACATTACAACCAATCTAGGCTAGCACTAATGGAAGGTATCATAGGGTATTATTAAAAAAATGTTTTCAGTGTGGCCTCATTTACATATTTGTAAACAGAAAATTTTTCCTCTAAGCATTGTTTCCTTAAAACATTGAACAGTTTGACAAGTTCATTTTAGAAATAGTAAAATAAAAAGCAAGTCTTTACCGAGGTCATTACCTTCTCCGCGGTCCTATTCCATACCGTCACTGTATGCCCCATTTTCAGCAGGTTGGAGACAATTCCACTTCCCATTAACCCTAACCCCAGGAAGCCGATCCTGGACAAAGTGAAAAGAGAAAAAAAAAAAAAAAACAGACACACACACAATGGTATTTGTTAAGTTAAAGCAAATGTAAAGCCAAAAAAGTTTTATCCAAAATGTTAAGTAACAGAGTTTATTGCTGTCACTCCTTTTATTTAGCCTGGTGACTGCCGTCATTAAAACAGAAAGTAAGGGTATTCAATCAGTGAGTAATAGGGGAATGAAATTCTCCTATAGGAACATCTGTGGTGGGATTAAAAAATATTTTTTCTTTTGTTTCCTGTTGCATCTTTTGGAAGAAAAAAAGCTCCCCTCCCTCCCGGCCGCCACCGCCACCAGGCAGCTCCCCGCTCCCCTCCCTCCCGGCCGCCACCAGGCAAGCTCCCCGCTCCCCTGCCCGCTGCCACCAGGCAAGCTCCCCGCTCCCCTGCCCGCTGCCACCAGGCAAGCTCCCCGCTCCCCTCCAGGCAAGCTCCCCGCTCCCCTGCCCGCTGCCACCAGGCAAGCTCCCCGCTCCCCTGCCCGCTGCCACCAGGCAAGCTCCCCGCTCCCCTGCCCACTGCCACCAGGCAAGCTCCCCGCTCCCCTGCCACCAGGCAGCTCCCCGCTCCGCTTCCCCCCTGCCACCAGGCAGCTCCCCGTTCCGCTTCCCCCCGGCCGCCACCAGGCAGCTCCCCGCTCCCCTCCCTCCCGGCCGCCACCAGGCAAGCTCCCCGCTGCCACCAGGCAAGCTCCCCGCTCCCCTGCCCGCTGCCACCAGGCAAGCTCCCCGCTCCGCTTCCCCCCTGCCACCAGGCAGCTCCCCATTCCGCTTCCCCCCGGCCGCCACCAGGCAGCTCCCCGCTCCGCTTCCCCCCGGCCGCCACCAGGCAGCTCCCCGCTCCGCTTCCCCCCGGCCGCCACCCCCCCCTACACCCAGCTGCAATTCAGCAACTCCACTCCTTCCTCTCATCAGGGATTTAGAAACTCTGCTGTTTCTACTACCCCTGCCAGCGCTGGCATTTTAAATCACCCTTGCTCTCTCCAAGCAAAGTAAGCAAAATAAAATAAATAAATAAAATAATACATTTGCCCACCTGATCCCCCTTCAACTGCAGTGGTAAAAAATAAATGGAACTCCCCATCTGGAATGGTAATTAGGGAGCTATTATCTATAGGGCCTGACCCCAAAAATAGACCTGGGGAGTCCACCCAATGTAGATTTTAATCCTGGGGACACAGAGGGCCATGGTAATCAGATGCCCCTAATACCACATTCAAGATGAAAATTGTAATTTCCCATCTTCCCTAAATGTGGCAGATAAGGAGGGGGGGGGATAAGGTTATGTTAACTAACAATATAAATCCTTGATACAGGCCTATAGTCATCCTTAAGCCCATTCACAAAACTAAAGCCATTATACAGTCACTAAGCAATCCAAGTGCACATACTGGGTGGCCTGGTGAAGTGCCAGGGCTGGGTTGGCAGGAGACTTACTTTTTATCTGTGGGTGTGATGTTGCCATTGATGGCTGTGCTGTCTGCTGCTTGGATCGACGTGGAGCCGGTGTCCTGCAAACAGAAAATTTATCATTGATCTGAAGCATCGGATGAGACTGAACCAAATCATCAAACCTCGGCAGCCATAAAAAAACATCTTACCTCTTCTGATACTTTAAGCCGTTTGCTGATTGCCTGGTATGTGACGCTGGGCTGAGGACAAAGGGAAATCATATTAATTATCACAATGTGAACACAAATCTCCAACTAGAACTAAAGCAAGAATGAATTTGAACCCAAAAGTGTATGTAAACCCCTACAAGCACCTATTATAATTTGGTAAATGCACATAGAAAACCATTAATATATTCATTTGATAAGTTTAAAAAAATAAAATAAAATAATGCCTGCTGAATCAGAGCTGTCGTGTGCTGTGGATATCTCAAGGATTCTACGCTACAGAATATTTGTTGTGAAGGAATAGAAATATGGGATGGAGGGGGCTACGCCTATTTAATGTACAGCGCTGCATAATATGTTGGCGCTATATAAATGCTGTTTAATAATAATAATTACAATAAAAGCAGAGATATAACAGAATTACATTTCTGAGTCACATCAGGCTCCAGCTAGGAGCAACTGCACAGTGCATGTTAAATATATTCCATTTACACAACACCTGACCAATTATAAGAGAGTGCGTCTGAGCCAGCCAATCAGGAGGGAGAGGACCCTATAGGAAACTTCCAGATCTGCCTAGTTGGCATCTCTTGGATCTCATATCTTTTTATTGGGGTGCAGATATTGCACATTTACAAGTTGTGTATTGATCCATAAAGGAAATGCAAGCAATGTTACATTTATACCCTTTATAATGACTCTGGGTATTTCCTGACTTCTCAGGGTATAAAGTTAAATGCTTAGCAGGCATCTCTGTACCTTTTTCAACACCATCTCTGTGCCCAGGGTTCTGTGCCCATGAAGCAGCCAGCTGTCCCCCGCAGAGTCCTCCTGCAAAGAAACGACACAGCTTAGAAAGTGAATGATTCACAATGTTTACATTTGTGATCATCTTTTTTTATTCTGGCCCTGGAAGAATAAAAACTCTGGTTCTATTGATGCTTGTGTTATTACAAGGGATTAGAGTTTAATAATGTTTACACAGGGCGTGTGTATTTGTGCTTGAACCTTGGCGTGCTTTATATCTGACAGATTTTTGCAGCAGTTCCCAGTTCAACTTCCTGTAATACAGACTGGCCAGTGCTGCTCCCGCTACATGTGCAGGGTAGGGTCTTGTATCCGCCCCCTTCTGTAGTTTTCCACAGGTGGACTGTAGTGGGAGGGGTTACCTGTGCTCTCTGCACAGGTTGAATACACCTAGTAATGAGGTCACGTTAAAGGCATTTGGTGCACACAGATTGGATTTAGAACCTTTGTTTCCATTGAGGAACATCTATAAATAAAAGGTTTTATGTTTGGAATCATGATTTCACATCCTGTACAGGAATCTTTCTAAACTCTGCTTTAGTAGAATGGGGAATGTTTAAAGCCTTTTATGTTTCTGATCATTTTCATAGTCATAGCAGGGGAATTTTTATTATCACTTCCTGTCCTGGAGACCAAAAGGTAACAAAGGTAACAAAGCAGCAATAAAAACCACCAGTTCTTACTCTTCCTAAAAACATAATGGAAAAGAGAAAAAGAAGAAAGGAAGAACTCCGGGACAAAGAAAGCGTTTAAATATGACACCACTATGAGCCAATCAGACTCAAGGAGTACGAGTATAACTTCATGAGTGACCTTTTGTTCATGTATTGTCCAATCACAAGCTGGGAATGGGGAGGTGATCCAAGATTTAGAAGCCAATTTTTCTATGGGTAACCATCATTACTGTAATAACAATGAGAGGCCCAACTACAGAATCATATATATAATTATTGCCTGGAGTTCTGCTTTAAAGGAACAGAAACAGACTGAAATATTGTCTGGTTAATACCCAGGTATTTCATATAATACAACAATGGACTGCTAGGATCCGGCGTCTCCAGGCAAAGTCCACCACATTGCAATGCCAAATTATAACTGAGATCTCCTGGCATCTGTATACATTATGAGTGAAGTGAAACGCGTGTGTAAATATAACCTTTTAATAAAAAATAGAAGTCTTCTTTTAAAATCCCAGTAACTTAATAAGCAATTGTAGCTTCTCCCACCACCTCCTGCGCATGCCTATTGGTTAGTAACGCCGTCCGTGGCAATGCTGGGCCAATAGGAGCGTTCCAATGCCATAGAAGCATCAGGGCTCTAAATACTGGGTGATGCCATGTGCAGACATCATAGGGGGTAGGTAGCTTCATAGATTTCAAATCTGATACCTATGAGTTGCGTTTGTGTTGCTGCTGCCGTATGTACACACGAAGTTCACTTCTCCTCTCATTTAAACCGTTCTGATTAAGGGCCATCCCACCCTGGGTTACAATTTCCATGACAGGTGGAGTTAGTTGGTTGAGTTACTTTTTCAATGGCTATGGGTCCTAGGTCTGCTCCTGCCCACTATGGAGCTTTAGGTGTATCTGCACCTTTAGGTCCCCAGATGTATAAAAACCCAATAAGGGCTGGAGCAGGAATTCAAACCCAAGAACTTGGGCACAGAGACCGATTGCATACCTGACACCAAAAATCGCCAGCTGCTTCAACTCCCCAGCTATTGGGTGGAATGACCCCATAAACCATGACCTATGCAATAATGACCAATGTGGTCACTCAACAAGTGGGATCCAATTACCTTTATCTACAAACCATGCCACGTGCAAATTATGCAGGCAGAAGGCCGATTCCGATTGGACAAGGGGAAGATCAGAGCTCACAAGCTCCATTGTATTATTGCCCAGACAATGTGCCCCAAGGCTGATGATGCCTTAAAGGACGTTGCCCACAGCTATCGGTCAGCCTTTTCTTAAGCTGCCCTTGGAAGGAAAACATTGGCAACACAGGCGTTTCTTCCTTCAAACTCACGTGGGCACCTGAGTGAAAATCCTGGTTGAGAAGTTCTGTAAACACTTACAATTGTAACAATCCATGGAAAAAGAATTAAAGTCATATGCAGGAAAAGAACAATAATAAGGTCAGGAAAGGCTGACAGGAGAGAAGAGAATGGCGGAAGGTGATTTGTTGGCCGGTGACAATGCTGCTTCTCCATACAATAAGTAAGCAATGTCGCCCTATATCAGCATTTCTTGACCTTTCTACCATGGGGGATGCCTTAAAACAACTTTCAGGTCTTCAGGGAACCCATCAATAATTATTATGTTCACGGCTTATAGTATATTACTGTGGTGGTCAGTGGGAAGAATTCCTCTTACATTGCTGGCCATTGGGAATAATTTCACCCTTACAGATAGCCAAAAAGATCACTGGTGACCTGAGGGGTACAAACTGCCTCAAGGACCCCCCAGCAACCTCTGGAGGAACCCTGGCCGAGAAACTCTGCACTATAAGAAAATTAAACTTGGAAAAGCCAATGAATGAAGCAATCACACTGAAGGACTGATAAACTGTAATAGATTACATTCCAGTCCTCGTGTTTACATTGCATTAATCATAGAAGGTACTTAGACATTCCATTGTGTGCTGCAAACTAAAAACTAACCTACTATGGATAGAGTTGTAAAGAAGCCAAAATACTAGCAGGTGCATTTTTACAAGTGGTCATTCTAGGTTCTAATAACCCGATCTAAAGCAGTGTTTATCAAACTTTTTAACATGGTGGACTCTTGAAATAGCTTTCAGGTCTTCAGGGAGCCGCTTATATATTTACTATACCCACAGCTCACAGTACATTAGTGTGGTGGTCAATGGGAAGAAAGTCATTTACATTGCTGGCCATTGGAAGGAATGTCACCCCTACAGATAGCCATTGGTGTCACTTAAACTGACCTGAGAGGTACATATTGGTCAAGGAACCCCTTGCAACCTCCAGGTTCAGAAAAGCTAATTGGAATCTGGGATTATCCATTAGGTAGAGATAATTACCATGGCTCGCTGTGTCCCCACCTCCCTGAGTGCTTTGATGGTGGATGCAGCAACTAATATTCTCTATGAGACCTGAAGCCAATGCTAGACCCCATATGCAGTAATGTGCTTCCTGATTGTAAGCTCTTCGGGGCAGGGCCCTCTCTCCTCATCTTGTGTCACTGTCTGTCGTTTGCAACCCCTATTTAATGTACAGCACTGTGTAATATGTTGGTGCTATATACATTCTGTTTATTAATAATAATAATTGGTTGCAAAGGAGGACTGAAGCCAGAAAGGCGGTCAGTATGGCTACATTATGGCACATCTCAGAAATAGAGTGCCAGTTATATTTTAGGTACAGGGATGGGGGGCTGTTATCCAATATCAATATTCTCAATGTTGGGTGGGAGGAAGCTAAAGGTGGGTGTCCCGAATTTTCAATAACTACCAAGTGGTTACTGAAAAGTCCCGGATGGTGCGCCTGGCTAAAAGGTGCTGAGGGGAGAACACCGCTATTTTATACCAATACAAAGCAACATGAAACACATTAGGGGTATAAAAAAAAAAAAAAAAAAACACGCCCGGCTGCTTAAACTTTAGAAAATATTTATAAAAAACATTAATAATGGGAAGGACCAAGGGCCCCAAACCTGCTCAAACAAAACTTTTACTTCCAACAGTAACCACAAAACTGGAAACAGAACACAACAAACCATTCAGCCCGTTGAGGATTATGAGAAGTTAAGGTTAGCATCCTATAAGAATAAAACAATTACTCAACTATAAATACAAACCCCATAACAGAACAAAACAAAGGTATAAAAGTCTCTTATAAGAGTCCAATGTGGGAGGAGAGCAGTCCAGTGTGAGAAGCACACAAGGCCACACGGCCTCAAGTCTGCTCGTGCAAAGCTTGGCCTACCTTCTCGGTCTGGCTGAGCAGGTAATGGTGGAAGTGAGGATCGTCCTGAGAGCGCTGCAATCGAACAGAGAGAGAAACTGAGCTGCTTCCCTCAAAAACAGGACAAGGAATACCAAGCTTCAAAGAGAACCTGTCCTTAAAAATGCAAAACTATTCAGAGTTAAGTTAGAACTGGAGGTCCTAGGGTGTCTGAATGTACTGCACCATCAATGTACTTCGTGCATCAATGATGTATGTGAATATTGACTTTCACTCACCGCTTAATTTCATATTGCAATATGGAGACCTCTCAATAGGTTGCCCCAGCTTTGCTATGAAACGCAGGAGTGTTAAAGGTTAATCGCTCAAGTTATAAAAGCTGATATCTGTATATAAAAAAGTTATTTTGGTATAGTCCAGTATTTCTAATTCAATATTTCTGCCAAGAATAACAAATCCTGCTATGTAAAGTACAGCTTAGACACAAATCACAATCTGTGATCACATGGGGGGTGACTGCAGCTTTACGTGTCACAAGCAGCCCCATCGCTAGGGAATATTGGAAGCTGCCATCACTGTATTCATTCTTAAGGATGCCAATTAGCCTGGATATAAAGATTGGCTCCAGTAGTGTGATTCACACACAGGAAGCAAGCATGCAGGTTACTGTTGCTTGGTTGGCAGAGCTGTGTACTCATTCTGGGCCAACAAATCATAAAGTATTAAAGTGCAACTAATGTTTAAGAATCCATGATCAGGCCGGTCATTATTGCAAAAAGGGACAGGCGATGTCCCTTCTGTAATAATCTCCCCAACCTGCCTGATCGCTCGGGGTTTCTGGCAATAAAAGATGTTTTGCGCATGCACAGCTTCGGTTGTCAGGATACCCAGCTTCCTCTGCACATGCTGTGTATGAATAGATAACCGCGCGCCTGCGCAGGAGTTAAGTCAGCCCAGCCCAGCCAATCAAGATGGCCAGAGATTGCAAGGAGAAAGCCTTGAATGCCAAGGTCTGGTTGATTTGGGGTTAAACTCCAGAGGTCTGGAACAACTCCTTACAACTTTTTTCACTCCTCCAGTGAAACGTCTTAAAATATCCAACAAACTGCCTGCAACAATGGCGCAGATAGTTTCCATGACGACTGTTATTTTTGAGGGCATGCTCGGTTACTTATTTTGTGCTTTCCAGGAGAAGAGAATTTTGTCTCATTTGTAAAGCCGCCATCAAATGCAGAGGAGCTTGGCATGAAAGGCGTGTAGTTTATCCTTACCTCGCTAGACGGTGGGGGCCAGCTGAAGCGAGACACCGTTTTCATGGCCAGCTTCTTCAGGGAGCTTGGCTGGGGAGATGTGGTGTCCTATATAGGCAGGAAGATGAATGTTAGATACAAATAATGTGAATGAAAGCATCAAAGATCCCTTAACTAAAGTAAACCTGCGGTCAGGGGATCAACCTGTCTGTACTATGGGCAAATATTGAATAAAGGTGAAAGCGTGAGGTTTTAGTTAACGTGACCCCCATCAGCACAGAGTGACAGGTACCCGGTTCTGACAGGATGGAGGATACAGGTAGTCGGTTCTAATAGGATGGAGGATGCAGGTACCCGGTTCTGACAGGATGGAGGATACAATACAGGTAGTCGGTTCTAATAGGATGGAGGATGCAGGTACCCGGTTCTGACAGGATGGAGGATACAGGTAGTCGGTTCTAATAGGATGGAGGATACAGGTAGCCGGTTCTGATAGGATGGAGGATACAGGTAGCCGGTTCTGATAGGATGGAGGATACAGGTACCCGATTCTGATAGGATGGAGGATACAGGTACCCGATTCTGATAGGATGGATGATACAGGTACCCGGTTCTAATAGGATGGAGGATACAGGTACCTGATTCTGATAGGATGGAGGATACAGGTACCTGCTTTCCCCAGCATGTTTCTTGTGCTGCCTTGTATGTCATGTGGTGAAACACAAGGCAGGAGGAAACTGTGTGCCGTAGAGGTACAGCTATATCATACCCTGGCACAAAAGGGTGGTAGCGTTTTACTACAAAGGCCGCCTGAATAATAATAACGTTCCCTATTCTTTCAGCATTGGATACCTATGCCCTGTGCTGCATGGGATCAATCCTCCTTTTTTCCTCAGCTTGTGCACTTCAGATTCTGTGCTTTATGAGGCATATGAGGTTGCAGACAGCCCACCTACATTCAAGAAGAGAAGTGAACAGGACCAGACCATGTGACCGTGGGCAAAGGTACTTATATCATCCCCAAAAAACAAACATTATATCCCATATAAAAGAACCGGTGAAGTTAAGCTGTTTTGTATCAAAGATTGTCAGCTGGACCATTAGCTTTGCAGTTGTTAACAGACATATCCAAATTTCCAAAATATATATTTTTAAATCATGAACCTATTTTATTAAATATCATTAAAATCAAACATAAAAATAAAATCAATGTGTAACATGGAAACCTCCTATTAGGGTTTTCCCTGGGCGTACGCCCAATCTTTTCTACGCATTTCGCAGAATAGGGAGATCTGATGTATGGGGACATGCAAAACCTCTTCCAATAGATGAATTGAGGATAAATAGAATAGTAGCAAAATGATTACTTTTCAAGTTGATAGATAATTGTTGATATGTATCTCAGATATTTTGTCATATATTATCCAAAACTTTGATGTCTTTTCTTATAATTGCGGTAGCTATTATAACCATTAGGAAGGTAATTCAAGAATATCAGACAATACACTCCTCCAAAAATGGATGCACCGAGATACAGCGGGGTACTTAATAATCAACTTTTGCTAAAAATCTGCTTCCTTCCTTGCTAGCAGAACCGCTCACCTTCCTTTATTACATAGTGGATAACTCCTTTGCATGCTGCTCCATTACATCCTGTGGAGATGGTTCACCATCCATGCTAATGGTTATAATACCTACTGCAATTATAAGAAAAGACATCAAAGTTCTGGATAATATGTGGGAAAATATCTGAGATCCATATCAACAATTATCTATCATCTTAAAAAAAAAAATCCTTTTGCTCCATTTACACTCAATTCATCTATTGGAAGAGGTTTTGCATGTCTGCATGCCCCACATACATAAGATTTCCCTATTTTTCCTGAGGAAGCAGATTTATTCCACAAAATGCGTAGGAAAGATTGGGCGTACCCAATAGGAGGTTGTATGTTATACATTAATTTTATTTTTATGTTTGATTTTAGTGATATTTATTAAAATAGGTTCATGATTTAAAAATGTCTTGTCTGGCTAAATTTGGCAAAGGCTGGCCTAAGAAGTCCCATTGTTTGGTGGCATTCCACAAAATATCTTCTTATGTAGCTTTGCGGTTGTTGCCAAGAATGGGTATAGGGACCTCAGGCAATGTGAGAGTAGTAATTATGTTAAAAATGTTAAAAAAAAAAATGGCTAAAAGGGTGGTTACTGAAAAGTTGGGTCACAATACAGTGGCCACCACCCGCTTACAGCTTATCACCTTCTTCTGGGGGACAATACTGCCAGGTATGACTGGGAAAGCACATACTGATGTGGCATGGACAGGTTACCCCTCCACATTCCTCAGCTCTAATGTTTATGACGGATGGGTTATACAGAACTGACATGCATATACACAGCAGTATGACCTCTGCACCTTGTCATCCTTGGGCGGCCTTCCTCTTTTGCGTGGGCTTTGGTCTCGGGGCTTTTTGGGGGATGAGTGAGATGTGGACTCGGAAGACTTCCTTTTCCTTTCACCAGTAGTCTTCTTTGTTTTGCCCTCTGCTTTCTTGCCACCGGTTTTGTTTTTGTCATCGCTTGAGCTCTGAAATATTTAAAGTTCAGCAGGGAACAGTATAGATAACATGGAACCCAAGAAAAAAAGAATCGATAAAAAAGAAAAGGGAACCTGTCATTGGAATAAAATCTCTGGAGTCACTACATACAAAGGAAGGGTTGTAAATCTCCTCCAGAACTCCCTGAAAACTCATCAGCTCAGGATGTGAGGCTTATGGAAAGCTGTGTATACCAGAGCAATGGGTGCAGCAAGCTTTTACAAAGCCTGCAAGCTCCAAGCAGCTATTACAGTACCCTACACACAGATCCTAATGGAAGTGCTGACTGTGACATAAACGAACCACAGCCTTATCTTCAATCTTGCAGATTTGGACAGATTGCTCCGCTTCACTTATAAGTCTTTATCGGATACCACTGCACACTGTGCGCCTCTTAAAATATGCTTTAGAAGCCGCAGCAAGATAGAACAGTGTCCCCAGCCTCGTTTAGCTGGGCGAACCACCCGGAACTTTTCAGTAACCACCCAACTGTTTTTGGGTGGTTACTGAAGAGTTGGGTCACAATGCAAGGGCTGCCACCCACCTACAATTGCTTGCATCCAGCTTAAAAAAAATTCTGGGTTGAACACTGTAGAGCCGTCCTATTTCATGCAAGGGAATGGAGATAGGAGAGTAGTGCAGTGTTTAGTTCCACTTTGAGAAGAGACGTATAAGGGGCACATGATAATCCTGTATAAATATATAAATGGTCCATATAGGGAACTCTTCTCCCAACCATTCACTTTAAGTTAAGGCTCAAGATAAGGAAGGGATTCTTCACTGTAAGGTCTGTGAAAATGTGGAATCGGCTCCCTCAGGAAGTAGTTTTAGCAACTACTATAGAATGCTTTAAGAAAAAGCTGGATGATTTCTAGAAGCACAGAATATAACTGGGGATTAAGGATTTAAAGTAAAGATAACAGAGACTGCTGATCCAGGAAACATCCAATTGCCTCATGGAATCAGAAAGGAATTTTTTTTTACCCTTGTACCAGGGTTTTTTTTTTTGCCTTCCTCCAGACCAACTATGTGCATGGGGTTTTATATCTGGGATATGTTTTTTTCCATAGTGGATGAACTTGATGTAAAATCTAAAAAAGGGCAGGCTTGTCCAATAGTCTGCAAGTTTTCTGTAAAAGGTAGCTGTAAGCATCTATGGATTGCTAGAGAGCTGCGACATGACAGAGGGAGCACAGGAGTATTGGATGGAAAGATGAATGGGATAAGTAACTTTTAGACCTAGTACATATGAGAAGACATGAGGCCAATTTTGCATTTAACTGATGTATCTGATCGATTTTATAGTTGGTGATCCAGTGTTCTCCCCCACAAGGCACACGTATATGATAATCTGCACTTCCTATCATGGCATGAGGATGGAGTGCATCAGAGGATAGATGGAGGCTCCAGATCAGATTTAGGGGATCATTCTTCTTGTACTTTGTACACGACTTGGTAAACATTGATGCAAAGTAAACAACACATCCGATCTGTCCATGCCCGAATAAAATCCCAAACCTTGTCACCAATATCCTAGTGTTCTCCCCAGACCCTTTCAGCTGGGCGCACCTCCCAGTACTTTTCAGTAGCCATCCGGATGTTTTTGGATGGTTACTGAAAAGTTGGGTCACAATCCAGAGATACTACCCGCCTGCAGCTTCTTCCCACCCGGCCTATACAAAATTCTGGGGAAAATACTGTAATCAGTTGGCTTGACATAACTTCGGAAGCAATTATTTTATTGCATCAGAAAAGGAAAGGCTCATGTGTACTAAGCCTAAGCCATGAGGTGCTTGAAAGCAAAAATATCCAGGAGACAAAAATGCTGAGTCAGCCCAAACTTTGCTGAAACTCATTGTGAGTGCATTCAAGCAGCACATCCGAGTCCCAGTGCCAGAACATTTTCCATAACAGCAGTGTTCTCCCCAGTCCCTTTTAGCTGCGTGTACCACCTGGCATTTTTTTTAGTAACCACCCAGCTGTTTTAGGGTGGTTACTGAAGAGTTGGGTCACAATAAAAGTGCTGCCACCAACCTACACTTTCTTCCCACCCAGCTCAAATTACTGGGTTGAATATGGCACAGTAGCTCAGTGGTTAGCACTCTGGCCTTTGCAGGGCTAGGTCCTAGGTTTAAATCTTGGCCAGGGCTCTATCTGCATGGAGTTTGCACAATCTCCCCGTGTTTGTGTGGGTTTCCTCCGGGTACTCCAGGTTCCTCCCACTTTCCAAAAACATGCAGTTAGGTTTACTGGCTTCCCTCCAACAAAATTGACATTTAGACTATGGTAGGGACATTAGATTGTGAGCTCCTTTGAGGAACAGCTAGTGACATGTCTAAGGACTTAATACAGCGCTAAGTATTATGTTGGTGCTATATAAATTATAAGTAGTATATTAATAATAATATAATGTTATATAATGCAGCTCTGTACCTGTTCCTTAGATTTGCCCTTCTTCAGGAATTCTTCCACAGCATCCACAGCCTGTTGAAAACGTTTGCCCTTGTTAGCTTTTATCATCTCCTCCTTGTGGGGATGGTAAGGCTTCAGCTGCTCCATTTTGATCCAAGCACTGAAAGAAAACACAAGCGTTTAAATGAGCAACAAGAAGACTCAAAATGTACACATGACTTAGGCTGGATACACACGTGCAATAATTGTCGTTGGAAAGGATCTTTCATGAACCAGTGACAAAATGTGCACGATGCATGAACGAGCTCTGTACATACAGCACCATTCTGCTCTATGAAGAAAGGGAAGAACAAAGGACCGGCACCCCGCTGTGCTCTCTCCCCATCACTTTTATTACGATCATTCCTCATCCATGGATCCGCCGGGACGGACGACGAGCGCAGTACACATGTCAGATTCTCATCTGATATCAGCCCTGACGCGATTATCGGACAAGAATCATCTGACATGTGTAAGTAGCCTTAGGACATGATGTTAAATAAACGCAATTATCAATGTGCAATAAAAAGCTCAGGATATAAAATATGCACATGGACTGTGGTCCTCATATTGTTTTACTTCCTGGTTGCAGAAATCTAATTTAATATTTGTTCTATCTGGAGTGTCAGACCTTCTTCATCCACGTCAACCACCCTACCTCCGGTCCAGATATCTGCAAATCTCCTAAGGAAGTCTAACATTGTGAAAGCACAGAGAACGTCTGCGTGAAACCAGAGGAGCTGAACACAAACAGGTCAATTATGAAGAATTAATGATCATACTGAGCAGCCCATAGAAGTCATGTTTCAGGTAAAAAAGCTGACTGGCCCATTATCCCGTTTCTGGTTCTTCACACAATTATTATACAGGTTCAGCTGGCCTGATCTCACTGTGCTAAGTGACAGAGTTGCTTTAATATGACTGGGAGTCATTGGCTGAGTGATCCAAAGGACATTGTTATTATTACACAGTATTTATATAGGGCTGACATATTACGCAGTGCTGTACAAAGTCCATTGTCATGTCACTAGCTGTCCCACAAAGGAGCTCACAATCTAATGTCCCTAACATAGTCATATGTCATTATTACAGTCTAAGGTCAAATTTGGGGGAAAGCCAATTAACCTAACTGCATGTTTTTGGAATGTGGGAGGAAATGGGAGTACCCCGAGGAAACCTATGCAAACATGGGGAGAACCTGCAAACTCCATGCAGATAATGTCCTGGCCGAGATTCAAACCTGGGACGCTGCAAAGGCCAGAGTGCTAACCTATTTGTCATCTGGTAACCATTTATAAAGCACATCATTGCGTATGCGTGAGATCTGCTATTTTTTTCTTACATTAAAGGGACTCCTTCCGCTTGTGTTCAAGATCAGGGAGTAGCCAAGAGCCTGCCAGGATGCGTGACATAAGTATCCCGGGAGGCTCTGCACACCCATTCTGCTGCAGGGATCAAGACAGGAAGGGGAGGAGCTCCACTTAAAAAAATAAATTTTTTCTTTAAATGAAAGAATTGCCTACCATTTTATGTAAAGTCAAAATTTGGAGTTTAGGTCCGCTTTAACATACCTACCATTAGCCATCCTTGTTTAAATATAACCCCCCCCCCACCTTTGTCCAACACAGCCACCCCTGTGGGTGCGCTTCAGGCCAGGACACAGAGCACATGACATGCACATCTTGTATCCACCTCAGTGCTCGGGATGATGGGGCTTGTAGTCCTAATAAGTGGCAGTCATGTGACATAATGTTTGCAGTCCTGGAAAAGAACACCGTGTGATGTGTATGCTTTGCTACCAAATATATCACAAGCAAACAAATAAACTGAAATACTTTCAGCCATTGCACTTACTGATCTTCAGTTCCAAAAAACTTGACAAACAAGCATTTTTTGCCACGTGGCTTCTTTAAATCTTTAGGTGGATTGACAATCTGAAAAAAAAAAGAGAATTTGTTAATGGAGATTCTCAGAGGAGAGAGAAAACTTGATATATAGAGCTCATTAGCCGACCCTCCATCCCAGGGATTGTAATCAATGTGGCTTCCAATGGATTACAGATATTGGGGGGTCACCATTTGTATACATCGTAATTAGTAGAACCGAGACCTTCCAATAAATTGGAGTGTGAAGCCATTGTAAGAAGGGGCAGATAGAAAAGAGAACCTGTCTATAAAGCTGTTACCTGTGCCAGATAAGGCTCTGGACCCTCCAGGGTTTCCTAAAATCACCTCCCCCAGAAAGCTATAAATATTATTATATAGTATTTCTATAGCGCCGACACATTACGCAGCAATGTACAAAGTCCTCAGCGTTGTTATATGTCATTATCACAGTGTAAGGACAATTTTGTGGGCCCCAACACAGCCACCTCCGCAAGTGCATTTCTGGCCAGCAGCGCTAGGTTGGAATCTCGGCCAGGACACTATCTGCATGGAGTTTGCAGGTTCTCCCCGTGTTTGTGTAGGATTCCTCCCACATTCCAAAAACATGCAGTTAGGTTAATTGGCTTCCCCCAAAAATTGACCTTAGACTGTATTAAAGACATATGACTATGGTAGGGACATTAGATTGTGAGCTCCTTTGAGGGACAGCTAGTGACATGACTATGGACTTTGTACAGCAGCTAGTGACATGACTATGGACTTTGTACAGCGCTGAGTAATATGTTGGCGCTATATAAATACTGTGTAATAATATCTTCAGCCAACTTTTTTTATAAAGTTTTAAAAAGTTAAAAAGGAGCAGGAATTTATTGTTACTGGCTGTGTGTCCCCAATATGACCCCCCATTTGTCCTGATACCCAGCACTGAGATGTAAACGGATGAGAAATACAAAGTATTTTTATTTATTATATTTGTATTTATTATATAGTATTTTTTATTTTACAAAATATAATTGCCACCAGAGGGGTAGTAAGAGGAATTCTTTTCTTGGGGGTCACATGATCTGAGGACAAGGAGAGGATTTCTCATCACTTTCAATAAATGTCATCCTATTTCCTGTTCCGTTTTCTCCAAAAGGGAAAAGGGAGGGAAAATAGTTTTACCCCCCACCCAAAATATAAAATATCCCAGATTGACTCACCTTTCCAGGCCATGGAGGGTAGCGACCGAGCTTCCCCCTAGAAGGAAACAAATAAGAATAATGGAATGTTAGAAGAAAGCAAAATGTTTATAGTTCAGGAATCTCTGGAGAGGGAGAATTATGAGGGAAGCGATGAATGATGATGTTCTGTAACATGCCAACACCCTCAGAGTCCTCATTACAAAATGAATGAAAATGGGGTGAATGTTATTCACTCTGCTCACCAATACGGGATCCTATCCGACCCACCTGACACAACCCGGATTCCCAACACTGAATCTATACAATCAGATCCAGATTACCAGCAACAGTCAAATCTCTCCACACACAATAATCTCTGGTTCTCCAAGACCAGATCCCTACACCCAATTGTCTGCAAAGCTCCGACACCAGATCCCTACATAAACAACTCTCCTATTTACCGACACAAGATCCCTACACCCAATAGTTCCCTATTCTCGAACACCAGATCCCTACACTCAATTGTCTGCAAAGCTATAACACCAGATCTCTACATACACAACCCTTCCCCTGATCCCTAACACCAGATGCCTACACCCAATCGGCCTCTGATCCCCATACACACACACATTTGTCCTTTGCGCTCCAATACCACATTCCTATGCACACAATCCCCTCCCAATCCCTACACAGTATTCACCCTGGAACAGGTGTGGTGGGTGGGTGGCAGCGCCGGTATTGTGACGCAACTGTTCATTAACCACCCAAAAACATCCGGGTGGTCATTAAATAGTGGTACGCCCGGCTAAAAAGGTCCAGGGGTCTGAAGGACAGGAGGGGATTTTGTGCTTCCCCTATTCCCTACACCAGATCCCTCCATACACAACCTCTCCATCGATCCCTAAACCAGATCCCTCCATACACAGCCTCTCTGCCGATCCCTACACCAGATCCCTCCATACACAGCCTCTCTGCCGATCCCTACACCAGATCCCTCCAT
>NC_092864.1:9396516-9403823 GCF_032062135.1 Pyxicephalus adspersus
CCCCCCCCCCCCCCGACACATCCCTATCATTAGATCCCTGCCATGCCCGGTTTCTTCCCCCATACCAGCCCATGATTCTCCCCTTATAATGGCTCCCCTGTACTCCCAGTTCTCGGCACAGTGCCTGCCAGGGTACGCCTCTCCTCTCATTACTCACCACACTAAATCTCCTTGTCGTAGACTCACTGCCGCCATCTTACCGACACAGGCAGAGCGGGGAGGAGGCGGGGGATAGGAAGAGACAGACTGCCTGCGCAAAGGATGCCGGGAACAGGAAACACCCCCCACCCGCCTTCCGTGCGCGCACCCACACCACGGGTCACCACGTGCACAGCTACAGCCAATCACCCTGGTTTTCCACGGTACGGCTTTCTGCCAATGGATAATACCAACAAGGAGGGCGAGAGCCGGCCCCGCCCAGCTGTCTCGAGCTAATCGCGAGCGTAAGGCCTGCCGAGGAGCGGATTGGTCCGTTAGGTCATGTGAGCGCGTCAGCGCTTGTTGTTGTTGTCGTCGCCGTCCTCGTTCTGAGAGGAAGGTGGTGTCACGTGACTCAGGAGGGAGCTCCGAGGCTTCTCTGGACCACGTGACCGCTCGGCTTGCTGACGTTTTTTTCTCGGCGCCTTTTTTCTTCTTGCGGTCGGGGTATGCAGAACGAGCTGTGGTGAGTGACCCGGTGGGGAGGGAGCGGCGCACTCTACGGAGGAATTTGCGGATTATCGGGGCTTTCTCGTTTTCTAAAACTGATTTTCTCCCTGTTTTGTCTACAAGGTACCAACAAGGGGCTGTAAATGAAGGCTAAAGGGCCGTGTGAGGAAGCGAGGGGCGGGATAATGTCACCCATAGCAACACATTGTAACTGTCCATCATTTGTAATCCTAAACCTGATTGGCTGATTCTGTTATTATTACCCAGCTAGCACCATTCACCTTGCTGTGCCTGAAATAAAAACTCTCTGTGCTGCAACTTTAATCTGCAGGGTTGTTTTTTTTTTTTTTTTTTAACGTTAATAATTTTTTTAATACTCTTTCTCTTGTTTACCTATCCTGTGTTTACAGTCTGGCAAAAATGAAAATATTGCAGTGGCTGCCTATTTGTTGCAGGTTCTAAGGCCGCCCTTTTTTTCACTTATCATGCAATCCCTGACCTCCATTATTTATATCTTAGTGCAAAAGATAACTTGCATAGCATTTGAAAACATTCACCGGCACATTATTCACCTTTTCTGTGCAAAGTCTGATCCATGCACTCGCATCCTGTGAGCCCAGGGCATTGTGGTTCCATCACCTCATTAGGCCCTGTAATGCCGGCACATATTGTGATTGTTATCCTGCATGCAACTGTATTGGGGGAGACTGGTCACATTTATTAATAATAAACAGGATTTATGTAGCGCCAACCTATTACACAGCGCTGTACATTTATTAGGGGTTGCAAATGACTTAAACGCAGAAAAGTATATTTGGGGGGGGTTCCGATCAACATAGGAAGTTGAGAATAATTTGACCTCTGTGATATTTATCATTTCTTCCTTGCTGCATTATTAAAATCAAAACAACTTTATTTACCATGGTATTTTTTTTCCAGTGTTTATCAGCAGAAATGCCCCATAAATGGACAACATTCCTATTGAAGCCACAGGATAGGAGGACCCCCCCGGTATAAGAAGCCGCTCGGCCGTAGTCCTTATCTCCCAGCTGGAGTCGTCTGTGGAGTGTTGATCGTCGTTTATTTAATCATGGCCGAGCCACGGAGGGTACAGCTGTCCAGTGTTCAGTCCTCCTCCCCTTTCCACCCCTCTGCCCCTAAGAAGCCACGTCAGGAGAACCAGGAACCAGAGGCACCCGCCGCCACCACGTTCCGGATCTCTCTGTCGCTGTTCAAGCCTGATCGGAGGAAGTGCCCGGAGTTCTTTTACCCAGAATTAGTGAAGAATCTGCAGGGAAACAGCAAGAAGAATCCATCGGGAGAGGATGTAAGTGGGGGGCTGCGGTGCTTTTACATCTATTGGGGTATAGCAGTGACGGTCAATAACAAATGAAGAATAACATTGATGGAGTAAATGGCACCAGTTCTGCAGAAGAGCAACGGATCAATAAATTCCCTAAGCTAGATCGTTTCCAGACTCCGTGCTAGGTTTACCTTATGTTATCCTTACATTGTATAAGTGATCAGACAACCAATCAAGCTGGGTTGTCACTAAAAAGCACTGGATGGTGCGGCGGGGGAGAACACTCTGGGCTTTCTGTACAATAAAAACAGAGAGCTGTCAGTGAGAGGAGGCACCCTTTAAGCTCAGCTTGCTAGAATCAGAAGATTTATACTTTGTATCTTTTTATAACCTTATATCCTTTCCATATCTGATCCAAGCAGAACTGACAGGTGGTCTCTCTCCCACTGAAGTCTCACTTTTGCCTTTATATAAGTCCTAGCACCATCTATCATCTGGCTTTGGGGTCATGGAGCTGCAGTTCTAAAAATCAGCTGCCTGGTGTACAAAGTGTAGATTTGGTGTATGTATTATTACAATGTAGTGTTCAACCCAGAGATGTTTTAAGCTGGATGGGAAGAGGCTGCAGCCCCTTTATTCTGACCCAACTCTTCAGTAACCAACCAAAAACAGCCGGGTGGTTACTGAAAAGTTGCAGGTGGTGCGTCCTGCTAAAAGGGGCCGAGGAGAACACCGCACTACATTATTACGCTGCTACCAGTGATTGTACTCTTTACATTACATGAGGCACAGGGAAGTTAGGTAACTATACAGGGCAATGGGATAGTTGAGGCATCATACAAAAACAATGGAAAAATTAGACCTATTATGGGGAGGGGGCATTAGAAAGCTGGAATAAAATATAGGGGTAATGAGTGGATTAATAACTTCTTTTTATTAAGGGATTACTGGATACTTATAGGAAAAACAACTGGGGACTTTAAACTTGCCTTCGCACTTTTTGAATGACTGCAGCCTCCATTATAGATATTACCAAATGCTTTGATTCAGAGGTGCCAGACTTTTATGTTTAAAATTTTTTTGCTGAGGTTTAAATAAAATCTGATTGTGTCACAAATACACCAATCAGCCTAAATAATAAACCCCCCTGACAGGAAAAGTGACCTCGTTACAATGGCCCCTGACAAGTTCTGAGATATACAGGGCAGCAAGTGAAATCAGCTCCTGAAGGTGATGTTGGAAGCTGGAAATTTAGACAAATGTGCGGAGCTAGACAAGGACCACATTGTGATAACTGAGATATGGGTCGGAGCATCTCCAAAACAGAAGTTCTTAGTATGCAGTGGGTAGTACCTAGCAAAAATAGTCCATGAGTGGGCAACAAGTGACTAGGTCATGGGCAATCAACTCTCAGTGATACATTTGGTTGGGGTTTGTTAGCAGGTCTGTCTGATCCAGAGTCTCATAGATCTTTTGTGGTGTAAGGTGCTTGTTGGATGTTGGAGAAAGACGCCAACCCAGAGCTTGCTGTGCATGGGGCTGCATAGCTGCAGACAAAAAGCAATACCCATGCTGATAATGGCAGGACACACTATGAGAAGAAGGCACTGTGCAGGATCTGCTTGTAACATCCTAATTCTGATACCACAGGACACCTTCAGAGGTCTTGTAGCGTCCATGCTATGACCGGTCAGAGCTGCTGGGGCAGCACAGAGGGGAACCTACTCAATAATATACCATTTAAGCTGACCAATGAATATGTGTGTAACATGTGTTTATGCAAAAGTAAAGTTTTTAACAGGACTGCTTTTAACATTCTTCATTATGTCTTGTCTTCTTCAGAAAAAACATTTCAGCCCGTTCGATGACGAGGAAGCGGAGAGAAGGGAGGTGGAGAGCCTGGCCAAAAAATTTGAAGAGAAATACGTAAGTGCCAATAATATTACACACATCTTGTCATAAAACAATGTGAGAGAATTAGCAAGATTAGAGGTGGGCTGTGCAGATTGATGGGGGATTATACAGCGTGGATATATTTATCCTTTTTTGCTGCTCGGTGTAAGAAAGCGAGCTGACAGGCAGGAGGATTTTTGACAACAGACTTGTACAGTCTCTTCTATCTTGAAGAAGCCAGCCTGTTGGCAAATAGACTTCAAGTTAAAGCAGAACTAGACTCAAAATTTACCTTTACATGAAAGGGTAAACATCCCTTTTATATGAAGTATAGACAATGGGCCTGATTCATTAAAGCTCTCTAGGACTGGAGAAGTTAGACTATCATGGAAGTAGCTGGGCGATCCAGCAAACCTGGAATTGATATCCTGAAAAAAATATTACCTTGCAAATGTACAGATCCATTCCAGCTTTGCTAGATCTATTAGGTTTTAGCCATGATAGTCTATTTTCTCAAGTCTGGGTGTGATTTATTAAAGCTCTCCAAACAGGTCATGTGACAAGTTATCCTCCCTTTATGTTGTCAAGTGAGGCTTCCCATCATACTAACAACCTATTTATAATGTGTGGGGTTTTATCACAAGCTGCAGATGTACCCCAAGGCTTGTTTTCCTTGTAGACATACATGTAAGCACATCATCCACCATCTTCTACGTGGACTTCTTATGTGGTCATTAGTTAAATTAGTGACTGAATATTCAACTACAAACAATAAACTTTTTATAAAGGGGTCCAAAAGGAAA
This sequence comes from Pyxicephalus adspersus, assembly GCF_032062135.1. NCBI lineage: Eukaryota > Metazoa > Chordata > Amphibia > Anura > Pyxicephalidae > Pyxicephalus > Pyxicephalus adspersus. The sequence goes on from NC_092864.1 coordinate 9,401,164, forward strand.
TTTATGATTTTATCATACTGCCAAACTTGATGTATATTGCCAGGGCTCTTATAGAGAGGATTGGAATTTCTCCCCTTAATCTGAGCTGTGTTTGGTGAATATATAAATATTTTCCCGTTGTGGCCTTCTTAACACTGCCAGGGTCTGCACTGCCTGTGCAAATGACCTTGAAACAAGCCGCTCAGCTGACCTTGGATTATCCATTTACCACCCACTGAGCGAGCAAGGATAGAATCTCTGCAGTGATTTAAAGCTGCACTCTTCTGAGCAGATATAAAAGGCACAAATAATGAAGGCTGTGTAGGTAGCTAAGTCTGACCAGATATTGGCCCCTTGCAGTCCCTGTACAACACAATGCAGGTGAACTGAGGAAGCAACACAAGGAGCCAATCCGTTAATGGTCTAATAGGCATAGTTGGATAAGACAAAAATGAGCTGATCACAGTTCTACTGCTTCTATGACAGTCTAGTTACTGTCTTGGCTTAGGGGAAGTAGGATACACAACGCTGGTTATTAGACTGAGGACATCCTTATTTGATGTACAGTGCTGCATAATATGTTGGCTCTATATAAATCCTGTTTATTAATAATAAGTTGGCATGAGGAAATGTAATTGTATTGATTCTATTCTCCTTCTTTCTAGAACAAGAAAAGGAAGGACCGCATGCAGGATCTGATCGACATGGGCTACGGTTACGATGATTCCGACTCGTTCATTGACAACTCTGAAGCTGTAAGTAGTCTAAAGTGCTCTGTACATTTGGGGTCTGTACATCTAGACATGGAATTCCCCTTCATGTGTCCCTGTGCAATACAACACACAATCACAGCACATTAAAGGCTAGTGAAAAATCAATACTATTATAATCTATAAAGTTCCTAGAACTCCAGAAATATCCATAGGCCTGTACTATACATACACATAGGACTTGGTTTATTAAAGTTCTCTGCCACTGAAGAAGATAGACTAATGGGAGAATCTAGGGGGTCCAGCAAACTTGGAATGCATTTCTTAAAAATCATTTGCTCTTAGTTGGCAATTTATTATTAATAAACATGATTTATATAATATCAACATATTACGCAGTGCTGTGCATTAAATAGGGGTTTTAAATGACAGAGAAATATAGACAGTGACACAGGAGGACGAGAGGACCCTGCCCAGAAGAGCTGGCAAATGTTTTCATTTCTTGACCAGATCCATTCCAGGTTTATTGTATCGCCCAAGTTCTCCTATGATAGTCTATCCTCTCCATTCATAGAGAGTGTTAATAAATCAGCCCCAACCTCTACATTACTCACACATAGTTATGCACTATAGTCACAAACATGCTCTGAGGTGGCTACACAAATTTTTGTTCTTATAATCACCTAAATATACAGTTAGGTCCCTAAATATTTAGACAGAGAGAACTTTTTTCTAATTTTGTTCTGTACGTTACCACAAATAATTTTAGATGAAACAACTCAGATTCAGTTGAACTGCAGAATTTCAGCTTTAATTCAGTAGGTTTAACAAAAAGATTGCATAAAACGGTGAGGAACTAAAGCCTTTTTTTAACACAATCACTTAATTTCAGGGGCTCAGAAGTAATTGGACAAATTAAAAAGATGAAAATAAAATGTTCATTTCTAATACTTGGTTTAAAACCCTTTGCTGGCAATGACAGCCTGTAGTGTTGAACTCATGGACATCACCAGATGCTGGGTTTCCTCGTTTTTAATGCTCTGCCAGGCCTTTACTGCAGCGGCTTTCAGTTTGTTTTTGGGCCTTTTTGTCCAAAGTTTAGTCTTAACAAGTGAAATGCATGCTCAATTGGGTTCAGATCAGGTGACTAACTTGGCCATTCAAGAATATTCCACTTCCTGGCTTTATTAAACTCCTGGGTTGCTTTGGCTGTATGTTTTGGGTCATTGTCTATCTGTATCATGAAACACCTCCCAATCAATGTGACTGCATTTAGCTGGATTTGAGCAGACAGTATGTCTCTGAACACCTCAGAATTCATTCGGCTGCTTCTGTCCTGTGTCACATCATGGATAAACACTAGTGTCCCAGTGCCATGGCAGCCTTGCACGCCCAAGCCATCACACTGCCTCCGCCATGTTTTACAGATCATGTGGTATGCTTTGGATCATGAGCTGTTCCACGCCTCCTCCATTCTTTTTTCTTGCCATCATTCTGGTAAAGGTTAATCTTGGTTTCATCTGTCCAAAGAATGTTTTTCCAGAACTGTGCTGGCTTTTTTTAGATGTTTTTTTAGCAAAGTCCAATCTAGCCTTTCTATTCTTGAGGCTTATGAGTGTCTTGCACCTTGCAGTGCACCCTCTGTATTTACTTCCATGCAGTCTTCTCCTTATGGTAGACTTGGATATTGATACGCTTACTTCCTGGAGAGTGGTGATCACTTGGTTGGCTGTTGTGAAGGGGTTTCTCTTCACCATGGAAATATTCTGCCATCATCAACCACTGTTGTCTTCCGTGGACGTCCAGGCCTTTTGGCCTTGCTGAGTTCACCAGTGCTTTGTTTCTTTCTCATGATGTACCAAACTGTAGATTTTGCCAATCCAAATATTGTAGGGATTTCTCGGATGTGTTTTTTCTGTTTTTGCAGCTTTGGGATGGCTTGTTTCACCTGCATGTTGTCTGTTCACAGCA
>NC_092864.1:9405067-9485662 GCF_032062135.1 Pyxicephalus adspersus
GTGTGTTTATTGAAAAGTGCCGGGTGGTCCGCCCAGATAAGAAGAAAAACCCACATAGATGTTGGAAGGCATTTACACATTTATAAACTTCTAAAATCCCAATTTGTAACATTTTACACCTCCGTCTGCACTTTCTAATCAGGAACAGATGGAAGATGGTGATGAAAAACACAGCAGCGTTATCTCGTTACCTTAAATGGTTCCACACCTTCTTGTAGCCACATCTGTATGAAAACATTCACCTAGTGGAAAATTGCATCTCCTTTGGGGTTTTGGTGAATATTTGCACAATAAATGACAGCTTAAAATAGTTTATAATGTTCCCCTGTAGAGATGTTATCATCTCTGGGGATTTGCGTTGCTGGAGATGCCTCTCGATTTCTTCGTCATTGGACAATGACTGCAGCATTCTAATCATTCTCGGGGGAATCCTAGAAAACGAAAACAGACTGAGATGAAAAGAGATGCCACAAGCTAATTTCAATTTCCTAGTTTTTATTTGTCTCCCCTTTGCATGCTGTTTGCAATTTTACATTAACATGATCATGTTTTCATAAACAGATGAATTGCAAAGGAATGACACCATAGCTGTACATATTAAATTATGGATGGCTCAGAGTTTGTGGGTTTCTTCCCACATCCTAAATACATGCAGTTAGGTTAATTGGCTATCCCCCAAAATTGTACTGTATATTAATAATTTGGGTGTATAAAGAATATTTTTGCCAGAAGGAAATGCTTTAAACTTTTGTCGGCTATGCCTTTTCTTTCAGAGCTTCCATAATTGGTCCTAGCTGTCATAATTCATGCAGCTGCAAAGAAAGATTAGGAAGGAGTAAGCAGAAATCAGAAAGGAGAGCACAAAGATTTTAGGAGAGAGAAAATCTGTTAACTCTGTAATAAGACGCAATGCACTCACAAAAAAACTAAATCTATGGAGACCACACTATACCATCACAGTGTTCTCCCCAGCCCCTTTTCAGCTGGGTGCACCCAGCCTAATAAAACTTTCTGGGGAGAACACTGCATCTCTATAGCCAGCATTAGGGGCTGGATGACAGCAGAAGCCCTCTCTGTGCAGGATTCCCATAGGACACAGTATACCCATCCAGGATGGAGAGCCTTGAAGTGTCCACGTGACAGCATTGCTTCCATGATTGCAATAATTAGGCTTTGCTTAATAAAGGGAAAGGAGCTCCCAAAACACATTGCATAGTCACCCTGATCTAAGACCAGACTGTCTTATGGGGGATCTTGCTGAGAGACGGCTGCTCTCATCCTGCTGCTCTGCAGGCCCCAGTGGTGGTATATTGCAACCTCTATGAATTTTATTTATTATGAGTGCATTGCTTTTATGCTATCTAAATATTGAAATAAAAGTTTTATTGGCTTCAGGATCTGTGTACTCTTTTATCTTACATCCAGTGTGTGGATTTCCCTATGTGAAGCTATAAGACCTGTGCCACCACTGGAATGTACTTCCCTTGCATATCAAGATATCTCAAGTGTTTATTGTCCTGGAAGCTTCTAGAACTACCATTGAGATAACTAATCTTCCATCCCCAGCTGTTCTCCCCAGGGCCTTTTAGCTGGGCGCACCACCCAGCTGTGCTTGGGTGGTAACGGATGAGTTGGGTCACAATACTGGTGGTGTCAGTCGCCTACAATTTCCTCCTACCCAGCTTAAAAATTCTGGGTTGAACTGCACAATAATTCCTAGGAGTTTGGGGTGTTCCAGCTCCTCCTGTTAAATTCTCCATTGTTCCTAATCAATATTTTATTGGAAGCCCAGTTAGAGACCTGGAAACTTAGCAAAGCGATCTCGCCAATATATATAAATGGGGGTTAGACTTTCCGGGATCCATCAAAAATGTGTTCATCTGACCCTTTAAAATTTGCAACCTGATACATGCACCATGCCTTGTCTCTGTGAACTCATAAAATTTTATTAAAAAAGTGCATTTAGCATTTGCCAGATCCATTTTCTCCCCATAAATTATTATTAAGCTGGGTGAGAAGAAGCTGTAGGAGGGTGACAGTTCCTATTGTGACCCAACTCTTCAGTAACCACCCTAAAACAGCCGGAGGGGTTACTGAAAAGTCCCGGGTGGTGCACCCAGTTAACAGGGACTGCGGGAGAACACACAAAATCCCTCTCTGTTCTCCAACACAGGGGATCTGGAGAACAGGAGGGGATTTTGTGTGGAGGGATCAGGAGACAGTTGTGTCCTTCCCCTATTCCTGGATGCCAGATCCTTACACACAACCATCCCCCTATTCTCCAACACCAGATCCCTCTGTACACAACCTTTTACCTGATCCCTACACACAATTCTCCTGTTTACAAACCCCCAATCCCATTACCCACAAACTCTGTGCCAGATCCCTGGCATGCCTGGTTTCTCTCCCCATCTCAGCACATGAATCTCTCTTCATAATGATTGCTTATAGAAAAGTGCCGGGTAGTGCGCCCAGCTAAAAGGTGCTGGGGAGGACACTGCACACGATTAAAAAATGTCAGCTTAGCAACACATGCGGATACACACCAGAGACAGGAATAATTCCAGGGTCCTAATTTATTTTTAGATAATAAAAGTTTTTTTAATGTCACACAAATTTTTGAGTAAAGTAATTTGTTTCATGTCTGACCTATTTAGTATCTGCAGCATCCTGTGTGTGTGTGTTTTTTTTTTTTTTTTCTTCTAAATTTTTGTGGAAATGCCATCACCCAACACCTTGGATGTGGCATAGCAGTGGGCTCTTATTTACACACCATTATCTAATGGCTTTTCTCTTCTTCTTCTGTGTAGTATGATGAACTTGTCCCAGCATCACTGACCACAAAGTACGGCGGATTTTACATCAATTGTGGAACTCTGCAGTTCAGACAAGCTTCGGATTCTGAGGAGGAATTTGTCAAAGAGAAGAAAAAGAAATCCCCGAAGGTGCAATCATCCCCCATGGTTTCCTTTGTCGGCAGTGTAGTTTTACTATACAATAAATTGTATAATGTGGTAGCTTTGGCCTGGGGATGTCACGGGGACGTTTACTTTGCTGCTGGTAAGGGGACAAATTGCCATTTGGGTTTCACATTTAGGTTCCATTGTGGGATCAGAAAATGTCTGCAAATCATCACCTTCTGATAGAATCTCGCTTCCCTTTTCCTTTGAACCCCATTTTGTCCTCCATGATGGTGCTGGGATGGGGGCGATCTATTTCTAGATGTAATGCAGACTCATTTTTTTTTTTTTTAATTTTTAAAGCGCCATTTCAGGGTGTGAAGAATGCTAATTGTCCGGATGTAAAGCTGACCTACTGGTTTCTGTCACCTGAAAAAAGCAAGCAGATAACTGCAGATTAGCTGACGACCTACTGGGCCTTCGTCATTTAACATCCACAATCATCATGTTGATTATCTGTATATGCACTAAAAAATTGGTCATAGGCAACCAGTTGTCAGTTACGACTGATGTATATGTATTATATACATTTCTGTTTTTATTTGTCACATTTTTAAGAGTGATTCCAATAAAATGTATCTTTTAATTGTATTTGGATGTGGTACATTAAAAGCCCCGTGTTTTTTTCGGTGCCATTTACTATATATATTGGTAGGGGTGCAAACCACACCAAATGCATTTCACTCTCCCCAGGTACCATTTATTTATGTAAGCCTACATCATCTCTCAGGTATTCTCTGTCCTGAGGGTCACATGAACACTGCATTAAGGAAATAAAAAGGGCAATTAGATTTTTCTTTAATATGATCAGTTGGGGGAGAGGGGTAAGCTTGGAGATGAACTTTAAAATCTGACACCATATGTTTTACCATGCAGAAAATGAAGGAAAGGGGAGACAAAATAAAAAAGAAAAAGAGAGAAGAGGAGAAAAAGGGAAAGAAGACAAAACACCCAAAGCCATGGTAAGATTGTTTATATAAAATTGTACCTTAAAAAAAAAAAAAAGCCATAATTGTTGTTGCTATTAGGCTGGGCTCACACAAGCGTCTACGGGCACCCGTCATGTGTCATTTGACCGGTCTGATTGGATGTCTGCTACACACATCTGTACTGAGCGGTCACTTACTGACGCATTTTAGTTGCTACGTCCGTGCTACCTTCCTTGACTTCTACATCTGTAGATCAGTCCAATGCAATAAGGAAGGACCCCTATTAAAACAGAACTAAACTATAAAAAAAATTCACCTTTCTCTCTGCATGGCCCCCAATTCCCCCCAGAGCTTTATTTGATTGGTTCCCGCGCCAGGGCGGAGGAAGCGACGGGCACAGCCATCTTCGGCCTTCTTCTTTCTTCTTCTCTGGCTTCGTCACCTGATCTTGCACTGTGCAGGTGTGAGATCGGGTGACGTATTCTGCTGCAAATGAGGGGGAATAAAAAAGTGCGCATGTGTGAGATTGGCATTTTTTCCCCATTGTAGAAAAAAGCCCCTTCTGTGCATGCCTGTGATTGGACATGTACAGGAGCAGCCAGAAGTGTGACGTGGGTATCCCAAGAGGCTCTGCACTCCCATTCTGTTTGTGATAGGTCTGCTTTAACACAGCCTTAGGCTACCTACACACGTCAGATGATTCTCGTACTTCAGGACAGATATCGGATGGGAATCTGACAAGTGTACGGCGCTCGTCTGATGTCGTTAATGGATCTGTCCTGGCGGATCCACAAACAATCATAATACAAGTGAAGGGGAGAGAGCACAGAGGGGTGCCGCTCCGTCATTCTCCCTCCTCCCTTCTCTATAGAGTAGAATGGGTTTGTATGTACAGTACTTATTCCCACATCTTACAATCTTTTATTATTGGAAAGTATAGTAAAAGATCATTTTCAATGGCAAAAATCTAACGTGTGTACCCAGCCTTAGGCTTTCATTATTACAGGATTTTCCCTGTCATTCAAGGAATGTCTGGCCTCCATTCTCTGCATTAGTTGTATTACAGACTTATGATCTGATGCTTTTTAGAGCTGAATGGGGCATAGTTTAGGTGTAGCAAATCATCAATTTCACCTTTGGCCAATCAGATTGTATTCATCCAGTATACATTTTATTCTTTTAGCCCACGTTTACATGTGCCATTGATGGCTAAAATAAATCTCTGCCGAAGACTCTTGGTTTCAAGGGCAGAGGTACCATAGTGGCATTTAGGAGAATGCCCAGCTCCCTGTTGGATGAAAGCATTATTATTCATATTCATTAATTATTCTACTGGATCTACTGAATAGCTTGCTTTTGCTGGTTTTTAATGGCTGGTTATCCCCATTATTATATCCAATAAGTGCACAAGAAATAGTTTGTGTAGAACAATACTTAGTAGCTGTTTTTTCTCAAAGATCTGGAACATCTTTATCTATGTAAACTATCCCCCAAAAGATTTAGGTACATTCCCAGTGTATTCTAAATATTTTACCAATCCCCAAGCTCTGCTTCTTGTTTAGGTTCACAGCTCTGAATGGTACCAAGAAAACGAAGACGCCCATCGGCTTGCAAGGAATGCTTGCCAGGTTCAAGCAGGAGAAGGAAGCTGAGAAAAAAAAAGCAATGGACACTTCTCCCAGCATGACACCGAAAGCTGTCCCAACATCCTCTGCAGCTCCAGGCCTACCCCCTCCTCCACCACGAGAGGCTGAACCAGCTCCTGACCCGTTACTTTCCACCATTGTATCGGAAACTGAGCTTCTCCAAGCAGCCAGCGCTATTGATGCCCTGAGCGAGAAGGACCTGGATAACTTGCTTGATCTTCCTCCGGAGAAAGGGGTGGGTAGCTCTGTGACAGCACCTGCAGAAGGGTTTAAGAAACCGCCATCTATGCCTGACGGCCTGCCAACATCTCTTGAAGTGAAGATTAAAGAGCTGACACTGGTATGGACTTTCCACTTTTTAATGCATTTTTATTCAATTTCATATTTTCATATTTGCTCACAAGTGCTTGTTTTCCATATGGAAATACTTATCACATAAAAAATTGCCTGCCGTAAGTGTCACTACTGTAATCTTCCTGCTGCATATCCCTGCTTGCGACACTCCCCTTCAATGCAGGAACAGCAATCCTGCATTTTATGGAAGGATGCAAAGAGTTTGCACAAATTCTTGGTGTGGAGGAGATTGCTGACTGCCAGGGAAGCAGGGAGTAGGGGGGGGATATCACCTTTTTCATCATTCCCTAAGAAAAACAAACATTAACTCCTACATTGTTGAGGAGGACCTAGTGCTGGGGTGAATTAATATTATTACTATTATTATTATTAAATATTATTTAGGATTTATATAGCGCCAACATTATGCGGTGCTGTACATTAAGTAGGGGTTGCAGATGACAGACAGATACAGACAGTGACACAGGAGGAGAGGACCCTGCCCTGAAGAGCTTACAATCTAGGAGGTGGGGGAATTATCATACAATAGGAGGGGAGATATGGAATGGTGAAAATTAGTGAAGGTTTAGAAGACAGAAGAAGACGGGTAGGTGAGGTTGAAGCGTTAGGTTTTGAGAGCTCTTTTAAATGAGCAGAAAGTAGGAGCAAGGCGAATAGGATGAGGAAGACTATTCCAGAGAGTCGGGGCAGCTCTAGAAAAGACTTGGAGCCGTGCGTTTTATGAGTGAGGAAGTCGTTCGAGGAGCGGAGAGAGCGGCTGGGGGAGTATTTTTCCATCAGGTCAGAAAGGTAAGTGGGACAAGAACTGTGGAGGGATTTGAAGGCAAAGCACAGGAGTAAGTTGAAATGGAAGCCAATGGAGAGAACTACAAAGAGATGCAGCAGAAGAGGAGCGGAGGGAAGGATGGATGAGTCTGGCTGTAGCATTCATGATAGATTGTAGAGGCGAGAGTCGGGTTAGGGGAATACCAGAGAGGAGGAGGTTACAGTAGTCCAGACGAGAGATAAGAGCGTGTACAAGGAGTTTGGTGGTCTCTGGGGACAAGTAGGGGTGGATTTTGGAGATCTTGCTCAGGGGAAAGTAACTGGACCAGGAAATGTTCTGAATATTAAAGGTAAATGAGAGGGCAGAATCAAAGGTGATGCCAGGACAACGTGCCTGAGGGAAGGGACAAATAAGTATTATTAACAGTTAGGAATATGTTTGTAGGTGATTTGGAATGTTTTTCACCTCTGTAGTCCAACTCTAATTAGTGCTTGATAGAGTGTTTGATGGATTGGTAAATTCCTAACCTTTGCGGCGGTTTATTTTATTTCAGGCTGTAAGAGCATCAGAGGGTGACAAGAAAACCATACTGTTCACTGGAAAAATGAATAATTCTCTTTTGGAGTAGGTATCATCTTCAGTTACTAATAAAAATGATTTCTGTGCAGGAAAAGGTCTGCAGACCACTGTAACAAATAATTTTTTTGAGGGAACCCTAAAGACTGTAAAGACAGGAAGCTAGAGGATATCTCTCTCAAATGTAATTTTAATGAAGCCACCATAACTACAAGCAATGCTTCAGGGCTGCTCAGTTTCTCTTCATTAAAGTAATATTAAAATCCTCTTATTCCTATTTTTAAATTCTCCATAGAAAAATTCCATTTTTTTGTGTATTATGTTGTCATGTACTTACATTATGACCAAACGTTCTGTATTGTTAAGGTCCACCTCCCCGAACCTCTGGTTGGGAAGCAATTGCTGCTTACTTCATGTGGTCACTTGACCATATTTATCAGGACTACATGTATTATCCTCCCTATTCCCAGCTAAACCAAGCATGCTCTATTGTTAGAGTCTTAAGAGCCTTCGTCAGTTAACTGGTGTGAAGGAGCAGCATGGAGACTTGATGATCAACTTACCCAGAATTAGGAAGTATGTCAAGGAGGAAGGACACAACTGTCAGCTTCATGGGATCCTGTGTGGTAGTGTAACCTAAAATTGTATTTATAATCAGACAAATGTTTCCATAGCCATCTCGCGTACATTAAATGTGTATTAAAGCTAAACGGGGTAAAAAAAAAATGTTTGCCCTTGCTGCGGATCACTTTCTGCCTTGAGGTTGATAAATAGGTTATAGAATAACATCCCTTGCTGCTCCAATAGCCCAGGCCTTAACCCAGATATCTTTTTAGGCTGGGTGGGAAGAAATTGTAGGTGGGTGGCAGCCCCTGTATTGTGACCCAACTCTACAGTAACCACCCAAAAACAGCTGTGTGGTTACTGAAAAGTGCAGGGTGGTGCGCCCTGCGCTGAGCAGGATTGTAGATGGATACGTGGTAAGTGATTTTAATATTCTTTTAAAGCAGTTTACATTATGTTGATGATGTGGACATCAACTTAAGCATGACTACTTTAATTAGTCTTTTTCTTTGTGCCTCCACCATTAGTATATATGGCTCTAAGCTAATTTCCCTCTTTGTGTCTTTATAGCATTTACCTGTTGTCTCGGGACCTCAGCCCTGCTCTTCGCTCTGCAGTCTTTACTCACCTATCCTCCGTCCTGCCCTGCAGCAAAGACACCCTTGTGAAATGGGCCAGCCGACTCTACTTGCACAAGCAGGTAACTAACCACCTTCTTCTTTTTTGACTGACTGTAAAAAGCTTTTAATGCATTAAATAATATAGGGTAAACACTGACTATTTTATTTCAGGGCCGCCAGCCTTTATCGTTTAACTTATTGGTCACTGGCACTTTGACTTCATACAGTGTAGGTCAAGCAGCCTTGTATTGTATTTGAAGACTCCAAGGGCCCACCCATAACTCAGAGCATTGGAGATAAGGAGAGCTTAGTTTGCAGTGGGAGCAAAAGATAAGATTAGTAAAAATGCTTTTTAATGATACCTTATGTACAATAAGGGCCCACTCCTTTATCATTCTTGGAGGAAACATTTTGAATGTGAATAGGCAAAGCCTGATCTCTGCTAAAGAATGAGGTCAGAATTTAGATTGCCCATTCTTTGCCTTTAGCAGAGGTTGTGTGAAAAAATACCTGACCCCTTCACAAAGTCAAAGGTCTAGGTTTCGCAAGCAGGTGAGTTTGCAATTTTAATTAAAGAAGACTTTAGGAACTGGAATGACAAGTGGAGATATTCCAGGAAAATGGATAAAGATGATAAGCTTTGGTATCTTAACCCTGAAATCCTATATTTGACTTTTCTGTCTTTCTCACAGCAGGGAGGTCGGTTGCAAGAGCCATTACGGAAACTGAAGGAGGCTGTGTTGAAGGCAATGCCAGAACAGATCAACAAGTACAACAAAGAGCTTAAAATTTACAGTGAAGCAAAAGCCAAGTAAGGGATCAGTTTGCAAGCATGGAACACTATGTATAAGGATTGCTTAAAGAACACCTATTATTGCATGTGCTTTATTTTANNTGTGTTTTTTTTTTTTTTTTTTTGAGAACCCAAGTTCATATGGTCACAGATTCTCAGACAGCCCAATCTTACACTGCTTTTCGGGGCAAATAGGAGTGATCTCACCATCATGAACTGACCAGACATCCTGTTAAAGAAGCTTTGTCTTTGTGCAGGAGTAACTACGTCTCCCTCCCTTTTTGCAAAAAAACTGGGTTTGCATGGACATTTTTTGTGTACAGAGATCAGATCGGAGTCTCCCAAAATCCTTTCAGATTTATTTATTTATTTTTTTTGCTAAATCCTCTTTTCATATATTCCCTGGGATCCCTAGTGGCCATCTTAATTTCCTGGTTCTTTCTTTAGATGTCACTGACAGATTCTTAAGTAGTCATTGGGAAGGTTCAGCCTGTTAGAATCTATATAGAGCAGAAATACTAGTTTAGGATCACCTTGGGGGGGTTCTGTTTATAATCATAAGATCCTGTGTCACAAACCCTGCTCCACTTGTCAACAACCCCCTTTGATAGCCAGAGTTGGATTTTATTTTATTTTTGTTTTTTCCTAGAATGCAGGCAGATGACAAAGAGCAAAAGGCCCATTCTGAAGAAGAGGAGGAAGAAGACAAGGGCAGCAAGAAAACGTCTGGGCCTCGTAAGAAGTTCCAGTGGACCGAAGAGATTAGGTGGGGATCATTTTGAATCCAGCCAGTATTGTTTGGATGTATATGATGGTAATTATTAGTAAAGGTCCTGCTTCTCTTTCCTGTGCTGTTCGGAGGCAGTGGACCTATAAAGGGATCCAAGGTGACTTCCCGCATTGTATGGGGCTCCTGACTAGTTCACCGACATAGAATAAATAACCTATTCCGAAATTGTGGCATTAATGTACTGTTTCGTCCCATTGAAACTATAACAGCCTTTATTCTTTGGGCTCAGTTCTTGTGGAGATCCTCCTTAGAATTGTTTTAGGTCAGGAACTGATGTTAGATGGCCCACAATCAGTTCCTCAGCTCATCCCAAAATTAAGTAGAGTAAGGTCAATGCTCTGTGTAGGCTACTCTAAACTAGTCAAATCATGTCTGTAAGGATCATGAGTCCACAAAGGAACATGCTTACTTAGTGGAAAAAAAAAAAAAAAAAAAAAAAAAGGTTTTTCAATGCATTTTCAAGCCAAGGAAATCGTAACAAGGGTACAGAACTATGGAGAGTTGAATGCCTAACACTTGATGATACAGAATGTATGTGTGCAACCCTTCGTTTACTTTTGTCTCTTCTCTTCACAGGCAACTCCTGGGTCAGCTGGTCCGGATAAAGATGGACATGTTTGAACCAGAGGGCAGTGGTGGTATGCTAAGTCTAGAAGAATATTTCAAATCTTTTCTGGATACTGAAGTGAAACCCATCTGGCCCCGAGGCTGGATGCAGGCCCGGTATGTAAAGAAAATATAGCAAAATGTATCTTTATAATGGCTGTTCCCCAGGACAAATTTCACACAAACCTGAACAATTTAGGTTCCTAAATGTTTACGCAAAGAGTGCCTTCAATAAGATAAGGGTGCCAAAAACAAACGGCAGGCATGCAAAAGGTTGGGATTGGCATAACTCCTCGCTGCTCATGAGGCTCTATACTGGTCCTTCAGTATGATAGTTGGTTTCTGTGATTATTAAGACAACAGGAAAAGGTGAGGCCAAACACTTCATAGGAAAGGTTTAGATGTGCATAATATTTCAGCACTATATTTCTGGATCTACCCATAATTTTGCTGTCCTTACTGAAGCGCTGTCCCTGGCTTCCTCCTTGCAGAACAGCAACAGAATCATGCTATGGACAAGCTCAGCCCTCGTTCATATCCCGCATCATCAGATGTGCTTGATTTGCAGTACCCCAGCAGTGTTTAACCCAGAAATGGTTTAAATATGGGTGGGAAAAAGATGTAGGTGGGTGGGAGCCCCTGTATTGTGACCCAATTCTTCAGTAACCACCCACAAACATCCAGATGGTTACTAAAAAGTGCCGGGTGGTGCACCCAGCTAAAAGGTACTAGGAAGAACACTGCCCAGGCATGTCTAAGTGGTGCTCAGAACACCATTATGTGAGCACCGATCAGACCTGGTAGTATTTTCTTTGTTTGAAGAAGAAAAAGAAACATTTGGGATGTCACCAGAATGGATAGAATATTTCAGGTTCTGCTTAAAATAACATTTACAGTACTGTATGAAATAAAAATTCTTTGTCATGTATCTCTTAATTTTGTTTAATTTTAGGACTCTCTTTAATGAAAGCAGGCGTCTGTACCCACAGCTCAGCTCTATCATGTAAGTTGAACACCTAACCTTTATTGCTGTTGACAAACAATATTAAAAATCAACAGCTGCCAAGGCAAACACACACTGCATATTTCTCTTAAATTCGTCACAGCTTCTTGCAATGTTCATTAGAAGTCAGATATAGCCGCCCTCATTTCCTGGCTTAAGGACGTGAAGCATCGCCTAACCTGTTTCTGCTTGACCCACCACTTTTATTCATTGCTAATTAGTTATTTCAGGATTCTCAGCATCACATCTGGGCATTACATCTTGGGCCAGGACTGTCTCTATGTCTGCAGAATGACATCCAACATGACAATGATATTTTGAAATTTCAATAACACTTCCTGAAAGCCAACTTGCCACTTGTTACAGGGTTGATGACTCTTGAGAGCAGTACTAAGGCAAGGTGCTGTAATGATTTCAGAACACTATGTACATCACCCTTTTAGCTACTCCCTCCAGCCAGGATCTGCCTTTATTACATGGAAAAGGCAGAGAGACCCAGTGATGACATCTCTGGGTAAAAAATAAGATATCTAATAAAAACAGATTTTTATTTAATAATTTAATTAGCTTGTTGGTGAGGAGAGGGATGCAGGAAAATAATCAAATAAACAGCTTTAAATCTTGTTACTTTTTCTTTTATTAACAGGGCAAAAAACAAACCATCGGCTCCCTCTAAAGTGAAAGTAAAGGTAAGTTAAAGCATTAACAATCTTTGGATTGGATACAGAGGATTTAAGGCACCTGTTTTTATTTCTTCTGTGTCCTTGCTAAGGATTTTATGCTAATTTATTTTGAAACCCCGGGTGGTGGTGTCCTATAAAGGACTATTATTAGACTTTACACATATCCACTATTGTCATATGGTTAGAAAAAAACAGGGATCCTATTTAGGACCAATAAAAACACAAGTAATAAAATAATTTACAATAAAACTACACATATCAAACTACTAACAGTATAGTGCTATAACCACATCCTGTTATGTTGTTACAAACTTGTACATTGCTTTCCAATAGAAAGCTATACTTGGCATACAGAAGACAACTCTAATTATTTCTCAACTTCAAAACAAATTATAGCTTTATTTTTTGACAACCTCAACGTGTTTCGCTGTTACTTTTATTGCATTTACTTAATATTTCATGGGATTTATGCATACATAGTTAAAAACAAGAAGACTTTCTTTCCTAGTCGGCTTTACATTTCTGGCATTGTGGATTTGTCGCCCCCAAATCCATCTCCCACAAACAGTCAAAACACTCTCTAATAATAAAAGGGGCCTTTTCTTTGGAATTGGTACATGTGCAGTGTTCTCCCCAGCCCCTTTTAGCTGGGCGCACCACCCGGCAATTTTCAGCAACCACCCGTCTGTTTTTGGGTGGTTACTGAAGAGTTGGGACACAAATCAGGGCTTTCCACCCAGCTTAAAAAAAAATTCTGGGTTGAGCACTGATGTGCTTCACAGAGTTTGTACCGTGCCTTACAAAGAATCCTCCCTTGGATGTGCTGCAAGATTTATAGCATATCATCAAAGAGTTGTGCAGTCTGTGGTGATTGAGAGTGACTGTCTGCACGTCCTTCCAGTGTTCCACATGCAGCCGATCCAGACTGACTGAGAAGATTTTACCTTGTCATTTATTCTGCTGGCACCTGGATTGAAAGTGTGGGAAAATGCAAAATTGTTATCTGAACAAATGTAGTCCTAAAGTGGAACTAAACGTAAAACATAAAAAATCACCTTTACTTCAGCAGATCCCTCCATCCTTCCAGTGCTGTTCTGGATTTGGTCCGGCTTGGTTCTGTAATCCACCTTCCTCCGTTTTTCTTCTTCTGGCTATGGGACCTGATCTCGCACTGCGCAGGCGTGAGATCGGGTGACACAGCTTGCTGTAAATGGGTTTAAAAAAAAAAAAAGAGTGCAGTGAAATCTGCGTTTTTTTTCTCCATTGAAGCAAAAGTCCCGTCTGTGCTTGCTTAAATTACTTCACATTTCCTGTTGTGTCTACAGTAAAGAAGAATTTTTAATAGCACATCAGGGTCCAACCCAGAATTTGTGACCCAACACTTCAGTAACCACCCAAACACAGCTGGGTGGTTACTTAAGTGTCGGGTGGTGCGCTCAGCTAAAAGAGGCTGGAGAGAACACCGCACATTGATGGTGAAAAACAAAACACCTCACAAGTTTCAACCATTTCCTATTTTTTCCAAATGGAGGGAAAATGTTTAGGCTTTAGATATAATTAAAACTCAAAATGAAAGTATAGTTTTCCCTTTTACTCTGGGTGTGTATGTTTGTGTACATATATAAAGTGTAAGTTTTGTGTAGCTAACTTTTTTTTTTTAATTCCCCCTAATTCTATGTAGGAATCTCAAATCAAAGCAGAAAGGGCTCTTCACTCTTCTTCTGTGGAAGTCCAGGGAACGGCCATCTCGTCAACTCTTCCTGTTAAGAGCAGTCCATTAAATCCATCTGTCTTCCCTACCGGAGGATCTCCAGTCACTACCTACAACCAGGACAACTCCTTGGATGGAGATCTCATCCGCAACCCCCCATCTCTAGATACCGTATCAGAACACTTGAATGTCCTGTCCAGCCGACCGTCAACCTTCGATTTCTCTGTCTCCAAGTCATCTGGTCTTGAGAAACCCACAGAGGAGAAAAAGAAGATCTCTCCAGTAGTATCTGTAGCAAACAGTTCCCATTCCTTGCCACGGCCTACAAGCTATACTGACAAACCACTGCTGATCCAAGACAAGAAGCAGCCTGTACAAGTCCACAGTTCAAAGATGATGTCTGAAGTCCATCATAAGGTACAGCAGCAAGCACACGGGCAGGTGAAGATTACCCAGGTCCCCACCCAGGTCACCAGCCCATCTCTACAGCCATCAGTGAAACTCTACCACATGAACAACCAGCACGTTAAGGGGAGTTTTACCCCTCCAAGCCAGAGTAACAGTCCCAGAATGACTTCTCCTTCACCTCCACAGAGGCCTTCCACTCCCCAAACCAAATCTCCCAAACCCCAAACTTTCACTTCTCCACCGTCTATCAACCATCACAAGACTGTTGTATCACCAAACTTGTTAGGAAAGCACCCTGGGAGCAGCAGTACAATGGTACCCACATCGTACAGGCCAGCCATGCCAAGGCTTCCAGTTACTCCATCCAATAACTCAGGGAACACGATTGGTCTAAACAACACTGTCTCTGTCAGCCAGTCACCACAAGCTCTCCTGCGTAATCCGGCTGCTGTTGCTGTCAAGAAGCCCTCTCACCCTTCACAAAAGTTGACCTTAATGGCTCTGCAAGACTCTGGGAAAGGAACACAAGGAGTGGCCAAGCTGCTGACCTCATCCATGATTGGAATAGCTGGGGGAAACCCTGGAACACCACCCAATCTAAATGTAAGTAAAGCATTTTACATATGTAGTGGTGTATAACTCATTTTTTCAAATAATGCAAACCTGTAGTAAGGCAGCAGATACATTTTGAAGCTGAACTAAACCCAAAATAAAAAAAAAATACAATTACCTTTAATTCTGCAGATCCGTCGGGAGGTTTATTTGAGTCCCGTGTCGTCCTGGTATCCGTCTTTGGCCCGGGCACCGATATCATCTTCTATTTTCTTCCGGGTTCTCCTTCCTACATCACTCGATCTTGCACTGTGCAGGCGCAAGACCGGGTGTCATGGATGGGGGGGGGAAAAAGATTGCGCATGCGTGAGATCTGCTTTTTTTTCTTCCATTAAAGAAAGGGCTCCTTGATATTGGGCATGCGCAGAAAGATCCTCCCAGAATGCATGAAATAGGTATCTCGGAAGGCTATGCGCTTTTTTTATTTTTTTTTTATAAAGGTTGTTGCACTTAAAAAAAGAAAATAAAATTTTTACTTTAAATAAAAGGGTTGTCTACCCTTTTATATAAAGTTAAAACTTTGAGTTAGGTCTGTTTTAATGTCACTATTCATCTGACCACTGCCAATCTGTTTAGCCTTCTGGAGCAGAGAACTTACCTCCTAATTTCTACTATGGTAGTTCTCATTTCTGTTGGCTGAATGCAGAGTGGCAGGGTAGCAAAGCAAAGTAGTCATAAGTTGCTTGGGGTGGTGGGCATTACACCAAACCCGTTGCTTTGCTTTACATGGGAAAAGCATAGTTCATTTGTTTGACAATGCAAATACAAAGAATAAAGCTACGTACACTCATCCAATGGTTCTCGCCCGATAATCGGCCCAGGGCCGATATCGGACAGGAATCTGGTGTGTGTACAGCGCCGGTCGTCCATCGCTCGAACGACCGTCCTAGCGGATCCACGGACGATGGACGAAAACGATCCTAATGCAAGGGAAGGGGGAGAGCACTCAGCAGGGTGCCACGCCATCACTCTCCCCCTCCCTTCTTCATAGAGCAGAACGGTGCTGTACAGCACTCGTTCATGCATCGTGCAGTGCTTAGTCGTTGGAAAGGATTGTGAAAGATCCTTTCCAACGACTATAATTGAACGTGTGTATGCAGCTTTAAAATCTAGGCACCTCTTTAGTTCCTACAGTGCCTGGATCATGTCCTGTTAAGCTTATCAATGCAATTCACTGGGGGTTTCAGGCAGGCAGTCTTCCTGTACTCGGTCTAAAGATTCACACGTTGTCTCAGCACCATTAACCATTTATCTGTACATCTTCTTCCCTCGTGCTTTGCATGATTTGGTTTTTGGCTTCTGAATTATTAAATGTTCGAAGCACATTGCTAAGTTCTCACAAATCTGTTTTGTTTTCTCTGCAGCATCAGGCCAAGTGCAGTAGCAGCCCAGGACTCATTACCTCATCTTCCCCATCACTGACTGTACTGACCCCTTCTTACAAACCAAATGGAGGAAAAATCCCAGCTCCCACCTCTTTGGGCCTCATGCCCGTCTAGATTTCTTTAATTGTTGCCCTGATCTCTCTGCCACAGGCTTTGTCCTGGAAAAGGTATTGTACCTAACTTTGAAATACAGTCAGTAGGAATTGTTGCACTTAGACATTACGGAAGCAGTAATGGTGCCGCTGGCATAAAGTCAGCTCATCCTCCATTCAGACAATGTTCTTCTTTACACAAGACACTGAAGTTGTGACTTCAATTCACATGGAGGACATTGGTGTAGTAGAATATCAGAATGTTTTATAATTATAAAATGTTGAAGTAACTAGATTTGAAATATAACTTACCTGCTTGAATCATAACAGGGGTAGTATATATTATGGAGAGATATTAGAAACGGTCTGATTTGTATTAGGCCTCTCAGCTCCAAAGGTAAAGCTTACTAAGGGGGGGGGGGGGTTAAATATTCCAAAAAGTAATTTCTTGCATAATCCTAGTGCTCCTTCTCATTTAGTAAAAGCTGAACATCAGTATGATCCTCAGGTTTCTCTCTAATGATATCTCTTCCTCTGAATTTACTGCAATCTGTGAGCTTTTCATGATGCAGAAACTGCGTAAAGTCAGAGCTTATTTATTGGCTGTAGAATGTCGGCATCACCCAGCCTCTTCCCTCCCAGCCTGACTACTTTTCCTCGACCCTCTCCTTTCTTTCATGAGATTTTAGTATATGTAGAATGGTATTTAAAAATGCCAATACCATGTTGATAGGAAGTAGGACAAAACATAAGAATAAACCTACTAGTATAAGATCTAAAAATACTACTATAAGATCTAAATATAATTTTTTTTTCTTTGTAGATCTCCTGGCTGGTCTTCATCCATCCTCTCCGATTCCCCACCCAGCCCTGTCTGGACACTCGCAGCAAGCACAGACTGGTAACGCATTGCTCATTTTAACTGTCATGGCAAAGCTTGGTCCTGGCTCAAGCCATCTTGTAGCTGAAAAATAATTGTTGTTGTTTAGGGTCTGTTCACACAATGACAGCACTAGTAAACAACAGTAATGTTGTTGTCATGGGTTTGTTGCAGTGTTAAAATGCACTATCCAATTATCATACAGTGTTCTCCCCAACCCCTTTTAGCTGGGTGCACCACGCGGCACTTTTCAGTTACCACCCGGCTGTGGGTGGTTACTAAAAAGTTGGGTCACAATACAGGGGCCGCCACCAGCTTACAGCTTCTTCCCGCCTGACCTAATAAAAAAAAATCTTGTGGAGAATCCTGTCATAGTGTGCATTGCACATGTGTTTTAGGACTGGCAGCTGTGTGCTAAAAGCGCTGGGCCACCTATATATCCAAGACCAATGATACCATTGCATCACCACTGTTCAGAATAGATTACAGAAAGGCAGTTACACAAATGGTGATGCTGATGAAGGCTGAGAATAGCAGCCACTCATTTTACAAACTGGATGTTCAGCAGGCTGAGCTGTAAGATGTCTCTGGTCTGGGCTGCAATGTCTATTTTGTCAGATATCTAACTGCTTTAAACTACACGGCGCATAGATGTAGCTAACAGTTCTGCGCATCACCGCACACACAGGAAACCATCGGGATAATCATTCAGTGCAGGCGATGGTAAAGATGGCGGCACACATCCCTGCTATGATAGCAGGTCCTGGACCTATCATTGCCGCAGGGCAACAGCACAAGCTAAGTTTGTGCTAGGTTATCTTGGTGATCATAGCAGAAGCTCACCACCCGCCAACAAGTTTAGTTCCGCTTTCTACTACTTTCTAAAGTTCAGTATTATCGCATTGCAGAAATTTTTTTTCTAGGCAAGTAGGAAGAATTTTTAGGTGGGTGGCAGCCCTGTATTTTGACCAAACTCATAAATAACCTAAAATCGTCCAGGTGGTTACTGAAAAGTTCTGGGTGGTGCACCCAACTAAAAGGGGCTGGAGAGAACACACACCATTGTATGATATGCATAATGGGTATTAAAGCTTTAAAGTTAAAGATAGCAGAGACTGTTGACATCCAATTGTCTTAGGAAGGAATTTTTTTTCCCCTGTTGAAGCAAATTGTACCAGGGTTTTCTTTTTTGTTTTTTTTTTGCATTCCTCTGCATCAATTATGTCCATTGGGTTTCATATCTGGGATATGTTTATTTCTCTAGTGGTTGAACTTGATGGATTTTTCGTTTCAACCTATGTAACTGTTTTCCGTATTTTGTGTCTTACAGATGGTGCTCATGCAAAGACCCCAGTCCCCCCTCCGAGGAAGCTTTAATTATTGGACCAAATTACAGCAACACAATGTTTGGCACTAATAGGTTGACATGCTTAGTGCTTTTCCTACGTCAGCAGTTATTTTATACTTGGCGGGAGAAAAGAGACACATTTTATATTTGTGGAACTTAAAAAACCTAATTATTTCTTTTTCTTGGAAGTTGAACATCATGAACAACCTTTCAGCACCGAAATGTAAATGAATTTAAAGGCCGTCTTTACCAGGAAGTGATATTTCAGTTTTGGATGAATGCCAGTGGCTTGATTCACCTGCTTCCTGTTTGAATACTCTGCCAGCAGAAATAGAAAATGTATCTGCTGTTCTTCGCGTTTCCTCCTACTTTCTATTTTTCTGATATCTGAGCTCCTCAATTATTTGTATGGAAAGTACATCGGGGAATGTAAAAATCACCCTTGGGATATCTCACCACACTGGAATCCCCAAGAAGCTGCATGATGTGATTTTACTTCCTAGAAGCTGCGCTAATCTGAAATATTTGCAGATCAAGTTGACCTTTTAAATGTACATCCAGCCAAAATGTTTGGAAATGGGGACCCCTGAATGGTCTTTTATGCTATATGAGGCTCCGTTAGAAAAATTTCCTCTTATACTGTCACTGACTACAAGTGTGAGAAATTCTCCATCACTCGCCAAAATAAAATTACTTTTTGTAAGAGGAGAAGGGGAAATTCTAGAACCCCTGCCAAAGTTCTATCGCTAAATCAGTGTGGGAGAGCACTTAGCTGAAGTCCATGTTATCCAACCACCGCTTTCAGGGTTGTGTCCCTTTCGTTAGGGATACAATAAATATAAATATTGTGTATATATTAGGGATGTATATATACATATTTATTTTAGCTTTGATCAAGGGGGCACTCTAAAGCATTCTGAAACATGCATGTAGGGTGAATTTGGAGTTTGGTGATGGATTAACTACTATTCTGACTATAATACATTGGTGCTGCATTCCTACATTTATTTAGTGTTGGTTTAAAGGCCCTTCTGTGCCTATGGTACCCTAACCTGCAAAGGAAACAAGCAATCCTGTTTGGATACCAGCGGCTGGCACCTTGTTGGTCGAAGTGCTGCCACGGCCCTAAAGAAAATGAATGGTTCACTACTGCTCACTGCTGCCTGCTGTCAAATATTCACATGCTGGTTCTTGAATGACCATCGCTTGACAGCAGGAGGCGGTGACTGATATTGAACGACTCACTGACATGAGGAAGTGATTACCACAGCGCCGCCTCATGGCCAGTCTGAGCATAGCCTAAAGCTTTATTTGAAGCAAAATTGCATCCACTTCTCATATCTAAATAAAAATAAAATAATACTAAACAGTCATATACTGATTTTCTGCAGAATGGTGGGCATAGCATTCCAAGTATCTGCCTGGTTATATGATATTTCTTCTAATCCTGCCAGCTAAGTGTTGCTCCCAATCAGGATTGGTCAGTCTGGGATATCACAGGATGCCAACAGGACCACTGACCCACCATGCATCATCATGGCGTCCGGTGTATCCCACACAGAAGAGATTGCATACTGACTACACTGGCACGGATATGCATCTGTGGGTAGTGTGGTCAGGAGATAAAGAAAGCCCTGCAACAGGAAAGGGGCTGGCAGGATCAGCAAATGTTTAGTCTGCAGTATTATCTAAAAAAAAAAGTGATATAGATAATGGGGTTCAAGGAATACAATCTTCTGCAGTTTTGCAGCTTATGCTACCTTGGTTAATTTTGGGATTGCAGGGGGGGGCAGCTTCTGTATAGTGACCCAACTCTTCGATAACCACCCAAAAACAGTCTGGTGGTCTCCGAAAAATGTTGGGTGGTGAACCCAGCTAAAAGGGGCTTGGGAGACCACTTCTCTTATGTCTGGGTCCTCATTGCAGATCTCCACTTGTTGATGGAGTCAGTCTGGAGGAGGTAAATCTCTCTAACGGTGCCCATTTATCCATAGAAAACCCCACAGCTCAGTCAATCGTTTCCCTCTTGTCACCTGAAACTTTTCTTTTTTTATATGCCCTTTACCCCTCCTCTATGTCCTTCCCTCCAATCATGAACCAGCTTTTCTAAACTTATATATGTTTTTGTTCCTTGTGAAGTTTTTGGAATGACGGGCAGTAAAAAAAAAAAATCTATTTTGTAGCAGGAAAAAAAAAAAAAAAATTGTAAAGCAGAATACCAGACTTCACACCGGTGGTTTTGTATATGGATGGACGCTTTCTTTTTTGCGCTACATTTTAACATTTGGACAATGAGGATTCTATGGATATTAATAATAAAATACTTGAAAGAACTTATCATTGAAGTAGTTGTACATAGAGCACAGAAGCTAAAAGAGGATTCCATTTTTTTGTTGGACTTTGGTGACAAAGCAAAGAATTCTGGGAAGAAAACTTATTGAGAAAAAAAAGTCTTCCACATCAAAAACAATTCATGAAACAAAACAAAAACAACGAATGTTTCTGTTTCTGATAGACTCTGGGAAGAATCAGTATTGGCATATCGGATCTGATCCCTAACACAGCAGTTTGCTTTTTTATCTTCCCTGTAACATATTTATAACTTGTTGTTTCTGCCAGGAGATCTGTTATTGTCCACTTCCTGTAACAGGGTGACAACGCTGCAGTGAAACTCACACTACTCTTTTATGTAAGAAACCCACAAAGCCAAAATCCAGCAGCAAGATTTTTTGTTGCTTTAGAAAATAAAGGTGTTATTGGTTGGTGCCAACACCTGTAAGGCTGTGTATGCACATTACAATATTCTCTCCTGAGGGAATGTGATCCTTGGTGAATAATTGGTATGTGTACAGCAACCCTCAAACATTATTCTGAGGGAATAAAAAATCACGAATTAGGAACAACTGCTATGCATGTCAATGGAGATGAGCACAGTGGGGTGCCACTCCTTTATCCTCCCCTCTCCATAGAACACAATGGCACGCATTCATTCATCTGTCACTGCATATGATTTTTCATGATTGATAAACGAGCTCAGTACAAGACTGGGGCGGTAGAAGTGTCTGATAAATATCGCCTGACGGCTGTGCTTGGGCAAGAATGTGTACAGCAATCACCCGACAATGTTCATGGATTCGGATGATCGCTATAGAAGTCAATGGAGGGGTGCACAGCCAGGCGCTGCTCACTCATCATCATAGAATGGCGCTGTGTGTACAGCACTCGTTTCTTTATCTGTCACTGAAACCAATCATGAAAGATCATTTACAGAGACAGAAATTGGACACGTACATAGTCTTGGGGTAATTATTGCTTGGCCAGTAAGGAGAACAATGACAGATCTCCCGGTGTGATCAGCGAGTATTTAACCTATGGTAATGGCGTGATTGAAAAACAAAAATATTCACCATTTTTGTTTTTGCCCAGACTTCCACTTTAGGAAGGCATAATATTTTGGACCATTTGGCTCCCCTCTATTTTATACTACAGATCTCTGGTGGTCACACACTAAAAAGATTTCAATATTCCAAAGCCGATTTGTCTCCATTTTTACACAGAACCATTTCCTTTTTTCCCAGCCTACTAAACTGTTGTATTTTAAAACACAAGGATTCATTGTAATATAAAAAGTATCTGCCGGGAACTATGGGATTCCAGGTCATTATATTAAGTGTCCATGAATGTGCTCAGTAATATCCAGGTCTCTGGCAGATTTTGGAGATAAAGATTTGCAAATTTTCATATATAAAAAGTTTTTGTAGGTAAAAACCATGATTTGTTGAGGCTTCAGGGTTGCTTTATCAGCTATTGATTGTTGTGATTGAAAAAAATATGGCCACTGCTTCGCTCTGTGGGGTTGTTGACCTGAATATTGCGATCAGTGTGTGCTTGCTGCAGATTTGCATTGTTTAATAGCAGCTTCTGGTTTGTTATATATTTATGTGACGTCTGGAACGGGAACTAGTGGTGTCACTGCTGCTTTCGTTTGTCCTCCTCTCTCTCTCTCTCTCTCTCTCTCTCTCTCTCTCTCTCTCTCTCTCTCTCTCTCTCTCTCGTCCGCTTGTTTCATCTCTCTCGTTTGTTCTCTCATCTCTCTGTCATTCGTTCTGCCTCTGTCATTTGTTTTCTCATTTCTTTTTCATTTGTTCTCTCTCTCCCTCTCATTCATTTGTTCTCTCATCTCTCTATCTCTTGTTCGTTTACTATTTCTCTCATTTGTTTTTTCATCTCTCACGTTTGTTCCCTCTCACTCTCGTTAGCTTGTTCTTTTGTGTGTCTCTCATCAGCTGGTATTTTGCATCGCTGGAGGAAGCAGGAACAGGCAAGCGCTGTGAAGGAGAATATAACCAGGGTTGGAGGTTGTGTTTTAAACAAACCTGGTCATTTCCCCTTAACATGCAGTGTGTGACGGGTTCTCTTGTAGAGTACTTTTCATTCCGATATAAAAATGCTGCCTGAAGCTTGTCATAAGAATCTTTAGTGTTCTCCCCGGTCCCTTTTAGATGGGGGCACCACCCTGCACTTTTCAGTAACCACCCGGCTGTTTCTGGGTAGTTACTGAGGTGGATCACAATACAGTAGCTGCAACCCACCTACAATTTTTTTTCCATGCCCAGGTTGAAATTTCTGGGCTGAACAATGGGCCTCTTACTACAATGCTAGTTGCTTTGCTGACCTTCTGTCTTTATTACTTTTGACCTGAAACACTGATGCATCCATTAAAGTTGCTGCTCCGGAACCTGCACTTTGTTCCAAGTCTTCTGAAAGGCAGAGCATGGCACCAAGGTGGTTGCCACTTTTAGGGGAGATGTGCTGATTTGTTCATTGCTCATAACTGGTTCCCTATAAATGTTACGGCCTACTTGATCTGATCTTTAGCTGGCTACCCAATGTACTCTATTTTTTTTCATAGCCCAAAACTTCAGTACAATGGGCCAACTCGTTCCCTGGTGCAGGAGACTCCCATCTGTAGCTGTAAAGAATGGAGTTTTTGGAAAGGAGGCTGGAGGGTTGCTCAGAATATGGCTGTTATTTATGGTTACAGATACACCAAGTAAATCTAAGTGTGGCAGGGTGGAACCCCTGACAGTGATGTCAATAAGTAAAGCTCAAAGGCTTATCTACCACCCCCTATATGTTCCAACTTTTTAATACCTGCCCATTTTTCCATTGTCTTTGTATCATGCCCCAGCTGTCTATTACAGTCTGTATTGTGACCCAACTTTTCACTAACCATCCAAAAACAGCTGGGTGGTTACTGAAAAGTGCCAGGTCGTGCGCCCGGCTAAAAGGGGCTGTGGGGGAACACTGATGCTAATTACTGCTAATTAATTTGGTGAGTGGATACCATGCTGAAGCTGTGGTGCACCAAAGTATGTGCCATATTACATGCAATTCTGAGTGTAAATACTCATTTTATTACCTTGGAGCTCCCTTTGCATTTTCAGCCTTGCTCATCAACAACTATTAACAAGGTTGTTGGTTGTCCATGTGGTGGCAGGGACATTGCTAAAGTTTTTAGGAGATTGTGAAGTTTTTAGCACCAAAGCAGTGTTCACTTTAATATAAACTCTTCAGACAGTCACTGTGTTTTATTGGGGGCAATTATCTGTATACTTTATTATGGAAAGGCTCTCACACATGGAACAAACACACAGCTGGTGAAGTCAGAGTCTTCATACTTGTCCTTTTTTCTTGCATAGAGATGAAACTTGCACCCTTAAAGTAAGACATCTGGGACTGATCCTGTATTCTGTCTTTACTATGACATTTAAGTGATTCTCTTTTCTTTAAAGCTTTTGTGTTTTTCAGCTGCTGCAGAATGTGTGCAAAAATGCAGGATTGTCAACATAAAATCTGTGTGGCTTAAAGCTCAGGGTTTTCATAGCACTGTTAGCATCTGCGACCCTTTCTGCCGAGATGTAATTATATGAATGTAAATGGCAATTAGGAGAGGGAGGGGGAAATGTACAATGCGTGGGATTTTGTATTTTACTGGCTGGCTTTGTGTAAATAAAAATGTATGTTTTCTCAGCAGGGGCAGATTGCATATCTTTGAATGAAATGTGCAAAGTATCTAAAATTCAACTGCACCTTGATCATATTGCTGTAGTATGATTCCATCTAAGGCTGAGGTTGCGTTGAGTGAGTAAGGGTGACATTATTCCCACTAACCACCACACTAATGTACTGTGAGCTGTAGATATAGTAGTTATAGCAGGGGTTCCCTAAATTCCTGAAAGTTAAAAAGGTTGATCTAAGGCACTGCTACCTGATTTAGTGATGTCACTACTGTGCTGCTTTCCTTACTGGAAGCTCTGGCAAGGTAAACATACAAAGATGGCCGATTCCATGCAAAGATAAGGTGCAGGTCTTAAGCTACGTACACACGTCAGATTTTTATCGCCCGATAATCGGCATCGGCCAATTATCGGGCGAAAATCTGCCGTGTGTACAGTCGGTGTCGTCCTGCCGGATCCACGGACGATGGATGACAGCCGATCCTAATGAAAGGGAAGGGGAGAGCGCGCAGCAGGGTGCCGCTCCGTCGCTCTCCCCCTCCCCTCTCCATAGAGCATGAACGGTGCTGTATGTACAGCACCGTTCATGCATCGTGCACTCCCTTGTCGTTGGAAAGGATCGTGAAAGATCCTTTCCAACGACAAAAATTGGAAGTGTGTACGCAGCTTAAGTCTATGCTAAGTCAGCTCCATTGAGTGCACAATTCGTGATTGGCAGTAGTCCTTTGTTCCACAGCACAGTTCAAATTTCTGTTTTTTTCAACCTCGTGTTGAGCTTTAAATGCGTACTTACAAGTAACTTGTAAGTAACTGTAATATTTTTATTGTAGCCGGGGAGGAAGCATTTTACCCCTGTGCCAATCATTGCATTACAGAGTGCAGAATAATGATCTCCTCATAGTGGAGTTCCACCGATAGCAACCCCCATACATTTTTTATAAGTCATCTTTGACTCTGTTGACCTCTTCTTTCGGTAATCAATTTCTCAAAGAATTCAGCTTACAAGGCCTTCAAAACCACCGCATCTTTATTTAGCGATACCATAAATAAAATACATTTTCGTATTTTCCCTAGCCCACTCAGAAATGAACAAAAGATATACAGAAAAGAAGCCGTGACCAGCATGCCGCGGCCTTTTGTCTAAAAAAAAAAAAAAAAAAGGTTTGGGTTATGAATGTACCACCATAATAGACGTGTACCAGGACAGAAACTGTGCTTATCTAAACCATATACCAAATTATATAAATCATTTTATGTCTTTTAAGGCACAGGGAGAGAAGAGAGAAAGGGAGTATACACCAAAAACGCCTTTGTGGTTTTGGTTATTTTACAATCACAATTTCAGTGCAGGTTTCGTAAAGATGCTTTTTTTTTTCTTTGGCGTTTTGGCATGAAGATTGCATAATACAAGAGTATGGTAACAAAAAAAAAAATACATAGGCACTTTATGTAGCAAAGTTTCCATAAACGTGTGTAGATGCTGATAAAAAGACCTTTCATATCTTCCGATGCGTGAAAAAAATTCCTCTTGTAGTTGGTGGAGTCGGATATGTAGGCATTTCCTCCTCATGGACCTTTGGAGATGACCTTTTGACCTGGATAAGGAGATGTTATTGGCTTGAAACCAAAGCCACAATCACATTTAAGTCTGAAGACCAGTGAGAACCTAGCTTTGTAATAGCGAAAGATCTCTTGTGCATGGTTCAAGATAGTGACAGAAGCAAAGACGTTTTGCTATTGATAAAGGTAACAGACCTACTGGGGG
Source organism: Pyxicephalus adspersus (assembly GCF_032062135.1). Classification (NCBI taxonomy): domain Eukaryota; kingdom Metazoa; phylum Chordata; class Amphibia; order Anura; family Pyxicephalidae; genus Pyxicephalus; species Pyxicephalus adspersus. Next base: position 9,431,579 of record NC_092864.1, read on the forward strand.
CAGCTGTATCTCTGTTCAGTGTCTGTATTTTGCCCGCAATTAGCGGAATGGCAGCAACTCAATCTTATTTCTTTCCAGAAACCAAGGCTGCAAATTCTTGGATGGACATCTCTTTGTTGAGGTAACTTTCGTATTGACGTTTGCTAATGCGCCCCATTCTTAGAGCATCCTCGATGTCGAATTTCCTGCCTGACTTCCTGTCAACAATAACGGAGGAATCGCCATTTGGCCCCTTAATGGTCGTTTCCTCCCAGTCGCATTCTTGGCTTTGGAGGTTGACATACATTTTCCAGTCGATCAGGCCCAGGTTTCGAGCTTCTTCTGGTGACATCTCTCGGCCAGTATCGGGATCGATAACAACTATGGAGCGGCGGAGATGATTCTCTCTTTGTTCTCTTTTGATTTGCATGGTCTCCAAGCGTTTATGAAGTTCTTCGATCTCTGCATCTTTGTCGCGAGAGATCTTTTGCAGCTCCCTTAGCTCTTGTTCCAGAGAAGCTAAGCGCGAGTCTAGGTTAACACTGCTGTCAACCTGAGTTAAGCTTCTCAGGCCCTGGGCTTCCTTTATAGTAATCTCAATCTCTGACTGAAGGTGGCGGGCTTCCAGCTGCAGACTTTGTTTTTCCATCTGAAGTTTGTGAACTTCCTCTCTCAGGTACTCCAGTTCCTTGTTGGATTTGGAATTGGTAAACCCTATTTCTGAAAGCTGTGCATTAAGGCGGTCAACCTCTATTTCTAAATCACGCTTACGTCTACTTTCTTCCTCCATCATTGCCTTCATTCTTTGTATCTCTTGCTCAGTTTCTGCATCTTTGGCAACCTCTATTTTCTCTGTAAAGACAACCTTTTCCTTCACCTCCATCTTTTCCAATGTAATAAGCTTTTTCCTTAGTGCCTCCAGTTCGCTCTGGAGAATTTGCCTTTGGTGTCTTTCTTCCTCAACTTGAAGTTTGAGCATGTTGTGTTCTTTCTCTTGCTGAGGATCCTGTTGTAGGACGACCTTTTGTTTCAATGTTACTTTTTCCTTTGTCTCAATTTCTCTTTGCTCCAGCTCAGTCAACCTGATTTTAAGCCTCTGGATTTCCAGCTCGGCTTCCCGTCTAGACTGTCGCTCCCTTTCAAGTTCTTCAAGCTGACGTTCAAGCTCAGATTTTCTCCACTGCAGCTTGCGTAGTTCCTCTTGTAGAGAATCCTTTTGTTTAAGCTCGCTCTGGATGCTCTTTGAAAAACTGTTGACTTCAGACTTAAGCAATGGATCCTCTTCATATTTGACCACCTCCTGCTGCACCACTTTCTCTCTCACCTGGGCCAGCTCCATTTCTTTTGACCTGATCTTTTCTTCTTGGGTCATTCTTTCATGTTCTAAGTCAATACGTTTCTTCTGTTCTTCAGACAGCTTAGCTCGTAGGGTTTCAACCTCTTTTTTGGTATCGGGGTCATCACGATATTGTAGAACCTCTTGAACAACCTCCTTAACTTGTACTTGAGGTTTAGTATCAATCCAGCTTTTTATCTCCTGCTTAAGCTGATTGATCTCTAGCTCTGAACGTTCCACCACTCTGGTCTTTTCTAGAATCTCCCCACGAAGCCTTTCAAGTTCAGCTAGAACCTCTGGATCTGTTTTGTGCTTGATGACCTCTTTGGTTATTTCCTTCACTTCAACTTGTGGACCACGTGATTTAAGGCCTGATAGTTCAGTCTGGAAGACTTTCAGTTGCTCCTCTGCAGCACGATACTTCCTTTCTTGCTCGATAAGCTCAAGTCGTAAGTTGGCCAATTCGCTTTCAGCTTTAGGATCTGGTCGAACAATCTCACGCACCTTCTCCTGGACTACAACCTTGGCATTTTCCTCTTCCATAATACTTATTTTACGTATCAGCTCATTCTTTTCTCTTTGGGTGATGCGTATCTTTGAAGATTCCTCCTCATACTGCCTACGAAGGTCAGCTACTTCTCTTTCGGTAGCAAGGTCTTTCTCTACCTTCAACACTTCCTTTACTGTGATCTTGCCTTCAGCCATAGCTCTTTCCTTCTCTAAACGTTTCAGCTTTTCTTGTAGGAGCTGCAACTCTTCCTCCTCCTTTTGCCTCTGGGCATTCTCTCTTTGCATGGTCTCCTGGAGTATTCTATATTCTGAAGCCAACTGCGGATCATTTTGAAGCTTGACTACTTCCTTTTCAGTGATCTTTTCTTGGGGTTTGTTCTTTTCTTCAGTCAAGATATAGATGCGTTCCCTCAGGTTCGCAATCTCGTTCTGTTTTGTGTTCTTTTGTCTACTCAGTTCCTCCAGCTGTTCTTTGAGCCTGAGATACTCCTCCTGTTGGTCTTTGTCCTTCTCGATCCTCAGTACTTCCTTTACTATATACTGCTGCCCACCCTCCTTTTGCTCATATTCTAAGGTCCGAACCTTCAGTTTCAAGGTTTCCAATTCTTCCTGCAAAGCTTTATTTTTACGTTGTTCTTCCGAAACTCTTTCAAGGACCTTATGATAGTCCTCTTCCAGTTGAGGATCTGGCACTTTCTTCAGAACTTCCTTCTTTACTATGGTCTCTTGAGGTTTCTGACTCTGGAGATAAATGATCTCCTCCTGAGTGCTCCTGATCTCAGATTCCAGTTGCTGCCGTCTTTGTACCTCATCATCCAGCATTTTCTGAATCTTCCAAGTTTCCTCAGGAGGTTTTTCAGAACGAACCATTTGTATGGATTCTTGACGTAGTTCTACTTCTGGTTGCTGTAGAGGAGGGGAAAGAAGAAAAAATGTTTAGGGTTTGTTTGGAAAGACACAACATTGATCTATGTTGTCAAATCTCTTTTGAAACATTGAATATTTCTTGGAGAGATCGGTGGGGTGCTTTAGACAAACATACCCAACGCCATTCAGATAACTTGTATGATCAACCGCTCGTTCAAGCAGATATTCCTCAACCCATCTGCCACGTAACCATTCTGTGGTAGATATGCTTAAACTTTTCACTGCTCTGCAGTAGGAATGCTCCAAGCAAGTCGCTGCATAGGTCCTACGCTAATCCCATGGGGCTTTGCCTTTTAGGTTTTTGAAAACATGTTACTAGTGTCTTCTATGGCCCTGAAACAGTATCCTTGGAGCAATATACAAGCTTGTTAAAACTAGACATTTAATAAAACCAGACTCCATGAAGTATGTTTGATAATTTGATAGCACAGTCTATGGGTTTTTATATGGAGCTTGTCATTTAGGTATGAAATGTGAAGTTACGAATGCTTCATTGATATTACCCAGGGTTCTGATACTTCTAATTAGTGCTAGAAAGTTTTCAGTTTCATTTGTATTTCTAGAGGTCCAGAAAAGACAAGACCCTGCTGAGACTATATCTAAAGCCAGCAATGACCCCCCACACCAGGGCCAAAACAGCAGTAAACCTGTTTTGATTTCAGACATGCTTTTAAAGCAACTTAATACAAGATAAAAAGAGTGTAACTTTGCCATACTGGGTACTTGCACTACCAAACACTGCTCCATTCGTCAGAACAGATCTTTTTTTTTTGGAAACCTCAATGTTCTTAATTTTTCCCTCATGCGGAGACATGAGATCGAAACAATGTACCAGCAAGATGCAACAATCCAAAAATATCAATTTCCTAGTAAACTTCAGAGGACCTTTTCTGCCCAATGAAGCACTGGTTACTGGGAAAGTTAGTCCTAATATTTGTTGTTCAGGACAAGGTTGCCTTAAAGTGGGACAATGGAGGAGCATCAACATTGTGTTCCTTCCACCTATCCAAGTATTGTGGTTAAACCAGTAATGCAATGCTAACCAAAACCTATTCTAAATCGAAGTTTAATACATTTTGATATGGAATTAGCCTGAAAATCTAAATGGTTATTGATTTATATTACCTGATGTAGTAGGTTCTGTGCAAATTCCAAGGTCTGCAGCCTCTGTTTGTTGACGGCACTAGCTTCTGTAAACCTTGCAGATAAATCTGCCTCCTGTTGAGAGTAAAATGGAGAGTTTTTGGTTCAGGGAAGTTGGAACTTGCATTTAAAATGACCGGCATAAAGTAAAAGCTTTCAAAGTACCTCCTCCTTCACTTTGTTTGCTGGCGATAAGATTCTGGCCCGTTTAGGATAGGTGCTTCTTCTGTTCTCCACGTCCATCACTGACCGCAACTTTTCAGCATCTAGTTCAAAATCCTGTTCAATGGTTACAGGGAATGATTGGTTGGAGCCACGGTATTGGGAAAAGATAGCTGGCAATATAGTCTGATATTTATTGCTACCAATGGACCCTCTAATCCCATTCCCAGAATCAGAATATTACTTTTTACTTCTGTGGGCTAACTAGGTGGTGTCACCCCAATATCCCCAACTACTAATAACTTACACACAACATAAATATAGACCGAGTGGATTAAACATTTGTTAACTAAAGTGAAAAACAGAATTGTCCAAGTAAGCGACAGACTAAGTGATAATTTGCTGGGGGGTTCCATACTGACCCAACCATGAACTTGTCTGCAGGGACTCAAACAATTACATATTGACATAACCAGCAATATGTCATCTGCCAGCCCAATCTGCACCCTTAAAAAGAAAACACCTGTGCTGTCCTTGTCCATGGTAATTTTGGAGTTAAGGGTGCAAGTAATGGGGACATTGGGGTTTCTGGATGTTAAGGTTGCATATGGAGAAGTTGTGCAAAAAAAATACCTTGGCTGCTATGTGCTACCCATGGCACTATGAGCTTTGGCCTATATATGCATGCCTATTCCCGTAAACTCTCATACTGTAGGGGGTTTAATCACCTTAAACTGCAATGAAATGAAAGCAAACCAACCAGTTTGGATTTTAGCTTGGTAACATTTACACAGTATTAGTGAAGACCGAGTCAGTTGGCACCTAAATGTATGAGGGACAGGTACTCTTGGCTATTTTGGAGCTCCTTTCAACTGTTAGTGGCTTTCAAGTCCCAGTTTGCTACAATTTGTTTCCCAATAGCTTTGGGTGCAATTATCACCCAAGCATTGCTACTTCTATATTGTTGTGTATGAATGGGGAACATGCAAATTTGCTATCTGTCCCAGTTCAAGAGGGAATTAAAAACATTTAAGATTTTATGGATTTTAAAAATTTTCTCCATGCAGCCCCATTGTTTTCCTTATATCAAGTACATTTGCCAAAGTGTGGGAGCTGGTGATTTACCTTGACTGCTTGCTGGTATTGCTGCGCGCTGCTAGTAACATGAACCAGATCTTGCTCTCTATCGGTTATCTCACCCAGTAGGACCTGCCGGAAGACAAAATTTTTTGCGTTAAACACCAGTCGATGACACAAGCCCATAATGGAAGAATAACTTTTTGGATAACTCTGGGCTTCCTTACAAAGTTCTAAAAAATGGATTACCAACAGCAACCAGTTATCTTTTCCTGCACCTGGCAAGGGAAATCTAAGCAGCTGCTATTGGACAACAAGAAATTATTTTGACAAACAAGATTTTTGAAAATTAGAGTCCTAGGGAAACAATGAAAACGTGATTAATTTGGCTAGTTCAATGTCATATGAATATTAGAGATCAAGTAAAGCTTACCCGTTGGTTCTTTAGTTTGCTTTCCACTTGCTTGACATTGTCAGAGTCTTTGGGCTCGTAGTTTGGAATATTACGAAGCCACCCATCAAGTTGGTCATAGCCACCCCGGTAGTTCTGATAGGCCGTCTTGGCTTTCTGCAAGCACTGAGACCTAAATGAAAACATGCAAGTTAGATCTGCTGCAACAATAAGGCTTTCCGGAGGTCTGGTCTTCAGATTCAGCCAAGTTTTTAGTACAGAAGGAATACTAGGCATCTGTAAGATGTTACAAAGAACCTACAATGCAGAGTTAACCAAAGGATGGTCTTGTCTTGGCCAAATAGGACTAATATCTGTACAAGCATGATTGCCGCTCCAGAGTAGTTGAGAGATACCATTAAAATTTCCTAATTTTAACTCTCGTTGACTCCTTTTTGCCAAAGTGTCGAAATATTGGCAACATTTTTGCTGAAATTTCAGAGAAGTAAAACCCTGTATGATTTACTAATTCCTGTAAACAATTTTGGTTTTTCTTTCAATTAACACCTGGACTGTCTGTGCACCCCTCTTGCCAAAACAAGAACGCTCATGTATTCGGAGCAGTCCCGGCGGTGGAAATGTTTGCAACAACATTAAACTTTTCACTTAATGAGTGGGAACGAAGCAAAAAGCTCTATAATGAACAACCACTTTAGAAAATGATGATGAAGAACGCAGCTTACCTGCTCTGAATCTGCTGGTCCAGCTGTGCATAGCGTTGGTTGAGTTTAGACACTTCAGCCTCCTGACGCTCAATATCAGGACAATGCTCTTGAAAGCGATTGGCCAGATTGTTGCAGCATACTTTGCTGTTGTGCAGGTTCTGCTCGGCTTCTGCAAGGACACCTCTTCCCCTTTGCAGCTCAGAGCTCATTGCCTGCAAGGGTAAAAGAATATGGTTGGGAAAACGTTAAAAATCGTTAATTTCGGTGGAGACCCAAATATCTCCATTATAACATACAGCTGATTATAGTCTCATGAGAGAAATAAAACTCCTGTAGATGGCCAGTCAACTGTATTGAGTATGAAAAGATTGAGGGCCTAGTTGGGTTTCTGCATGGAGATGCACTTAGACCATTCAACTGTGTTGTAATGCACAGGAACACCTAGATGGGTCTTACAAAGGATTCTGCAGTTTCATGAGTTATTGTAGTAAATCTTTAGATCATCTTTATTTCCATACTACAGCTTGGTGTGAATTACGTTTTACAGTATTTTTCTACCTCTACAGCAATTGCTTACCGACAATTCCATCAGCTTATTGTCCACAGCACGAGGGTCCTCTGGCACGGTGTCATCTTGACAAAGCTTGTTCTCATAGGTGCCCAGGAGGTCTTTGCTCTTCTGCAAGCTGCCTTCCAAACGATTGGCTGCCTCAATCCTGCAAAACACAACCAAGTTTAAAAAAAATCCTAAAGGGCTCTCACTGGATGTTGAAAATCAGCAGTATGGAAAGAGTAGACATGGCTATATTTCAAACAAGATACTTAAAAAAGAACATTGACCTCATTCCATGCTCTGTTACAGCAATTCACTTCCTCTAATCTCATTAGATACTGAACAATTACACAGCGACCGAGGGGTCTGCAGTAGTCCACAAGGAGCTACAAGCCCTTGGAAAAATGTTTTGGTTATGCAACAGCTAGAAGATGGTAAAACAATGTTGAACCTTGACTCACAATGGAATATGATCTGTTTTATACAGAATCTTACATTCAGTGTAGGAATTTTATATTAGATTATACATTTGCTGGTCACAGACTGTACTAATCTTGTTAAGGGTCATGATTGTGCATTTCAGGATATGAGTGATTTCGCTAAGATAAGGGCATGGTCAAGATGTAACTGTACTAGCTACAAAAATCACTCCTTGTAAAACCCTTTAACTACTGGATTTGAAAAAAAAAGGACAATTTTGTGTATGAATCTACCCACTAAAACTATTTTAGTTTACTTTAACTAGACGTGTATGTCTAAATGAAACCAAGGAATGTTAAACCTGCTTGAAACAGATCAAAATAAAGTCAGCTGCATGTCAGATGCGTCTCAAACTGATGCCATTGACCCAAAGCCAAAGCTGATTCACTCAGATCCTCGCACTGGGAAGCTTCCTTTTAAAATACAAGCAGTTTCCTTGAATGAGGAAGTTCATAGAGCCGTATTTGTTCTATTTTATACACCACTCCCAGTCCTGGGAGGATTAAAGTTGCCGTCAGTGATGTCTTACTTGTCTTGAGAACAGTTGAGAAGCTCGTTGACCTTGTCATATTTTTTGTTGGTTTCATTGATTTTGCTTCGCAGGATGGGTGTGCTGGAGACCTCCGGAGATTTGGACAGATAGACCTCACACTCCTTCACCTTCTGAGTTTTCTCTGGTTCTATGCGGCGCACATTGTTGGCAATATTCTGCAAGGAAGAAAAAAAGTTATAATTTAGCACTGGACATTCCACTCCAAAAATTTCCAAAAATATCGAGCCCTAATGGAACACACAAAGAGAATAACCCCATCAAGGTATGTTGTACTGCTATCAGCAACCTTAAAGTGTACAAAAAAGGGGAAGATAGAAATGGCATCATAGGTGGTACAACATACATTTGTCATCTTTCCATTTTCAATGAACTTATGCAAAGCTTGCCCTTCCTAAAGTATGTATTTGCATGTTGTTAATTTTGCACCAAGCACTGTCTTGCAGGCCATGGAAGGGGTCTTTCCGCATTCTTCCTATACCTGGTAGTTTGCATTTTTTTCAGTTGCCAATTGAAATTACACTTTAATGTCCCTCAATACAGCAGCCATTATGGCATGCTCAATAACTATTTTTTATTGGCTTCCAAAGCGAGGCTATACAAACAAATGAACATACATAGGGATTCCTTGTAGTAACTTAACCTAAGGCCATGACCAGCCATGGTCAACCTCCTAAATTGACAACATTCACCTTAAGCTCCTTTATCCGCTCTGAGCTATCCTGTACACCCCGATTCTGATCCAGTGGTGGCCGAAGTTGAGAACTGATAGCTTTTTCCTGCCGGTCCAGATCGGAGATGACTCTATCTAGTCCAGCCAACATCTGTCGTCCTTGTGTCTCCTGGGCATTGGTGTTGACTGCAGATAGGAAGTAAGTGGAAAAAAAAATAATTGTAAATCTGTACAGTTTATATTTTCTTTGAAGTGTGCTTGGTGGAGGAGCTAAACCCTGGGCGTTACATACATTATACCCTGTGGGTTGAGGGGCTGCTCGAGGGATACGTTTCCCCCATGGACCCATGTGGATTCTAGCCATGGGGGGAAAAAAACATTGAAATTATTTTATCACTTATGTGATACTTATCACAAACTATCATCATACAAATGTGAATGTTTACAGTTCCTTGCCTATACAAAAAGCATGATGCTATGCAGTTGAGAAATTAGAAGTCCATTGGATGGTTTTTCTGACCACGTTTGGGCTGCAGGCCCTTACAGCCTTGAGCATCTTTAGTAAACCGATAAAAACTTAATATATATCGTTCTTTACATCAGGATAGTATGTAAAAGCTTCTTGTGAAATAGCTTTAGGTTTCTGTAGAACATCTGCTGCTTTCACTTTCGACAACCCTGGTGACTAGCGGCTAGGGTTTAGTTTTTCCTGTACTATCCTCTGATCTTCAGATTACAGTGGTCACTTCTGCCAGAACACAGATTATATATCAGTGGACGTGAACTGCACGTAACATTCTACGGCCAGTTTAAGTTTAGACTTTCATTGGCTCACCGTGTGCAAAATGGTTCATGTAACTCCTGCAGAAATGCCAATGGCTACAGCTACTCATAAGCAATGGATTGCCGAGCGCCATTAACCCTCAGGTGTTTTTATAATGCATGGACTTCATAAAAATAAGGGTGAAACAAAGAAAAGGCTACTCTGGAGAGGAACCTAAACAGGTATGACGGATAAAAATTGTGACAATGGCTGCAGTTTGGGGTGCTTTCCATTAATTCTCTCTTCTTGGAACCTTGAACTGGAGCAAGCCTTGTAGTTTTAGGATTATTTTGCAGGAGAATGAACCATCATGGCAGCTCTTTTTCAATCCTTCCCACAGTTCCCTGCTTTTTGCATCCAATTGTACCTTATAGTCAAATGACTATTTCCCAGTATAAGAAACATGGAGCTGGTGCCATCTAGTCAGATGACTATCCTGCAAGAGGTTAAAATCTAGATAAAATGGTGCCAGTCCCCATAGACCTAAATATAGAATGTATTGGGTCTGATTTTTTTAAAGCTCTCCGAAGACTAAAGAAATAGACTATCATGGGGAAATCTAGATGACCCAGCAAGCCTGTAATAGATCTGGTCCAGGACTGAAAACAATTGCCAACTAATACATGATTTTTTAAGATCAAGATTTGCTGGATTACCCAGTTTCTCCCATGATAGTGTATCTTCTGCAGTCCTAAAGAACTATAAATCAATCAGACCCATTGTATCAATGACTTACCGGATGATTCTCGCTTCACATCCTCCAGACGTTGGAGAAGAGCGTTCCTGGTGCCTGACGCCTTCTGCTTAGTGCCCCGGTACTGGTTGGAGATACTAACCAAAAGAGAAAATGGTTAGGTAAAGAAAAGCCAAATCTTCAAATGATTTTAGGTCATAAAAGCATGCTTGGTACAGGGAAGGTCTGCAGGGATTTTGTTGCCAAGTTTCCATTGGAGTAAAGTATAAGGCTAAAGTTTTTAGAATGTGTGCCATGGAGACCGCAGCCTCTATAAGAGTGTTTCTCAACCTGGGTTCCTTGAGCAATTTGTGCCTCTCTGGTCAGTTTGAGTGACCCCCAATGATACCAACTAAACATCCTGTTACCTTTCTCCAAGTGCCAGAGCTTCAGGGTCAGTCGGTGGGATACTGAAGCAGACCGCAGGAGCAACTAACTTCTTCCCATTGCTGTCTGTGACCTCCCACTTCTCGCCTCGATTTGCCTTCAGAGTGTACTGTCCCCCTCGGGTAATCTCTCCCTGCAGAGCACAAAGCACATGGACATGGATGTAATAATCATCACAGGATGGGTTTCACCTGATGACAACCATGACAAGTAATAAAAGTTTACCTCGTCAGAATAAAAGTCACACAGGGCCTCCACTGGGACAGGCTTTAGTGGGGTCTCCCGACGGAACTTCAGGGGCATCACCTGGTGACTGCGATTTTGGAGAGAACGCACAACTTCATCGTACTTATCCAGAGCCTTGTCCTGGTCCTGGAAACAAGAGCAATGAGGGGTTATTATTATTATTACTACACAGTATTTATATAGCGCCATCATATTACGCTGCGCTGTACAAACTCGATAGTCATGTCACTAACTGTTCCTCAAAGGAGCTCACAATCCAATGTCCCTACTATAGTCATATGTCAATGATGTAGTCTAAGGTAATTTTTTCAGGGGAAGCCAATTAACCTAACTGCGTGTTTTGGAATGTGGGAGGAAATCCACGCAGACACGGGGAGAACCTGCAAACTCCATACAGATAGTGTCCTGGTCAAGATTCAAACCTGGGACCTAGCGCTGCAAAGGCAAGAGTGCTAACCACTGAGCCACCATGCTGCCCTATATAAAATAAATTCAGAATTGGAATTCTGAAATTAGGAGTTGTTGCCTTAAAAGGAAAATGTAAAGGAAAAGTAACTTCAGCTCCTCTTTATATTTATACAAAGAGATCTCCACATCCCACAGCCTTGCTATAAAACTGTATATGGATTACACAATTGTTTTCATTGCATTGAGAATTTTCAGATTTGATGTGTAAAACCAGATTTTGACAGTGGGGGAACTGTAGAATTTCAGATTTCTGTCCACAGAGATGAGGAAAGTGGATCTCTATTACTCCTCTGAGAGACACCTTGAGTTGTTTTTGTTTTTTGTGGGTAAATACCCGTAAATTTTGTGTTCCTACCTCCAGCTCTCGTATCTGAGCTTCAACCTGGTATTTGTCTTTGAAGTCCGGGTTGTACTTGAGGTCCAGGTCAGTATCCACTTTCTTCAGCAGGTCCTGTGTATCCTTTGCATCTCTATAGAACTGAAAGAAGATGAGACGGTGTGAGATCAAATGAGGTCTTTCTAGCTAGATAAAACCATATCTGGACCTGATGCATGAACATCAGAAAGTACTGAGGCTTCCCATCTCAATTCTGTCAAGAATGGGCCCACTACAGTTATTATTATTATTATTATGAAACAGGATTTATATAGCGCCAACATATTACGCAGCGCTGTACATTAAATAGGTTCTCAGGCCTATCCATTCCTCATGGCACGGTCACAGTTCTGACCATTGAACTTCCAATAGTTAGACCAAATTCTGATTTGTGGGGTCTCTGTTCCCAAAAAAGCCTGAACATTTATAGAATATGTTGCAAAAGAAATATCTAAAATTGACGTAAGAATGTAAGATGAACCTAAAGCCCACCTCAAACCACTGCCACTCTGGCCCTATACAATCACATCAATATCTCCCACTCCTATTGCATTGCCTTGTGTTGAAATTGCAATGATCCCACCCAATGAGAAGGTACAGCTTACCTGGTGGTAATCCTCCATGTACTTCAGATGGCTTTCTTCACAGATCAGGAGGTTCAGATACTCCTTCCAATCTGCATGTACAGCATCCATGTGGGCCTAATGGAGGACACATTGTTAAAAAAGAGAGGAAAAAAACATAATTTGCTGATGCCTATTAGATATTAAATGTCCATCTCATTGATATCTTTATAAAAGAGAAAGTTGAGAACCACTGGAGAACATTAAGAACTTGCATTCTTTCTATATGTTTCTGGCTTTGACAGTACTGAAGGAGCCGTGTTTGATCTATGCATTGGCTCTCTTTTAATAAGTAATGGTGAAACATACAGACCAATAATAATTCTATGTGTGTAAATTTTAGTCCAGGCCCATCCTAATTTTCAGGTATCCAAAAATGATATCAGTTGGCTGTGTCAAAGCAAATCTATAAGGTTCTCTGCAGTGAGATATTCTCTAAGTGGCACGCTGGTTTGGTGTAAAAATATTTTTACCTCTATTGGAGCCCTTGCTGGGTGCCCATCTGTCAGCAGCTTCTCGCCCTCCTCCTGCAGCTTGTTGATTTCGTGTTCTTTGCTTTCTAGACTCCTCTGGATAAAGTTCTGCAAGGAGAAGGGAAAAATGATGACTCTTCTAAAGAAGTCTGGTCTGTTTAAAAAGTACAATATTGTACAATCAGTATGAAATACCAGTCAAAATTGTATATTTACTTTCCACCCCTACAGATTTTATTAGTCAGCCCTTGGTTTGCTCTCGTGGTCATAGTTTTGGCTCTCTTCCTACACAATGTGAGCATTCACCTTGGGGTGTCCCCAATCCTCTCAATACTCTGTTAATGAATGGGCACACATTTATTAAAATTAATTTAAATAATTTCAGAAGAATAACTGGCTTGGTTAGAGAGCAGAGCTATGAACCTAAGTGCAGAGGTATCAACATTTGTTGTGTAAAGTCTCTCTGGTATTTACCAAAAATTAAAATATCTTTTTTGGACAGACTCTCCCTTTAAAATTCAAGGTTCTCAAATACTCATTTTAGGCAAAGAAAATCCCTTTGGCTGCTGGAGAACTTTAAGTCCCAGCAATGGTCTCATAACGTACCTCATATTGCCTCCTACGGCTGATGTAGTCGTTATTGCGGTCGCTCCAGTCATACTCCATGCGTTCCTTCTCTTGTTGGTCCAGCCAGTAAAGCTCGTTAGTGCAGCGCTGCATGTAATCCTGCAGGGTGTTCAAATCCCGCTGGCGCTTCTGGGAGGCACTCTGTATCATAAGATAAAAGAGATAAACACTAGAGAGAGAGCATCGGGAGGTTCTGAAGGAGAAGAAGCACGATAGGTAATATTTGGGATTTTCTTTGAATAATGAAGTAAGATAATTGCAACCGAAGGGCCAGGCCTGGGGGCGATGAGATATATGGGCTGTGGTATGTATAAGGCTTAAGCAATCAGGAGACCTATTTGTTACCCCAAAAATGTGTTTGTCAGTGATGTCAGTGCTTTTACAATGCACAACCAGTGGAAATGAAGAGTCCCATCCAAAAGCTCTAAATGGCTCAACATGGACATTAGTACAAGGACTACCCTCTATTTTGGGGAGAACCCATTTGTGCTCCCCAGCTGGCCTGCACCCCTGTGCTCAAATTCAGCCCCAAAGACATAATTTGATGGGTTTGGTGTTGAGCAAATTGAATGGCTGTATGTTATGGAAAGCGGATTGTGAACCAGAATGTTTACTCAGAACCCTCGACCAGTTAAAATGCAACATCTTGAAATACAATAAAGTCTAGCAGCAACCAAATGTTAGGGCTGGACTTTATGAAAGGGCAAAGTAAAATAGCACAAAGCAATGGCTTCTTACCAAGAGTTTCTGATATTTGACTTGCAGTCCACTGATGTATTCCTGCAGGAAGAAAAAAAAAAAGAGTGATGATCTGTGCATGAAGCCACCGTCATTACCATCAAAACCATACTATCCTGATGCCCACCTTGTCTCCGTCCTTATTGATGTGGTCTCCCAAGGCCTTGATCTCATTATGAAGCATGTTGTGCTCCATGATCTGGCTCTCCAGGTTTGGTAAGTCAGTGGCAAAGGTAGCGCCATTGAGTTGCTCCTGTAAATAAATAGGAATCTTGTATTTTTAAACAATAATTACATCATGTTCCTGTCAATGCAATTTGCACCCTTACGTATTATTGTACAGGTGATAGTTTCTGTTTGTTTTTTTCAAAGAAAAAAAAAAAAAGGCGAAGAGGCCTAAATGTTTCCCACCTCCTGTAATCACAGGGTTTAAATTGCCACCTCCTAGAATTCAACACATGAACAGAAAAGGAGATTTAAGTTCCTCAGATTGGAACTACTCAGAAAGCAAGGGACTCTCTCTGGGCTTGCTGAAGGTAAGATATACTTTATTTCTTTACTGGATGTCTGACTTCCTGAATTTAGAGTTATATGCAATGTCCCCGTAATAGTGCATAGCTGTATCTGCCTTTGTAAATAAACAACTTGGCTCCTATTGTATGATGTTTGGCTCAGCAAGTTGTCTTCTGCTCGATTATGGTACCAACTTTGCTTGAGGCTAGGTACACACGTACAATAATTGTCATTGGAAAGGATCTTTCACAATCTTTTCCAATGACAAAGGACTGAAAGATGAATGAACGAGTGTTGTACAAAGGGAGGGGGTCGAACGACAGAGTGGCACCCCGCTACACTCTCTACCCTTCACTTTCGTTATGATTGTTCGTTGTCCATGGGTTCGCTGGAATGATGGACAATGAGCACTACACACGCCAGATTCTCGTCCAATACCACCCCTGAGGCGTTTATCAGATGACAATCATCAGATGTGTACATAGCCCCAGATTTCTCTTTCCATAGAACAAAACAATGTTGTCTGTACAACACTCTGATTGTGATCATCTTACTGTTGATCGCCAACGATCATTTTCAGTGACTATAACTGAATATGTACAGAGCTTAACCCAACCTAGGAAGCGGTGGATGCAGGCTGAAGCCACGGAACACTTGGCTGGAGGCCTGCAATGTCCAAACTTATAATACAACATTGAAAAACCAGTAGGGTTATGTACACACGTCACATGATTTATGCTCGTTCCGCACGTCTGGCTCATATCTGACATGGGTACAGAGATTGCCTGATGTCAGGACAGATCCATGAATGACCGCAATAGAAGTGAAGGGAGTAGAGCTTAGCAGGCTGCAGCTCACTTGTTCTCTTCCCCTATTTATAGAACACAGCTGTATGTACAGTGTTCATTCCCCCATTTTTTATTCTTTAGTTGCTGGAAAAAAACATGAAAGACAAGATAATGAATAGATAATGGAGCATGTGTATGCAGCCTACGAGCATGGTGTCCCAGTAAACACAGCCCAATGCTGGTGAGTGTTGGTGCACCGTGCTCCTCTTACCATCTTATCATCGATGACTTTGCTCCAGTTGACTTTTGGGGCATTTAGCACAGCAACCTTTT
This sequence comes from Pyxicephalus adspersus, assembly GCF_032062135.1. Classification (NCBI taxonomy): domain Eukaryota; kingdom Metazoa; phylum Chordata; class Amphibia; order Anura; family Pyxicephalidae; genus Pyxicephalus; species Pyxicephalus adspersus. The sequence continues at coordinate 9,447,213 of NC_092864.1, forward strand.
GGTTGTAGATTTGATTGTGCTTCTGTCTCTGGCCGCCAAGACGTTCTCTAAGTTGCCGAATGCTGGTGGGAAAACAATTAACATTTATTAGAAGACACCACAGAGCTCACAAAACTGAATGTATTGTCTTGAATTTAGAGTGTGGTGTCTGTGGTCTACTGGTGGATCCATCATTGTGCCCCGCAGGAGCCATATATGTAACCTTTATGCAAGAATCTGTTCCTTCATACATCATCCATCTTTATAGAACATGAAAAATAAAATGAAATATTGTGCAAGTACAAAAACAAAGCTGTCCTTGACCTCCTGAAAGGTCCCGTTATCATTAGTTCTTCTGGGTTGGAAACAATCGCCAGTATTCTGGTGGAATGTGACTTTAACCCAAATCCGAACAGCAACCCTATAAACACTAAGGTAGAGCTTTTCTTTACAAGACACGTTCCTGGCCCTTTTATCCAATTAGGTCTCCCAGAATAGAACACAGACATGCTGTTATCGTGCTGCCCCTAAAACTGTCATTTTACAACAGCTGGAAGATATATGGAAGTAGCACAATTGGCCATTAGGTCATCAGCTGTCGGCTACCCTCAACATGTAAAACACTTGTCTATTTTATTTAAAACTCTGCTCGTGTTTCCTGTAATGTGCAATGCAAATGTTTGTATACGTGTTGCTGTGTTCCCTATTTTGCATATGGCATGGATCAGCTATGCTGTATGTTTTTGTTCACAGTCTGTGGCCTGCCAGATATTTATCCAACGTAGTACAAATGGCAATGAACAAGCAATGCGAGCAGAAAAGTTCATAAACATGCACAGATCAAAGAAGCACTTCAATGGTTACCAGGTCTCTAGGTTCCTGATAGGACCAATAGGAACTGGAGAAGCAAATGACAAATGAATAAAGATGATTGGATAGAGAGAAAATGTTTTGTAATCAAATACAACAAAGGAGCCACTGCCTTGTGTAGTGCAGGAATATACATGACTCGGAGTAGGGATGGTGGAGGCTATTTATAATGGGCATAAGAGGTGTGCAAACCTAGGAACTCAAGGCAGCCATGGTGTTAACCATTCATCGTGGGTTCAGCAACTGTACAGAGCCAGGAACTCAGCACAGGGATGAAGGAACTTATCATAATGGACACAGCAGGTGTACAGAGCCAAGAACCCAACACAAAGATGAAGGGAGCCCCATATATTAGGCACATCAGGTGTATAGGACCCTGGAACCCAGGGCTGGCATAATGGGCACGGCAGTTGTACAGACCCAGAAACTCAGCATAGGCATATGGGAACCATTGGTAATTGGCACAGCAGGTATACAGAGCCAGGAACTCAGCATAGGCATATGGGAACCATTGGTAATTGGCACAGCAGGTATACAGAGCCAGGAACTCAGCATAGGCATATGGGAACCATTGGTAATTGGCACAGCAGGTATACAGAGCCAGGAACTCAGCATAGGCATATGGGAACCATTCGTAATTGGCACAGCAGGTATACAGAGCCAGGAACTCAGCATAGGCATATGGGAACCATTCGTAATGAGCACATCAGGTATGTGGACCTAGGAAACCCAGCACAAAGGGGAGAGCCTTTTATAATAGGCACAGCAGATATACAGACCCCAAAACTCAGCACAGGGATGTGTAAATTATTCATAATGGGCACAATAGGTATGTAGACCCAGGAAACCAACACAAAAATGATGGTCATATAATAGGGGCCATATAATGGGTACATCAGGTGTGAAGGATCCAGGAACCCAGGACAAGGATAATGGGATCTTCTCATAATGGGCACAGCAAGTATACAGAGCCAGGAATAGTAGGTATGTAACCCTAGGAACCCAGCACAAAGAAGAGAGCTCCTTAAAATGGGCACTACACGTGTACAGACACTGGAACTCTGATTAGGATGGATGGGTACAAAATGATGGGACATAGATGGGCACAAAGATGATGGGGATCCATCTAATTATACACCGGGTTTACAGCCCCAGGACCTCAGCCCAGGGATGGGGAAACTTCTCATAATGGACACAACAGGTATACAGACCCATAAACTCAATACAGTTGTAACCATTCTTAATGGGCTCAGTACGTATGTAGTCCAAGGACCCCAGCAGAAAGATGATGGGGGCCCTTTAATGGGCACAGAATGTGTACAAACCAGGAACTCAGGGATGGTGGAGGACCTTCATGTGCAAAGCAAATATACAGACCCAAAACTCAGCAAGAAGTTTCCCTAATTGAGTAACTAATTTAAGATTCTAGGGATAAACTGCAGAACAAAAAGGTCAAAAGCCGAGGAAAGTCAGTGCAACAAGAGGACAATATCACCTGAATAAAGCTAATGAATAAGTTTGTAATTGAGGAAAGTTGGAGGATTTGTTGTACATAGTGACCTGTCAGGAATGAGTCCATGGAAGATCAACTCAAGAGATTTCAATGTTTAAAGTCTTCTCAGTGTAACTTTCCCCAAACATTCACACACTGTGAATAAGAAGGCCCTCGTTCTATAAAAGAACTTGAGTGACTGACTACTCTGTCCAACCACCTGCCAGGGATAAAGTGTCATTGAACGTTCTATTTCTGTCATCATGTCTCCAAACCGGCTCAACTTTGACCCTCGTAAATGTGTAAAACGGTCTGAGGAAGCGTGTCTGTGATTGGTTTCATCTGGGAGATTTACAGTGAAAAGTCGTCATGATGTCATAAGAAGCAAGAACTTCTGTCATAATTTTATTGCTAGCTGTATCTGCAAAGAAGGGCGTTCCTTCGTTTAATGTCCTAGTGACCACTGTCTACAGTGCAGGAAGTCAGGGGAAATCTCCCCTATGGGCATACAGACAGCAATAAATGCAACACAGGTTCCAATCCGGCCCTTCTCAGAAACAAAGTTTTGGCTTTAGTTCAAGAAAAACTTTATTTAACTCTGCCCTCTAACTTTCTTCATTATTTCTGCCCTCCAGATAGTCCCCCCACTGCCTTGGCACATGGAAGCACTCACTCCTCCTGGATCATGTCTGCCTGGGGGTGACTGAGTTGGCGGGCCAGCAGGGCATCCGTTTCCAGCACCACGATGAGTTTCTCCGCCTCCATGATGTTGCTGTTGGTGACGTCTCTGTTCATCACAGGCTGGGAAGCGATGATTTTGTCCACATCCTGCAGAGGAACACAACAGGATTAACATGTGAACAGATTCATGCAATCTATGGGTCACATTTATAAATGGAATGGTTTATGGTGGCTTCCAGGAGCCAATCAGATGATGGACTTGGGAACGGTCCTCCAGCACCAACCAGAGGGTGACATGGGAATGATTCTACCAGCACCAATCAGATGATGATTTGGGAAAGACCGCCCAGCACCAATTGGATGATGATTTGGGAACGATCCCCCAGCACCAATCGGATGATGATTTGGGAAGGTCCCCCAGCACCAATCGGATGATGATTTGGGAACGATCCCCCAGCACCAATGACATTGTTCTGGAAAACCACACTTGTCAATCAATTTGGCTGGCATGCAGCAATAGATATCATTCAGAGTCAGTGGCAGACGTAGCCAACAGTGTGCAGAACTTGCTTTGGGCCCCCTGCTGAACTAACTCGGGGTTCCCTTTTAACTGGGGAAGGTCCAGGGACCTTGTGCAGTGCCACACTTTTCACCTCCCTATGTCCACCCACCTCTGTTCATTGCGTACCACTCATTTTCTTTTATTTAGCTGCCTTGAAGAAGTTTGAACAAGCATAAACACATAAAGAAACAGATCTTTTTTGTGGGTAAAATTAAAATTATTTTTCATATTTTATTCACTGTTCCATTATTATTTTTCCTCCTGTGAGGGGAATTATTAAATCCAGATAATGAAGAGTATTCCCTAATCAGACTGCACATCCCATATGGCCACTAGAGGGAGCAGTATGACATGTGTAAACCAGCAGGTCCCAGGGCAGGAGAGGTAAGTATTATTATTATTATATAAAATAATAAAATATATTATATAAAAATTATATTAAATATTAATACTAATAATAATATTATTATATCCAGCAAGCAGTTGGGTTTCCATAATAACAGAGGATTTATAGTGATGATTATTATGGAGATTAATGTGAGGGTAACATGGAGGGATCATGTCAGGTTTGGAAGTGTCAGGGATGTGGAAAGGGTTTATATTAGGGTCACAGGAAAACCCCAAATCATATAAATATTGGCAGGGGTTCTCTGAGACCTTGAACTTATTTAAGGGGTTGCCCCTTGTAAAAAAGGTCTAGAGGAAAGATCACCTGGACCTGTGATAAGTACACACACAGACGTATTTAGGGGCTGGAGTGATTTCTATTTAATAAAGGGGTCCTCCGTCTCAAAGCCAGGATTTTATTTCTGCAAATGCATTGAAAACCCCACCTGGCTGCTTTTAGAATTCAGGGATTTTAGGTCCGAGATCAGTTCCATGCGGCAGATGATTGTCACCCAAGACAAACGGTTGCACTTATCTGACATCAGTACAGCCGCCCTCTAACATTGTTCATTAACCTGCTGTTGCAGATTGATGAAGGACCAATCAGGAACGAATGCTGTGCATTCCTATGGAGTAGAGTACACTGAGGAGCTGCTGGTTCATCCTTTCGCTCTCCATACAACAGAAGGCTGCTGTGTGTACAGAGCTCTGTCACTGCAAACAATCACAAAAGAGCATTTGCAGCGACAATCCTCTGTACGACGCTTTACTTCTCCAGCTGCATTCCCCATAATATCCAGCAAAGGCAAGATCCCCCAGGTACAACCAGACAATGCTTTCTCCAGGAGGACAGAGCAGAGAACTGCCAGAGATACCCCCACCGGAGTGCTGGCCCTTTAAATCAACCAATGAACATGTGAATAGTGAATAAATCTAAATGTTAAATCTTTTTTATTTACTTATTTTAGATGTAGCAATTAATTTGTCACTTTCTAGGCTTTTATTCTTTTTTTTAAGATACATTACACATTTTTGTTACTGTGTTTTGTTATTATTTTTTATGCAGTTTTTATGTTTAAAGAAAAAATGAAAAATCTCCATGTGCGACTGCCATCAGCTCATGCGTTACATAAAGCAGGTTAGCCATACTGGGGGTCACTCTGTGTTACTGAGGGTTTTCCTTTGTCTTTATTTTATTATTATTAATAAATAGGATTTATATAGCGCCAACATATTACGCAGCGCTGTACATTAAATAAGGGTTGCAAATGACAGACTAATACAGACAGTGACACAGGAGAGGACCCTGACCTGAAGAGCTTACAATCTAGGAGGTGGGGTTTATGTTTTTATATTCTTGTCCTCTTGGACCCCCAGGTGTGTTTGCCGGGTAGACAGGTGACCTCCCGGCTCATTCTGATTATTATTTAACGGTATTTATATAGCGCCAACATATTAGGCAGCGATGTACAATTAAATAGGGGTTGCAAATGACAGATACAGACAGTGACACAGGAGGAGGAGAGGACCCGAAGAGCTTACAATCTAAGAGGTGGGGGTTCATGTTTTTTTATTCTCGTCCTCTTGGAACCCCAGGTGTGTTTGCTGGGTAGTCAGGTGACCTCCCAGCTCATTCTGATTATTATTTAACGGTATTTATATAGCGCCAACATATTACGCAGCCTTGTCTGATGTCACCCATGCACCAATCAGAATGGGGGTGATGCACATAAGCGCCTGCATGCTGTCGGTCACTTACAGACCCCCCGCCCACCAAGATACCCGCGTTACCTTCTGAAGCTTGGCGTCGGTGTCCACGATATAGCGTTCCACCTGGTCAGCATTTTTCTGCAGTCGGTCGATGAGCTCGGACAGTTCCTTGTTGGAGGAGACCCTATAAGAGGGGAGAGAAGGAGACCCGAAGTCAGCCAGGCACAACATGCTGCAAGCTCAGCGCTTACACAGCTTTCAATTCTCTCCCCCACCCCTCTCAGCTTCCCACCCCTGGGCTGTGGAGTGATGCCAAGGGGGAGCTCTGGGTTGGCATGGTGCCAGCTCATTAGCTGCTGGTGACTCACCCGGCCCTTTGTATTACTTTCCAAACTATGTGGTGCTGCAGCCAGGGGGATCAGGCTGGATTGCGGTGCGTGTGTGTCAGCATTGCTGCAAACCTGGGGGCATGCGGCGTACCCACATACTATTCAAAATGCTGAAAAAAAAAAAAAGTTTTACCTGCACAGCATAGACCTGACTTTTCTCTGCAGCAGTTTAGTAACACTTACAGGTCTTGTCCCTCCCTCAGCCTGTGATTGGGCAATGAGAAGCAGCAGACTGATGAGGTCATCTCTCTGACAATCTGCTCTCTCCTTCTATCGGCAGTGCAGCATTAATGACTTGCACCTTGCGCTGCTTTGCAATCCCCAAGCCTGGGTTCTGTTGTACAGGGGCTGCACAAGGCTGATTCCTCATTCATTGGTTGCAGCTTCTCTATATGCACATCAGCAATGGCTGCAAGACAATTCTCAAGGTGGGGTCCCTGATGGTGACAACACTGGAGCGATATTGGTATACAGACACAGAGTGTTGTCACCCCATACCAGGAAGTGATGCACAAAAATCTTCAGGGCAGGATCAGCAGATAAAGCCAATGGCATAAACAAAGCTTTTTAGGAGATTATAGTGATCAGGGTTTCATCTCCTTTAAGCCACTGACAACCTGAAGCAGGGCGGTTGGCACATCGGGGCGGCGGAGGTTAATTCTCACAGATGTGACAGTAAACAGGTGACGGATTATACAGCTGTCCCTGAGCAGAGTAAACAAGTGAATTAGAATCTGCAGAATTAATAATTCAATTCCACCCTCCGGATTGCAGCTCTTCATCCTCCTACGCAGAATAAAGTCATCTCCAGCCTGGGCGGAGGCTGGGCCGGTGCAAGCTTGGGGTGCTCATGTCAGGGGGGGGGGGGGGGGGGGGGGTAAATACACCGGTTCCGGGGGCAGTTTGTAGGCTGCTCTGGGGTGAGCTCAACAAAGTTTTATCTTTAGGAATTATTACAGCAACAAAAATAACACACGAAGAGGTGAGAAATGAATCCAGAACACGTGGGGCAACACACATGGGGCAACAAAAGATGGCGTGTAGGGCAACATACTGGCCAACACAGGACGACACATAGGGCAACAGAGCACACTGGGCAATGCAGATGCTACAGTATTCTCATTTTATACTCAATATTAACTTTACACTGATCACATAAAAAGCTTAGGGGACACAACAGGTGGTCAGTCGGACCCCTACAGAGAGGCCGCTGGGTGTCAGACCTCCACAGAGAGGCTGCTGCCTCCCTACATAGATCACATGGATCCCTCTTTGCAGCATGCTGGCAGGAAAAATACCTCTCTATCAAGTCTGAATGACTTTTCACTAATTTTACTTTGATGTATGTAGCTGGTATAAGTGAGATTTATCTTACATTTATAATAAGTTCAGGAAAAATACCACTTTGTGTATTCCTTGAGAAAGGGGGGGGGGGCAAAATCTTTGCTGTTCAAGTTGAAGGTCTTTGCAAACATCTTCTCCTCATTACCACAGACATAAATCACAGCTTGGCTGACATGGAAATCTATGGAATGTGAAGCTTCATGGGCCTGGGTCTTGTTTTTCATCCTGTGATTCACCTGCAGTGCATGGAAGGGACCCCCATGGGGTTGGGGCTATTCACACACCGCTAGCACTCTATGGATAAACCTTATGGGTCATCCTGCTTCTCCCGGCACTGACAGTCAAAGAATAGCTAGATTCGGGCAGCACGGTGGCTCAGTGGTTAGCGCTCTGGCCTTTGCAGCGCTAGGTCTGAATCCCAGCCAGAACACTATGCATGGAGTTTGCACGATCTCCCCGTGCTTGTGTGGGTTTCCTCCGGGTACTCCGGTTTCCTCCCACATCCCAAAAACATGCAGTTAGGTTACTTGGCTTCCCCCTAAATTTACCTTAGACTGTAATAATGACATATGACTATGATAGGGACATTAGATTGTGAGATTCTTTGAGGCACAGCTAGTGACACGACTATGGACTTTGTACAGCGCTGCGTAATATGATGGCGATATATAAATAATGTGTATTAATATTAATAATAAAATTCTACCCATCATTGCCATTTGAGATGTGGCATGGATGGACCTGCCTATACTTAGATGCCCAAAGTCTGCCATGCCATTACAATTCAATAGGCATCTAGGGGAAAATACAAGGCTGGTGTGCCAAATAAAAGGAGCCCCCTTCACCCCTGCAGATGCTTACCCATTGGATTGCAAGGGTTAGGGGGGTGACAGTGCCCACAAATGTCTGACACAGCTCAGCCCCTGCTGCACCTCTCACTATGTGATCACCAAGCTCAGCAAACACTTCAGTGTCCGGGCCGGGTCAGGGAAACATTTATGGAGCGGGTTAGTCACTGTGCAGGAATGTTTATGGGGAAATAGAGATAGTAGGAGTTTCAGCACACAACTGGGCATTGCAGGGGCCGGGTTATCAGGGCATCAGGCACAGCCCAAAAGATTCCCCTTTATCCTGCCAAAAAACACTTAAAAGGCCAGTCCAAGCCAAAATTTGGCGGGACCTAAAAACTGGATGCTTGTGTTTTTTTATATCCCGGCTTTGTACACCTGCTGGGATCTATGAGAGGGTCCGGCTGTCCTATGTCTTTCATGAGTGAGAATGCATGGGGAGAAAGGGGATACCCCAAAAGTGGGCAGAGGTGGGGTTCATTTCTGGTACCAAAGCCAAAGAATGAGTCAAGCAAATCAAGCTTGAAAAACCAAATCCAGAAAAAGGAAGTTTTGCTGCAATACTTAACAATCAGAAGCTGTCCCCTAGCAGTACCTATTTTACACCACTAGATGTTAGTATTTGATTTGTGGTCAGTATTACTCCACCACCTTATTTGACTGTCAGAGAGCCACCCCCTGCAGGTGAATGAAGGAAAAGCAACACAATGATGAAGCCATCCCTCCACTAAGAAATCAGCACATGAACTGACTGTCTCTTTGTGCTTCATTCTTCTCTGAGGTCTGCTGTACAAATATTGCATTAGGTTGATCTAAGTCAAATTTACAAAATAAAAAGGCAATTAAGGGCATCTTATTGGGTACTGTATACACAGGTTCTCTTTAAATCCTCGCACATGGCGCACAGCGGGTTAAACCCCACTCTGTGTTGACAAATATTTCCACATGTACTCTAAGCCTTTCAGAGCGAGCTCATCGGGAGATAATGACACAGGCGGCCGCGTTGTTTACAGAAGGTTAGCCAGTCGGTGTGGGCGTCGGGCCCGCGCAGAACACAAAGGCGGCAAAGCCATTTGCATAGAAAGAATTTCATCCAGTGGGGGACAACGGGTCTCATTCAGAGGCCCTGATGTGCAGAAGATAAAGGCTGGTGACCAAAGTGAAGAGTAAAAATACATAAATGGTCATCGATACACTACAGATCATATCATTCCCTAAAATCATTGATACAAGAGGAATGTGTGTCTCTAGACCAATCCAGGTGTATTTCCTCCCCACATAATCCAGCATCCACCTCTGTGCAGAAACTTCCTGTAATAAAGACCGGTCACTGCTGCTCTCTCCTCTTGTGCAGCCTTGGCTGGTCTTGTCTCCACCCCTCCTCTGGTGCTCAGCAGGCAGCCTGCAGTGGGTGGAGTTTATAGGCCCCTCCCACAGCTCTGCTCTCTGCACAGCACATTAAGAATATCATTAATTCTTTTATGAGACTCTCAAAGTGGTTTTATGTGTTCTGTTTATATATTTGAACAATTTTTTCAGTAAAAAGACCCCATAGATATATTTTTCTGGTATTAACCCCCTCTGCGCCAGCAATGCTGCTCCACATCTGTAACTCTGGAAAGAAGGGAATACTTGTAGGAACCTGCAGCTTTGGACTCATGAAATCACATCTCACGTTTTGGCTGCAGGGAAAACAATTTAATCAGTGTGAAGAAAAAAAAAAAGCACTTGAAATGTTTTATTCAAGTCGACGTTAAGAATTTCCAGCCCTCCAGGGTTAGCACAGATCCAAAACATAGAACCGAAGGTGCGCAGACTATTTTTACTTTCCAGTTGCATCCTGGGAAATGTTTGCGTGGAATGAAAAATTTAAAAGAAAGGTTCAGTATAGTTTGGGGGAGGTGAGTTGGCTATTGTACAATAAAGTTTATTTAAAGCGGATTCTGTATTGTATTCATGGATTTAATTGTGCTGCACATAACCTGGGATGTGGGAGGGGCTTAGAAGTCCCACCCACTACAGGCAGCCTGCAGAAACGGAAGAAGGGGGCGGAGACAAGACCAGTCACCCTGCACAAGAAAGGAGAGCAGTCTTTATATAGGAAGTTTCTGAACATAAACAAAGTCTGACTTTAAAATCTGGAGGAAATACACAAAGTACTCCAGGGGGCGGACCATAACTTCTCAATCAAGGGTTGCTTGAGTAATTTGTACCTATCAGGTCAGGTAACATTGACACCAATGATCTTTTTGGCTATCTGTAAGGGTGACATTCTTCCCACAGGCCAGCAATGCCCCTATCTAGTTATTGGGGAAATTGAGGGTTCCAAATAATCCCATTGTGATGCATTGTATCCATGTGTCAATGTTTGTATTGGCGTCTTCTCCGGCAGGTTGCAGCATGTTGTGGAAATTCTTTCTTCTCAGATTCAGCAGTCAGGGAATATTATACCCTTCAGATCTCCCTCACTACAAATTACCCCGAAGCCTTTAATAATGGCACTTTATTGTCTGAAGATCACACAATTCTGCCCCATCAAAGAGGATTTATATTAAACGTTTGCTTCCCTCACTGTGCGCCTGATCCCACCGCATGCCTTAAAGCGTACCTAAACTCTGAATTTTTACTTTACAAAAAAGTAAATTCTTGATCTCGATCGATTGAGAATAAATGGGGCGCAGGCTTTTTCGTGAAAAGGGAAAAAAAATTGCCAATCTCACGCATGCGCAGCAAGATCGGCAAGTTTTTTTTCCCATCTACGTCACCCGATCTCATGCCTGCGTTGGGTGACGTAGGAAGAACAACCTGGAACGAAGACGGATGCCGGGAAGACGCAGGACCCGATGGAAGACACCTCCTGACCAATCGACTGCGCTGCGGGATTGAAGGCAAGTGAATTTGTTTTGTTTTTGGGGAATTTTGAGTTGGGTTCCTCTCTAAAGGGAGCCTGTCACATGATCAAAGTTCCCGAGCGGACTTGTGAAGTCGCTGTGTAATGACAATTGTTACACCGGTTGTGTTATACTCAGATCTCCAGGTTCTGTATGGGGACAACAGTGGAAAGACGAATTAAGGTTGTGCATTCAAAAATTGCCGTTCACAATCATTCCCCCCCCCCCCAGGTACGTTCCTGCATCCCTTGCAGCTGCTGGGACCCGTTGATCTCCCAAGCGCATGTACTGGATTTTCGTCATTTCAGCCAGGCCAACACCTGGAGGAGGCCTTGCCATAGCGTGGACAGGTAAGTTTTCAATACTATAGGGTCCATTTACAAAATTTTTTCATCCAAGATCCACTCAAGTTTTACACAATTAGAAACTGTGTGAATCAACTTTTTCTCACGATTCATACATTTTCTAATTGCATCAATGGTGAAACCAAAAATGTGTTAAAGTTGAGTGATTTGGGGTGAAAAGATTTATAAATAGCCCCCTATATGTCCTCCTCTTTGTGCAGCTTGGAAAAACCTTTTCATAAAGTACTATGGGCCTATTGAAAGAGGACCTGTCACCACATTAAAAACAGAGACTATAGGCAGGCTGATAAAGAAAATTGATCAGTACTTACCTATCCTCAAGGTAGCGAGTCTTCGGGTTCTTTAACAGATAATAGCAATGTTGCTGACATATTCAGGGGTGCATGATGCCTACTGCACACTGCAATGCCCACCCTACACCCCTGCTGTACCAATGAGAGGAATCACAGCACATGGCAGGGGACACTCAGAGGTGTTGTATAGCAATGCCACCGATATCCATGGAAGATAAGGAAAATCAATCTGCTATTGGCTGGACAGGAATGTATTGATCCCTTTTTGCAGCCTGCTCATGGTCTATGTATTAAGATAATATTTCAGTGTTTGGCAGATTTCTGAGAATTTGACCCCCCATGGACAGGCTCCTCTTTTTTTCAGGGAATAATGATGAATAGCCAGCCTGTACGGTGCCTTGTTCCTTCCTGCTGCCACCTGAAATGATTGCTTGTTGTTTCAAGTAACAACTTTTGTGTGTTTGTACCTGGCTAAAGGGCTGGCTGCATCCTATACAGCATACATATTTCGGGGTGCTTCCTTATGATTGATAGGTCAGATAAATTATTAATATCTGTATGATATTGATCATTTACCTGTTACCCCAGTGCACCTATTTGCCAGCTTCCTTCTTTGCCCAATCAATGGTTTTTGTAATGAATTTCATATAAACACAGAATCCAGTGCAAATCAATTATGAGGTCTTCCTAGTGAATGTTTGATCAATACATTGATCAATTCATCAGAAAGTACTGTTCTTTGTATGATTGAGTGGGAAGTATAGGAAGGGGAAAAGAACTGGACCTATACATAATACATAAATCAGGCATAGGGTGGTGCAAAGTGAGCCACTACACGAGGGCCCCAGACTCTCATCAGCCACATAGGGCCCCCTCGACAGTTCAGCAGGGGAGGACCTTAGGGTCTAAGTCAGTTCTGCCCACTGTTGGCTACAACCACCATTAAATGAATAAATTTGCATTGGATTAAAGGTTTATATCCAAGGTTGAATCAATTAGAAATATCGACCAATCTACAGCCATGATTAGTCGGCCCTTGTGAGTTTGGAATTCATACATCAAGTTGGAAATGTTCCCTCTGCACACAGGGGAAGAGGTGGCAGAACCAGGGGATGATTTGCATAGCACACAGTCCTTATATCTCATCTTGTATTCAGCTCCCACCGGATCAGCTGGTTCTGCAGGGCGTTGGCGGGAGGAAGCTCAGCCTGCATTAATGAAGTTTATTTTTTGAACTCTGTGGTACAAACTCCTTGCAAAGCTCTCATTTCATAGACAAGCTTCCTTTCATAATGACACTCCTTTGTTTTCCTAAAAATTGTCTTGTCACACTCTGTGAAATGTTGAAGGTAACACTTTCCCCTGTATAAACTATGAGCTGGTTACATTGTAGCAAAACCCAGGAATGAAAATGTAAAATATTGCAGCTCATTGGTTCTTAGATGGGGTGGCTGCAACTAAGCATGGCACAAGGTGAGCAGCTGCAGCATGGGCAGACATGGATGATGCCCGGCCTGACATGGTGCCATACTTGAACAGCATGTAGACATATGCAATGTCAAGGGGAAGCCAATGAGATGTAAAAAATACCTTGAAATGTTACCCTGATACATTACTCGGCAAGCCACCCTTCAGATATCAGATGCTGGCACCATTATAACTCTCACATAAGAAGATTACAGCTGCTCACTTTCACAACTTAGCATACACAACAATAACACAAAAAGGTTTATGAGCCGCACAGTGCAGTGTTATTACAAACCCAACAATAAGGCACAATGGCGACACGAGTCAAGCTGGCTGCAGTAGAAGTGGCGTTTCAGGATCCATTCATTAGACTTCTGCAATGCCAAGGGCTCGTTCGCACTATGGCATGGTTTACTACATGCACCAGAACACCTCTTGGATCATTTGCATGTGCGTGAATGCTTGTGTCCCCATTCATTGTCAATAACCTCCCAAAATAGTAGCACGGTGTGCTTAAGGCTTCAGCAGCAGCTCAGGTTGCCCTGGCCCAAAGGTGCCCATCCTGACCCATATTGTGTGCATTGTGGTGAATTATATGGGTAGGCGGGAACCATTTGTATAGGCATGGTGACAGTTCCTCTTTAGGGGCAACTTAACTTTTTCCTAAAAGTGATTTTGTTATGTTTGCAGTTCCATACATTTATGCAGGTTGTCTATTCACAGATGTCAAGCTTCTCCCCCAATCTGTGGATAAGCACTGCTGAACATAATGCACTATTTTGCATCAGTCAGAGCTGAAAGCTAGGTTTGCATTGAGCTGGAGAAGCAGTGAAGTACAGTCCATATGCAGTACTACTAAGAACTTGCAAACCTAAAAAAAAACAATATGGCGGCCCAATGTATCAAAACCAAGAACTACACTTAAAGGTAATTTGTTTAAAACGCTCACTGATTATTTGACTCGCATTAAGCTGATCCTATTGATATACCTTATAAAAATTTTTTGTAAAGCTGATCGTTCACTCGAAACAAAGACTTGTAAGAGTGTGGGAGTTTGGAAATAAAATGGAAGTACATTGCTTTCCTTGGCGCCAATCCTACATTTTTCACCTCTTCCACGCCCATCGCAGATAAAGGCAAACAACTACAGAGCAGCCACGTTAAATGACAACCTAGTTACATGTGTGAAATCTGTAAAAATGACGGGTTTATTAAAATGTACTGACAAACTAGGCTGGCAATACGTGACTGAACACGAGGCGCCAGCTCGGTGCCAGAGGTTGGTAATGATTTTTGCTGCCAGCCATGGAATTTTATCAAAAAGTTCCGCCAGCTTCCCACAACTCCATAGAAAAGTCCCTGGATTTTCCCAAAGGCAAAGCTGCTTTCTTGCGGTGTGCCCAAACTCCACATTACGGCTACACCAGCCAACATCGATGCCATTCATACCAAGTATGACCAACCGGGTATGGGCTGTACAGGAAGCCATAATGTTTCCCAAAGTGCTGGGCGTGTGCTCTGTTCTCAACTTCCCGTCTTTCTCTGAAGATTGTTTATGAAGGTATACTTCACTGTAGGACTTTGTAGGAATGTTGGGGTGGTTATTGGTTAGCCAATGGCAAATGGTGACTCTGTGACCATGATATGAAGACCACCAATGGCTTTATGGGGGGTAATTTATAGTGTGACTCCAGTCAAAACCTTAATGTACATTAGGTCACCAAACGTTTGGGCAAACCAAGTCAATCCATTCTGCCTATCAACTTGTAGGACATCCAGTTCCAAAACCATGGGCATAAAGTTGGCCCTCTTTGTAGTCATTGTCTGCATTCCTCTGAGAGGGTTTTCCAAAAGAATTAGGATTCTGTCTGTGTGCATTTGTTTACATTTATCAAGAAGAACATTTACAAGGTCAAGTGTTGATGGTGAACGAGAAGACCTGGCTTGACCTCAGTAGGTTTGGGGGCAAAGCCCTGTTCTTATGGAGCTAGCTTTGCACTCTAGGATACAATCTGATGGAACGGAAAGGAGCCTTCACCAAACTGCAACAAATTGAAGTACAGATTTATTTTGTATCCTCTAGCATTGGCAGTACCCTTCACTGGAAATGCCATACCTTGAAACCTAATGTAGTGTGGTGGCCACATACTTTTGTCCATGTGGGCATGTAGTAATAGGGACACATGTAAAGCTTGAAAACACTGTCATAAATTACATTTAACTAGGCAGTATTTGTATACATTCCTGTTCTGTCTGAAATGACAGAAAAATATGAATGATATTGGCCTCAGGTCGGAAGCAAGCATGATCTCAGTTCTCCAAAAAGCCGTGCAGAGTTGGCTGCAGGTGGTTACACCTGGAGGAGACTGACATATGATATCAAACATTGTAAGGAGATCAATTGAGTACCTGAGAGGACAATCTGCAGTTATTTGTTTGACCTGAGCTGGGTTCTCTATCTTGGGATACAGTAATAGAGGTGTTTTCAGTTGGCTGAGAACAATGGCTGCCATGGTGGTCCATGGAGGTACCTGTAAGGCAAAGGCAGGGGTCACTTTCTGTCCTACCAGCAGGAGTTTGCAGTCAAGATAGGAGACTAGGATGGAGATCCTTGTTGATTCTTCGGGATGTTGGCAGTCTGGAGTGTTCCATTTTCATAAATATTTTGGTACCAAGACTTGGGAAGCTTCCAGTTGTATTCTTTAGATGTACAGATCCTAAGGCAGAGCTTTTCTTTGACCATAATCAACATATGTTGGTTGGATAGGCTCCAGAGGGTCCACAGAATGAGGAGCAATGTTGCCCAATGCTCTTTTCTATAAGGAGACCCCAAATTGCCAATACTCTAAAACCTAAGGAACTGGTAAGCAATGCCATGCACATGAATAAATCCTGTTGCAAAGGATCATAGGTTGTGATGTAAATGAGGGCCAATGTTACCCAGTCTTGTCATGTGCTCTTTTCTACCAGGTGACCCCAAATTGGCATGTGGACAATGAGGGCCCATTCCCATATGCCAGGGGTATTATAGTGAAAATCGACAGGTATACAATTCTGGCTGTGCCCACTGATTTTCGTGTTTGCATTAATCCCTGATGTGTTGCAGTGACTGGTCCATTCATCCAAGACATTACCAAACCATCAGATCCAAACACTTGACCAATGAAGTGGCACTACTGCTTTCCCTAGTTGATGACTGATAATTTTAGCTTTTTGGTGAAGGATTGCAGGTAATGTGAAGTGGAGGCCATTTGCAGATAATGCCACTTTGCCCTGCATAGGCAAGGTGATAGTGTCTTTTTAGGTCCCCAATTTTTTACTTTTTAGGAGCCTCTTATCATATTCTACACAACAGCACCCAGGTGTGGGAGGAGCAGCTTCAGCAGCCAATCACATGTGTAACACTCACATGTGCTGAGAATGAACATCTCAGAGGTGGAAAGAATAAAGTGTGCTCCTTCAACTCCATTACTGGGGGTAAGGAGGTGACCCAGCTTCATTGCTGAAAACTGCAACAGTAAAAAGTTAGGTCACCCACCGGTGCCAAGACTATTAAATCTCAGAACTGAATACACAAAAATACAAATACTTTTGCAGGTAACAACTTCCATAAATGTATTCTAATAGGTGTTTATTTGTTGGCTGGGAGTTCAGTTTTGTTTCTATGTATGTGGCTACAAGGCATACAAAAACTTGCAATCCAAATATAAGAATGCAGAATTGTAATTGAGGGCTGTAACGTGTGTGGCCAAGTTTACCTTGTCATACATATTGCCAAAATACCGGTATGTATGAGGGGTGTTCCTTTTCCATCTTCTGCAGAACTACACGGCCCAGAATAAGAATATTGTGAGAACACTACCACCTCCCTCCCCAAACGCCTGCAGCCAAACTGCGAACCTGCCAGGGGATTATTCACTGGAAGCCTCACAACACAGCCTATTCCTCCCCTCCTGCAGAGACTCCACTCCTCCATGGACAAAGGACTCTGACAAATGATTCACCAATCTCTCCATAAATAAATCATCTTCTATCATCCGGCTATTATTTTCTGAGCAGACAAACAATCTCTTATATTAGGATTGTGATAAGGTGACAGCTGCAAGGTCAGAGGATAAGCATGGGGGGCTGTCAGTCATTGCTGAACATGAAGATTGGCAGCGACAGTTGTTGCTTCTGTGGTGGTGGACCTGTAGGTCTCCAAATCTTTTTTTATGTGGATTTAAAACCCCAACAGCGGGATCTCTGCCATAGTTTCAGACGCTGCAATTGTCTACTTGAGAGTTTTGGGTGCTCCCACTTACATATGTTTGTCCCTGCTTCACCTTTAACATGATGGGAGTTCCTTATAATGGTCACAATGGGGGATTTAGAATTAAAGATGACCTGAAGTTTGAAAGCCAATAGAAGGCAAAGCAGAAGGCAAGAGACTAGCCACCAGCAAAGCCATCTTCAGGGGTGGGGGGCAAGGGTTACTTCTGTTTCGGCCCTAATCACAAAAGCCTGACTTTAGCAATGCTGAAACTCTTAGATATCGAGGACAGGGCCCCTGGAAGCTCCTGGCCCCTAGTATGGTCAGAGGTCACTCTGACTGATCCTTTCCCCTGTCTTACAGTTCCTTGTTGTCTGTATAGAGATGGCCATTTTGGTTCCTTAGAACTGACCCTGATGACCGGTGGGGGATTATTTACCAAACAGCTGCAGATATGGAAAAAAATACTGATGCATTAAATGAAAGAAGCAGGAGATCTGTGCATTACAGGTCCTCAGTTACAACTTCCACTCCAGCACAGAGAATATTGAGCTTTGGTTCATTTGAACTGCCCCCTGATGACTGGTGGGGTAATATACAAGGAGCAACAGCAGATATGGAGGAATTACAGATGCATGGAGTGAATGACACAGAAGCATGCAATGCTGGTTCTTTGTCACTCAAGCAAGGAGAACATTGAGCTCTGGTTCCCTAGAACTGCCCCTGATGACTGGTGGGGGATTCTATAAAAACAAAGATGAAGGAAAAAGTGCTGATGCAGGGATCCGTACGTTGCAGATCTTCAATTACAGCTTGCTCTCCAACAAGGAGAACTGTAATGACACCAAATTCTACTCTACTTCAAATCTGGTGACCATAGCAGAGTGCTTTAGATCTCACACTGCAGGCGCACACCTGGGGCTCTGTACTAAGTCCCAAAAAAATAATTAAACTTTTGCAATGCTTGAACTTTAAAACATGAAGGAATGGGACCCAGGAGGTCTACCTATTATGGGGTCCAGAATTTTTCAATGGCAGGCCTGTTAACACCTATAAAGAACAGCAGTGCCTAGTCACAGTCATGTTAGGAAGTGCAAGGCTATTTTCTAGGAAGGATTTAGGCAAAAAAAGATAATTTTCCATTTTCAGGGCTGCAGAAAAATAAAGCTATGTTGTTTGTCCTCAAAGATGTCCGCAAAAAGCTTTTTAAAAATTGCAAAGCAGTCTGGGCAGCCTATACAAATAAAGGATTTGTAAACTATGCAGTGCACAAAATCCTGTTGTAAAGGATCATGGGAAGTGTTGTAAAAGTTGTTGATACACCTGAAGATTGTTATTTGTGATAGCTATTAACACGCCATATCTAAAGTAAATCAAATTCTTACAATGAATTCCTAAATAAACATCCACATACTTTCCTTACACATGCGGGTCTTTTCATAGCAAAGCACTGATAGTACAATACCTGTATCAACCAATATGGAAGCCGGTTTTAATCTAAAAAGTGCGATCTGATTGGTTGTTTTAGTTCATGGTATATCTCTCCCTATTGCACGATTCTCTGAAATTCTGATCCGCTTTGATATTTGATCTGTAATACAGTGGGTAGATCCAAAAGCTTCTGATTAAAACCTTCAGCAGAGATCACATGACCAAGTGCCTAGGCTACCTCTACGTAAAGCTCCAAGTCTAAAAGTGAAAAAAAAAAAAAAATGGCCGTTTGCAATTGAAACAGTAGCCACTACCCTATAGAGAAGGAATGGCAGCAGTTGATGACCACCCATCAAAAGCACCTGAGGACCCGTTCATTTTGAACATTTATATTGGTGGTGGTGGCTTATAGGCTGGCAGGCTATTTGCCATAATGAGCCATCCAGAAACTAACTTGCCCAGGGGGTCTGTAAAACCAGACTGACCAGTGATGGTGGTTTCTAAGTCACAATACCAACCCGGGTCACAAGAGGTCATAGAACAGGTGACAACCCTCTCGGTCCGTCAGGAAGCAATACAGGTCACACTGATTGGATACCTGGGGTGCTCTTGTATGTTGTCTGACCGGAGTGTTTATTACACGCTTCACATGCTGTCTGAATGTTTATTGCATGCTTCATGTGTAGTCTAAACAGTGTGTTTATTACATGCTATATACAATGTCTGCACTGCTTCAAAGCAAGGATCTGCCCTTGCGGGTTTACTGGTCTAAGAGTACCTGTCATGCTGGTTGGTACCCGTCACAACTAGGACAGAGCCAAAGCTGAAGACTCCATGTTACCATAAATCTCAGATGTGGCCAGATCACATATATAGGACCTGCAGACAGTCTCCTGGTTTCTGCTCCACTGGGGACAAAACTTTTTCAGATAACTATTGGACTTCCAGGGAGAAGCTGGGGCTGGCGCTCTCTACACTTTTGCCAAAAAACACTTGGCAGAGACAAATATGAGGATGTGATGGGGTGTAGATTAAATGGTGTGGATTAGTGTCAAGATAACAGGGGGTAAGTGGTAGGTTCCCATGGAGGTTAGTAGTAGGGTTACATGGTGGGTTATGGTTAATGTTACACGTAGGGTTAGTGTTGGGTCAACCAAGACGAGTTAGTGCGAGGATCACAGGCAGGGTTAGCATTAGAGTGCCATAGAAGTTAGTTGGGTTACATGGTGGGTGCCATAGAGGTTAGTTGGGTTACATGGTAGGCTAGTGTTTAAATAAAAGAATGGGTTAGTGAAAGGATAACAAGGACTATTGGTGTGAGAATCACAAAAAGAGTTAATGTTAGGGTTCAGCTACGTACACAGGTCCAATGGTTCAACGGTCCAACGGTTCTTGCCCGATAATCGTCTCAGGGCGGATATCAGGCGAGAATCTGGCATGGGTACAGCGCCAGTCGTCCATCGTCTGAACGACTGTCCTGGCGGATCCAAGGACTATGTACGACTAACGAGCAGGGTGCCGCTCCGTCGCTCTTCCCCTCCCCTCTGCATAGAGAAGAACTGTGCTGTATGTACAGTGCTCGTTCATGCATTGTGCAGTGCTAGTCGTTGGAAAGGATAGTAAAAGATCCTTTCCAACTACTATTATTGCACGTGTGTATGCGGCTTTACATGAAGGTTAGTAGCTCTAGTGGTGGAAGTTACTTGGTGGGCTGATGTTAAGATTACATGGAGATTAGTGGTAGGATAACTATGGATTAGTTAGTGTTGGAAAACCAGGGAGGGTAATGTAAAGGTGCGTACACACTTCCAATTTTTATCGTTCCAATCGAACGACGAACGATCGATTGGGCAAAAAATCGTTCGTAAAAAAGTAACCAGCTAGTGTTGTGGGGTTACATAGAGGCTAGTGTTGTGAGATTACATGGAGGGCTAGTGTTGTGGGGTTACACCCCAATGGACAAATGGTATGCTAGAAAGCTATTGACACCTCTGAAAGGAACTTCACAGCAGCCATCTTGTTTTCTTCCATCCCGTATATCTGGCAGTCATCTTTAAATTAAAGGATGATTCTGAAGGACAGTAAAAGTCATAGAAAAACTGTAAAAATGTACAGAATCCGTAGAATGTCAGTCCACACCCAGCGTTAATGTCACCTAAAACCCGAGCAACACGCTTCGAGGCAAAAAGGCGTAAAGGCGTTTCTCTCAAGTGTCCTGGCCATCAGGTCTGACTGGAAAAAATTATTTGGATTTCAGCGCTACAACTTCCTCAGCAAAACAAGAGTACTCAGGAAATGTTGTTCGTCAGGACATCTGTAAGAGCACCTTACGCTGCCAACAGGCTCCTTCTATTGTTATTTTACAACCTTATTATGAGAGTCATATCCAGCCTTAAAAAAGAGCACTCTCCGCTTTAAATATGTCAGCTAAAACTACTGCCAAAATACAGAGAGACCGTAGCCGTAAGAAAATAGGCGCAGGGCCGACATGACAGGGTGTGAGACCTAGCCCAGGGGTGTTAAGAGTTAATAAATAATGCTAGGAGGGGCTGTGCTAGTGTAGAGCCTGGGGTAGGAGGGGATTAGGAATAGGACAAGTTAAAAGGGGGAAGACGGACGTGAAAGACCCTCTTTTGAAAGTAAAAAGTTTCCCGCCCACCCAGCCCTTCTATTATGGTTAAATTTGAAATTTTGGTTCGTTTTGGAAGGCAAGGATCCAGTGCATTGGTAATGTGGTGGATTTTGGCAGGGGGGGATCCTCTTTGGTGGGGTCTCCCCCTTTATGGTCAACAGATGATTATGGCTCCTGACACAGTGCTGGGCGGCTAGGGGCCAAGGTGGAGATGTTGGAAGACTTGCAGCCTGGTTGTTTGGGTGTATAACCGGAAGTTTGATAACACTATGGATATTGTGGTTATAGTTAGGTATTATTAAAAGGGGGGAGTTGGGTTGTTTGTTAATTAGGTTATATTCAATTTATTATGTTGGTGTTATAAAATCCCGGTTTAATAATATTAATAATAATAATAATAATTATAATAATTATGAAGTGTTATGTTAATCTATGCTTGAATATCAAAAGTGTAAAATTTGTTAATTACTTGAATGGTTAATTTATTTAATGGTGATTAATTAAACAGCTGCTTGCCAGCCAATTTAAACCCAAGATTTGTATTTGGGTATATAATGGTGGAGGAGTGGTTGGTAAACAGGTGGGGTCAGGGGGAGGCGGAGGTTCTGATGGGGTGTTAAAGGAAGGGCTAGAAGGTCCGAGCTACCCTGGTCATGTTTGAGGCATCCTTTTCAGCACAATGAGCAACGTTATTGAGGGGGTTTAATGAAATAAAACATGGATGGTTGCTATGGTAACACTCAGTTACCCTAGTCAGGCTTCAAACTGTGGAAAGGCCACAGGACCCAGGGAGGCAAATTCTCTAGAAGACAGCAAGCCTTTTATTGTAATAGGCTGGAATAATAAATATGAGGTATCGGCATTTATATATAAAATATATTTACTTGGAATTACTGTCCTCCCTTCTGATAAGGCTTATTGTCTGGCTGCCATGTTGACTCTTGGCTAATCGGCTATCAGGACAAGTATACAGGTGACTTTTTTGTTGGGTGAGTTAGATACTGGCAATTTTTTTTTGTCACTCTCTGGTGACACGGCAGCCACCGCGGTATCCAGGCCACACTCTCTGGTGACACAGCAGCCGCCACATTATCCAGGCTGCACTCTTTGGTGACACGGCAGCCCCCGCGGTATCTAGGCCGCACTCTCTGGTGACACGGCACCCACCGCGGTATCCAAGCCACATTCTCTGGTGACACGGCAGCCACGGCGGTATCCAGGCTGCACTCTCTAGTGACACGGCAGCCACCGGGGTATCTAGGCCGCACTCTCTGGCGACACGGCACCCACCGCAGTATTTAGGCCGCACTCTCTGGCAACACGGCAGTCCACTTTGATACCAGAAAATGTGCTCTTGTTTAAAGGCGGCACTCTCTGGTGACAAATATGACCAATTTTCATGTGTCCACTTATTACCCAAAAATTAGCAGGTAATACAAACAAGCGTTCCCATTTTATGCAACGCCCACTCATTATTTGTGTCCCATTCATTAATTTTTCTCCCTCTTTTTGTAGGCAGTACATCGTATTATCACTTGGGAGCTCCTATATATATATATATATATATATATATATATATATATATATCAGCACAGCGTAGTAATGCGAGGTGCAGTCAGCAGTGCAGGAAGCCGGAGTCACCACTGCCTACAACACCATTCATGTGTGGTGACATCTGACACAAATTGCAGTGAAACTGGATCACAATCACAGCCCTGCCCTGGTTTCCTGACGAACCTGCTTCGCGCCTGGCCTGCAGACCTCTCACACCCCTCACCTAGCTGGGAGAACACAGAAATAGATTGACGAGGAGCCTGATGATATCAAAACACTATTTATCAATGTCTTTAACCATTATTCTAACATTCACATATATTTATTAAAAAAAGGTGAAAACATACTTATTCTGTGACAGTGAAATTACTGAATCCAGAGGATTGGCATGGCGCCTAAGAAAGAAGAAGAGGTTAACAATTTCAGGATTCCTTTGAGAGCACCTGACCTGCCATTGATGTATTTTGGCAATGCCCTGAAACAAGATGAACAATAAAGTTCATTCATGAGCTCCATATTGTATTTGGCGGTACCACGACCCTGCCCGTCCTTGCTTTCATCTCAACTCGGTGACCTTCCTTGCAAGACAAGGACAGGGCCGCATCATAAAACCGCAGCAGTTATGATAACAAGCGCAGGGTTCCCCGTGCCACGCTGCGTATTATTCGACAAACAAAAGACACTTTTTACTTAGGTTGTGAAGGGAGGCGCTGCGTCTGGGAAGAGAGCCACCTCCAGAACGGACGCCAGTATCCGAAACAAAAGATCCCAAATGATGTTAGGTAATCACAAGCTGCACTGTATTTATTTTATCGTGTTCGTTTATATAGCCCTGGCACATTTTACAAAATGCGTTATAAAGAATAATACTTTGTTTGCATGAGACTCTGCCCCCTGTTGGAGGGGCTGATACCGCTACCGGTATGTATGATGTGAAGATAAACAGCTTTTTATGTGCATTGCTAAACACAACAAAGGATTTTTAATTCTCTGCAGATCTTGCAATCAGAAAGCCAGTGACCTCCGCTGCAGCAGCTGGAAAACTTGGTCAAGGATACGCCCCTCATCTGCTGATTGGACAATGAAGAAGAACCAGCCCACTAAAAAAAACATCACTGCTGTTTACACCTGTTAGAAGGATCCTTTATCTGCATATGTGCATTGCAGCTGACCCTACAGAACTACATAAATGGTTGACGGAAAGGGAAGAAATGATGCGTTATGTGGGAGGAAGGAGTCACGCTCCTAACCAATCATTTACTCATAGCTTTGCTCATTGTTTGCAAGCCTAGAAGCCTGTTGTTGGGTGCATTGAGATGCAGTGCAATTAGGATCAGAATGAGACACATCGGATTCACAGTTCATTGACAGCTCATAGGGGGTGACCTTCTTCTCTTTCACTGCCCAATCACAGGCTGCAATGGCATAGCAAACCTTGCAAACACCCGTTCTCCCTAGCCTGTGCAGTATGAATTGTTGTAACTTGACGAAGCCGAGCATGACGTGGCTGTTAAGTCTCAACTACATTTAAATCGCTAAACACTGACTCCTATGAGTGATTAAAGCCGCCACAAGCCAATATGGAAGAGATTTTGTGGTCTTCTTTTTAAAATATTTATCTACAAACTGCTGGTGGTAACTAAAATGAAAAATAAAATAAAACAATATAAAAAAACACAATTATTTCATTTTCTATAAACATTTTTTTTTTATTTAGAAATTTCCCTATGTTTTTTATGCCTTTATGTGGCCACAGTGGGGAGATTAAATTCTACTTCCTGTCCCAGTGTCACCTCTTTCAGCTTTTTTATTCATTCCTGATGCAGCTAATTTTCCCCATTCCGTCCTATTAGCAATTTCCCTGACTGCACATGTGCAAGCAGCAGCACCTGATTGGCTCCTGGCATTACCCCTTCCCCTCTGTTGTTCTAAAAACATAAAAAATCTGATCCTCATAGCCCAATATCTTGCATTAGATAAATGATTCCTCAGGTTACTGTGGGTGCAGAGGGGTGGAATCTTAGAATTGTATGTGTCACAGTAATGTGTGGTAGGTCTCGATGTCCCTTTTCTCACACCTCCCCCTCCTCCTTGGGTAATCCCCATACACAAGCTTGGGAGGGGTCCACTCTGAGATATTATTCACAAAGTGTGTTTTTACGCAGGCAGGATCCTCAGCACACCTCCGCTGCCTCACACCCAAAGATCAGTCACTATTCACACTTCAATGGAGCTTCAGTTACAGCACTCTGATCCCGGAATCACCTTCATTGGTGTTAGGAATTTCTTGGCCCACTTTTTATTTTCACACTTCCTGTCCTAGGGTGACAACCTATATTGACCATTATTATGGAGGAGGCGTTGTCACCCAAAGACAGGTAGTGTTGGGACTATAGACCACCACCCCCTTTGCTCATCACCATAACCAGGAGCAATGCTAACTGCACAGGTAGAAAGGTGAGAATATTACCATTCATTTATTCATTCATTCATACCATTATTCATTCATTCAACAAGATTGTTTTTGGACTGGGATGGGCAATGGATATTTCTTTACACTCAAGGAGATAGAAAAAAGTACTTTAAAAATAATTACTTTTTGTTAGCTCTAGTAGTGAATAGGATGAGCCTTGTGTACACTCTTGGAGCTTACACAAGGCCAAAACCC
This sequence comes from Pyxicephalus adspersus, assembly GCF_032062135.1. NCBI lineage: Eukaryota > Metazoa > Chordata > Amphibia > Anura > Pyxicephalidae > Pyxicephalus > Pyxicephalus adspersus. Next base: position 9,473,028 of record NC_092864.1, read on the forward strand.
CCCTATCCCCTCCATGTGACTGTGTTGGGTACCTGAGTGGCCAATCAGAAAACACCAGCAAAGTCAGGTGGGAGCATGTCACATGATTCCTTATAATTAGAAATTTTGGGTATGTCATGTCACTTCTCCAAACATAGTGATGACATAGCAAATTGAGATCGTGCAGATGCAAAAAAAACATTTGAAAATTATTAAAATATGTCAAATTATTTCATTACCCACCCTTCCCATACAATCTCTAAAATTCCATGACAGCCAAATTATCGGCTATGGCTCCAGGTATCAGCTGTTTAAATAGGGCACAGAAATACCCAAATAATGCATCACGAATGTATCTGCAGCACTGCACACACCTTTGTTACACAACACAGCACACTGCGATCTCCATCATATACAAAAAGAGATGATCTCCCAGCCGCACCCAGCTACTGAATAGATGATACCAGAATTAGATTCACAGGCCATCAATCACACAGCATTTCTTCTTCTAATCTATCCATTGTGTCCCTGCAAAAAGTCTGAATTAAGACCTTGACTCATATACTCAATTATTGGTTCCGGTTTCTAAAAATAAAGTTGCGTTCGCATATTTTGGTTGGAACGTTCATTATGGCATTTGGGTGGAAGCATTTCTAATGGGTGGTTTTGAGTGCTGAATTTTGACACCTTTTTCCTTAAATTTGTGAAGCTGTCGAAAAGAAAAAATGAGCTAAAAAGGCAACATAATAAAATATACCTTACGGCATTGATATGGGTGTGATGCACATGTTAGTGCAGTTACAATGAATTGATATAACCCAAACAAATGCAACATTCCAACAATCCTGAATACAATTGTACTTCGTATAAATTACAATGGTTACCTTTTACAAAGCCTTGCTATAATACATTGCTGTATTGATATAATACATCCTGTAAATAGGCAAGTATAATATTACAGTGTTCTCCCCCGTCCCGTTTAGCTGGGTGTACCACCCGGCACTTTTAAGCAACCATCCGGCTGTTTTTGGATTGTTACTAAAAAGTTGGGTTACAATACACGGACACTGGACAGTTGGGGCAGAATACAAAGATGATGGAAAAATGAGACATACTAAGGGGGGGGGGGTTGTGGAAAGTTGGAGAGGGGGTAGAAAGCCGACAGATTTATGAGGGTTACTGGATTCCTATGGGAACACTAACTGACTAAATTTGTTATGTGTTGCCCTGCACACCTTTTGGCCATTCACCTACAGCTTTACTTAGTATACACTAATACTTATATATAAATATTACTGTAATATATCATCTTTAGATATCAGTGGTGCCCATTGGAACATATTAGGAATGGCTATGGGTGCACTAGTCAATGAGTGCAGATATAGAGAAAAAGGATCAATATCTCCTCAATATTGATCATTTACCTAATTGCCAGTGCCATTCAACCAAAAGAGCTGACATTCACCCAGAAGCACTCCCTAACAATATCCAGCCAATGGAAGCACTCTCCAATATTCACCATTACAACCAGCAAAGCAAGGTTGATGATGGTGCCCTTTGCACTCATGATGATGATGATGATGAGTGGAAAGGGCAAGTAGGATGCCTATTGGCCTGCAGAAATTGGGGTGAGCTCTTGGTAAAAATAAACTTGGTAAAAATAAAACACAAATTGAACAAAAAGGAGGATTCCTGATCTATGTCCGATCAATATTCCAATCAGGTATTGACTGGGACTGTCCCCTATTTTTATTAGCATATTGTTAGATTCAATGGGTTCTGTTTATAAAGCAGGGGATCTGACATTGCCTGGTGGGAATCAACTACTGCAATTGAAACACACAGACCTGGAAGCTTCCCACCAGTGAATCTTCCAGGTCCATATGTTTCAATGGCAATAATAGATTCCTGCACTGTTTTATCAATAGAGCTCAATGTTTGTATCAAATCCCATTTGGTCATTAGAATCAGATTGGTCATTCCCTGTTAGCACCATTGCATCTGTATACTTGTGTATGTTTTTTATATATTCCTAGAAGTTTTGTCTTTCATCAATGCAGAATAGTAAAACTACAACAGCCAATCAGAATCCATCTTTCACCGACCTGACATGCGCAGACCCGGAGTTTACATAAACATATTGTTATGTATCACATCCCATCTCTCTTCATGGGATGATCTCATTTTATTTTGGAATATCTGTTCTCACTTCCTTTCATGTCTCAGGATGGAAAGCAAAGGGAAGAGTCTCTCACCGGCAATAATAAAACCTGAGAGAACCCAACCCTTCCTCACTCTCTCCAAAAAAACAAAAAAGACATTTAAAAGTACAATGCATGCTGTAGCTGCCCTTTTTTTTTATATCATTGTTGCTTAAGGGAAGAATATAGATCAGATAGTTTTTCAACTGATCTGTTGAAGATTCATCAGACTCAAATTATTGGTTCGTTTTCCGTATCAAAACAAAATACAGACATCTGATAAACTGCCAGAAAATGGAATAAGAATGATTTTCCTACATGACAGGAAATCCTTTTTGGCAGACCAACGTTCATGTTAAAACAAAATAGTGGCGAGTTATGACATTAAATAGCATTTTCTGCATTTATTGTCGTGGGGCAATTCTTTTGTTTTGGATTGGATGTTAAATCTACCTATGAATGAGCTGCCCATAACTACCCCAAGGCATGAGATTACAATCTTCTATACTGGGGGATCTATGAGAACCGTGAACACGTGCCACAGGATCTTCAGGAAAACCTACTGTGATTGCTATCAGGGTAACCATATCTGACACTGCCCTTTCTCTTTTTTTACAGCAGTGCTACCAAGCTGCCCCTGCAGATGGCGCCCTATCTGATTTCTTACTACTCGTGTAACTGCCCCCACCATAGACTATACAAGAATTTGGGTGGTGGAAGGATGAACTCTAAACCTAGTGGAAATTCCAAATAAATCAAAGTAATTGCTATAGTGTGGTGGAGGTCAAATTGGGTCACGTGACACATTCCGACACGTTTCAGGGCTCCTTCATCAAGGCTTAGATTTATTCTGGAAAATAAATCTGGACAGGTTGTTAAGCCTTCATTTTAATACTTAATGAATTGTTATATATATGTATTTTATATATTGTATAGCTGGAAGCATGCTCAGTTAAGAGCCTAAACCAAAACCCTGATGAAGGGCAATGTATGCATATCCACCGAAACGTGTTGGATGTGACCATGTTACAGATTGCTTTCTTGCACCAAATAAAAATAATTTCTGTATAGTGGGCACCTATGCAAAATTGTATCGCCCCCCTCCATTCAAACTGAACCGACTAATTGGGGATAGATCGTGCAGCCAGTCCAAATGACTTCTTTTCCAGCAGGATCTGCAGAGGTCCCATTTAGCAGTCAGCTGTGCAGCCACAAATAGCCAGTATAGGAGACCATCATTTACTACTCATTAGGGCTATGAATAGATGAATGGCATATTTTTGAACTTTCTGAATGGTCATAGCATATATACTGGAAGGGAGGGGTGACAGGTGCAGGGGGGGGGGGGGTATAAACACAACACAATCAGCCCAAGAACTCCAGGAATACACACAGTTGTAGAAGTGTGTGTGTGTGGGGGGGGGGGGCACATTCCAACAAGCTCACCCATAGCTCTCCACCTCATTATTGTGAACAACAGAACTCACATCCATTAACATTTCTACTATACAACGTACTATACAAAGAACCAGCAACAATAATTCCATACAATAAGTAGGAAACATCATAAACTATACTGGGACACAAAAACCATTACACCTATTGATACAAAACACTGTATAGGTAAAATAGCTCCACACAGCTAGAAATAATAAAAAAACAATATTTACCAAAGATGAAGCAATGATCTGAACCAATGCACAAATACAATAATCATGTAAACTTTGGAACAGCTGGAATCTGCAAGATATCTGAAGTTGGGACCCCCGCTGGATGATTGGGGTCCACTGAATCTGTTCAGTAACAAGGTATTGGATCTCTTTATAATAACAATGTACTGGATTGCATTATAATATTAATGCATTTGATCTTTCAGAAGTAATTGGATTTCAATGCATAGGAAACATTCAATGGATCTCTGTATTGAACCAATTCATTGGACCTCTTTTTTAATATTATTATAATAATGATTAATTGGAACTTTATGAAATAATTGTTCTTTGGATATTAATGATTCATTAGATCTCTCTGTAACAGTGATTCATTGGAACTTCATATAGTAACAGGGCAATGGATCTCTCTATAACAACAATGTATTGGATCTCTATATATTATCAATACAACTGATCTCTCTATATTAATAATGAATTGGATCTCTCTATATTAATAATGTATTGAATCTATGTACAATTACAATATAAAATTCTAGAACTCAGTATCATCCATTATTCATGCATTGGATTTGCTAAATCTCTAGCTAATAAGAATCCACTGGATCTTTTGTGCAGTTCCAGATCTCAGTCCCACTTTTCTAGATTCTGAATATTATATTTGATCTTCCTGTTGTAGAATCCAAGGGTTCTAATAGTCATCAGATCCGTAAAGAACAAACATTGTCTAAATAAATTTAATATGGAGGGGAAATTACCAGTTAGCCCAGGAGCAGTTACTATTTAGTTGTTTGCAGCAATTACACATTCCTTTCTCTACAGAGCACAGGGGTGGTGTGTATGGTGCACAAATCATTATACACTTATATAGGACACTACATGGAGCTAGTACTGTATTATGAATATGATGGTAAATACATACTGCACAGGGAGCTATATATATGAAGTTTGGTACATTATAATCACACTATGTGGAATGTATACAGTGCAATGGGGACATTGTTTATAATACAAAAAGTGACAGTATATACATAATGGACCAGAATAGAGAATATGGAGTAAATGTCATACACATATATAATGTATATAATGGTATAATAGACCATGATATTATATATATAAATGCTGGATATAATGGTATAATAGACCATGACATTATATATATAAATGCTGGATATAATGGTATAATAGACCATGATAGTATATGGATAAATGCTGTATAAAATGGTATTATATTGTATATATAAATATCAGTATATGGCAGCCCTGCAGACTGTACATAGTGACCAGTACAGCAGAGTCCAGTATATCCAGAATATTTAGCACACACAGAAGAATGGCCATACATCGGTCCTGATCGGTACTCACGCTTTGGGCTGCACCGCATTTGGGCTGTATTTGGCAGTGGTCCTTTTCTTGAATAGGGAGCTCATTGTCCTGGCTTCCTCAGGGTGTCAGTGTCAGATGTAGGGACCCCGGGGATCAGGTCCTTCTCAGAGTCTCCTAGGAGTTGGCTGTGAGTTTGGGAGGTGCAGGTCCTCAGTGAGCTTGGAAATCCAGATCTGCAGGTAGGAGGGGGTGTGTTCAGGGGGAGGGTGACAGGTGGGACAGGTAAGACCAGGGAAGAAGAGTGACAGGTGAGACAAGCAATACCTGAGAGGAGAAGTGACAGGTGTGATAGACCTGGGAGGAGGAGAAGTGTGGCTGGCAATAGCTGGAAGGAGGAGTGACAGGTGAGGTAGTCAATACCTGGAAGGAGGAGTGACAGGTGAAAATGAAAATATTTGGGAGGAGTGGCAGATGAGACAGCCAATACCTAGAAGGAGGAGTGACAAATATGACTGCCAATATCTGGAATGAGGAGTGACAGGTGTGGCAGCCAATACCTGGGCGGGGAAATCACAGGTGTGAAAGCCAATACCTGGGAGGAGGCGTAGCAAATGTGACAGCCTATGCCTGGGAGGATGAGTGACAGCGAATACCTGGGCGGGGAAATCAGGTGTGACAGCCAATACCTGGGAGGAGGCGTAGCAAATGTGACAGTCTATGCCTGGGAGTTTGAGTGACAGGTGTGACAGCCAATACCTGTAAGGAGGCGTGCCAAATGTGACAGCAAATATCTGGGAGGAGGATTGACAGGGGTGGCAACCTATACCTGAGCAGGGGAGTGACAACTATGACTGCACCTGAGAAAAGTCAGGTGTTATGCCAATTCCTATAAGGAGAAGTGACAGGTATGTGACAGGTTGTGCACACCTCCCCTCTTCTCAATCTTGCAGAATTTTATATTCTTCACCTCCTCGGGTTATCACAATCTGCACCTATCCAGATTTTGTAAAACTACAAGTATCAGCCAGCCCTGCCTGGATCTGGCCAAATCGGTCTGCTACAATGTATTCAAGCATCACCTTTGTTTTCAGGACTGTGTAATGTTACATTGTTACATAATAAGTCATAAAAAGATTCCTGTCCATCAAGCCACAGCCATTATAATGGGAACTCTCATTATTGAATATTGCAGCAGATGAAGTGAGACTCTGTGGAAGGAAAGAACAAGGAGGCATGTGGAGGTATAAGAAGCCAGCGGATCAAGCAGCCCATCATTATTATAAAGTTTGCCAAGAAGGGGTTAATTTAGGGAGCCTGGGTGAAGTTTACAAGTCTCCTCCCCCTTTTATTGGAGGCAGGGCCACAATGGACAGCTCCAGGCTGGGAGAAGGGAGAGGTGCATTCCATACACACAGGAGGGGCCACTTCTGACAGCCCAAAATGCAGCAGAAACATCTGCAAGATTCACTGAGTGTGAATCATGTGCAAGGCTTGGCACAGGTGGTCTGAGCTACGATCACTATTTGCCTTCAGGACTCCCCAAAATGATCACTATGCAAATTTGAGGAGGATGCACCCTTTATTTATTTAATTACAAATATAAAGTCATACAGAGACAGCGGATTAACCTGGCATCAATATTTCATCTTTATTAACTGTGAAACAATGACTCAGTGTTATATAAATATATATAAAGCATGCCTAAATACATAATAATCTGCAACAGTGACAACATTACACAACAGAATCATTTCTATATAAAATAATGTTACTTAGAATAGAATACGACTTAGATAGTTTCTCGTATCAACATGCTAATGAAATAATATAATAATACCATTTTATTTATATTCCATATCTTATTTTAGATCCAGGGATATCATCACTGGGGTTCTGTGTTTCTCTATGTAATACAAGCTGATCATGGCGGGTGGGAGGGGCCACTAGGGGTGCTGTTGTAGCTTTCTGAATTCATTGCAGGACCTTGCCTTGGTACTGCTTTTAGGATCAATGGACTTGCTCCTGGGAGGAATTATGCAAATATTAAAATGCTTTGATTGGTGGACGTCATATGGAGTGGGCGTTTCTAATTCTATTCAGACTGCCCACACGGGTCATTTGATTGTTTAAAGCTGAAATTTATTCTGCCCTCCCTGGTCCCTTTCCTTCCTAGGTAATGCCAGATGTGACGCTGAGCCTCTATGATTGAAGTCCATTGAATAAAAGGGACTGGACAAGATGGCCGTGAGGGAGGGGCTAGATGATGCTGGACATCCTCCAACCTGAAAATGAGGCGGGCTCTGACTTGCTTCAGCTTCTAGTGCACAGCTGGCAGAAATACAACATGTATAACATATAAATAGCCTCCCACATGCTGATGTTTTGATGAGCTCTGGTTAGTTTAATGTTTAACATTTTTTAAATATTTTTTTATTCATTATGGCCATACCTAAAAACAATGTCAATTTTAGGTAATACCGTATATACCTAATATTATGCAATTTTTTATCCAGCCAGCAGGTAGAGCTCTCATCTACTTTTCACCTATTCAGCTCCTGCAGCTTTCAGCTCTGCTTAAAAAATCCATTTGATAGCAGAACCCCAATGAGGGATAACAGTGATGATCCCACCAATCAGAAATCAGATTTTTCAATCAGCTACATTGTGTTAATCCCCCTTTAAAAGGGCCTTGTATACTTATTTTACAAAACAATGGGACTGTTTAAAATTCCAACCAGACCCTTTTGTAGGCACATGGCCTGTGTGGACAAGGGGGGATGGACAACGAGAGTGTGACCTTTCTTTCCTGGACAAGACCAGGCCACACATTTTTTAATATTGGTGGGGTACCTTGCAGGATAACACATATCCTTGTTCTCTGTATCAGCCAGTGACATCATCTGGGATTCCAGGGTTCATGTCTGCCAAAATTTGCATACATTTGGGGTGATACCCAAACTTTGAATGGGCAGGAGTCAAGAAAGGGCTTGTTTCTCCCTCCTGGGGAGAAATGTGTGTATTCATATAATAGCCACCCCTTTAGATGATATTATGAAAAAATGGAAATGAAGACAGGAAAGCAGGGGTTTACTTTGCGGCAAATCAAAATCAAATATACTAATAATTGTAGATTTGCAACAGTTTTACATATACAATGAAAGAATTTGGGTCAGTCCTATTGACATTATGGGATTGCTGACTCGTCACCTAGACAAAATATTTTCTACTGTATAAGCAAGAAATAAGGTTCAAAACACAATGCGTTTCGCCGATTGGCTTCCTCAGGGGATAGGTTGAGACCGTTAGTGAGAACTGTACAATAAAGTGCAAAGAAATACAAAAAAAAATTTTCATAGTGTTGTGTCTCATTGTAATCACAGAATCAATCATTTTTTGTATTTCCTTGCACTTTATTGTACAGTTCTCGCTAAAGGTCTCATCCCCTGAGGAAGCCAATCGTCGAAACGTGTCGGGATTAAAAGCGTATTTCTTACTTAAACAGTAGAAAGTTTTCTGTCTAGGTGAAGGGTCAGCAATCTCATGATGTCAATGGGACTGACCCAAATTCTTTCATTGTATATAAAAAAACTGTTGGAAATCTACTATTGTTAATATTATATTTGATTTTGATTTGCCGCAAAGTAAACCCTGCTTTCCTGTCCTCATTCCCATTTGAGTCAAGTCTATGGTTGACCTAAAGATGAACTTCATCCCTACTCCCTAGTATCATTTGGCATTGCATGATCAACAGATACATACTAAAAAAAATTCTTGGTCTATGTTCAGATTGGCGGTGAAGTTCTGGTGCAGTTACGGCTTCCTTGGTGAAGACGCCACAAGCAGTTTCCACCCGCGGCAGCCTCATAGAGAATGAATGGAGGTGGCAGCGAGTGGTTCAGAACTGCTCACTGCCGCCAGCTGTCAAATCTACAGCACTATGGTGCAAGTGATTAGGAGTTGGCGCCATCTGCCGGGAGTCATGCAGGATCGCTTGATGCCCCTATTTATTTATTTATCAACCAACTAAAGGAAGAAAAAAAAACAAGTTTATATTATTCTTTCCATGCATTTCATAGAAATGCTCACGTGTTCACATACATGTCTTTGATGAGCCATCTTCTCTTGCAGAGGCAGTGGGTGTTTCTGTTTTTCTGGCCACAGGTTGTGTTTCCTTGACAAGTTTAGCAACGCCCATGAAATGCCTGGAATATCTCTATGAGCCCATTGGTAACAGGGAGAGAGGTGAATTTGGGGGAGTTGTGCATTGTTCTGGCCAGGGCCAATACCCATCCCTTCTCTGACACCGAATAATTCACATTCCTCGCTCAGAATCAGCTCAGCCCTTGTGTGCAGGTAGCACAGTGTGAATCATTGTGTAATGTCACTGCTAAATCTTCTGATGACAGATCCTCTATTTACATATCGATGGGGCCTCCCAGCTACTCTCTCTGATACCTCCCAACAAAATTTATAATTTAGGCCATGATGCACCCTAAAAATCTGGGAACCCCTTCTTTGTAATGCAGTAAAGGTGTTCCCGGACACGCCCACTGCAGGCTCTTTCTTCTCTGCTGTACCCAATATTGAAGTTTCTTATTACCACCAATTATATTATCATTGTAAATTCCCTAAAATGTTATTAGAATGTCAATGAAGAAGAAGATCCAGAAATAGCAAAATAAAAGCAGATTAAACTTCGGCCAGCTTTGCAGGAATGCAGCTCTGCCCTACATCAGGGATAGTTTATTATAACTGACATCTAATGAGCGATACATTTATGGAACATATTACACGGTTACTTCACCGGCCTTCTGAAGAAATACATAATGTGTATTAGTTAATCCTTTGCTTTGCCAGGGAATGCCGACCGGGATGATCTGATGATGATTGGGCATTATTATAATAAACAGGGACCCATAGGGGGCGATCTATTGGGGGGGGGGGTTGATATCACTTTCTGCTCTCCGTTATTTCTGCATTTTTTGCAAAATGTGGTGCAGCAGCAGAGACTTCTGTGATTGGAGGAGAATCGATCATGTGACTTTGACAGGTCATGTGATTGAGTGCTCCCAATGCGCATTTGTAAGCCTAGCCGTTGTCATTTTAATTAGGGTAAAATTATTAAAATTAAATTCCCCTCACCTTCTTCTTTCTTTAATCACAAAGGTATAATGGTTTCTGATACTTACCTTTTTATGGGTGCTGTTCTACCCAACATGCCTATTTCTGGCCCAATTGAGGAAGGCGTAGCACTTGGCTGTCCTCCTTATTGCTCATGCGTGAAGACTGTTCTGATGCCCCTCAGGTTGGGTGATGTAGATACCCCAGGAGGCTTCAGGGCAATGGCCAATCTTGGCCATGGGCACTGGCAAAATAACGTCCTCCTGTGTCACTGTCTGTATCTCCTATTATTGTACAGCTCTGCGTAATATGTTGGCGCCATATAAATCCTTTTTATTTAATTAATAAAAATAATGACAATGCTGGATTTTCTGGGCTTGTACAGCATGTGCTGGGTATAGGTAGGGGGGCATATGTCAAATCATTTTCATAAAAGAGGGGTCTACTTATAAACCAAGCATTCTAAATGCAGTGGTATGGCCAATTTTATAATGAAACCCATAAAGTAAGGAAACATGTGGCACATTCTTTGCCTGGTATTAATGCCAATGTGTGGCCCCCACTGATGCACTGGGCTCAGTGCAGAGAAACAATAGAGATCCATGATGCAGGGTGGGTTAGCCAGAGCCATGGGAGATCTACAATCCATAAACTCAACACACACAGCTGGAATGGGTGAATATTTTGCAGTGCCTGTGCCCAGTGAACCTGAAGATCCGAATACAACATACTGGAGGAGCACAAAAGTAGAAACTCTTCATTCCTGATGGTTGTAGAATTTGGTGTTGGGGTGTGGCACCATGGGCATTGCTATTTGTGATGGAATGTGAGAGAAGAATCTGCTGAAAATTCCTCCTCTGCCTCTGTATATTATTATTATTATTATTAACTTTTATTTATATAGCACCAACATATTGTATTGTACATTATAATAATAGGTATATGCAATGACATAGGAGGGGAGGATCCTGGGCAAAAGAGCTTGCAATCTAGGAGATGAAGAAGTGAGATGCAATAATAGGGAGTATGGAAATTAGTGATGGGTTAGGACAGGTGTGTACTGCAAATCCACAGGTGAGTCAACGAATACATTCCATTGGACACTGATACCAGGACAGCACAACCCAAACCTGATATCATCTCATCACCTACTATGGATGGATGGATAGATAGATAGATAGATAGATAGATAGATAGATAGATAGATAGATAGATAGATAGATAGGTATGTAGTTGGTAGGTAGGTACTAATAATATATAGATGGGTATATATGTGTAGAGGTATGCCCGCCGGGGTCGCCCCGTGTACCCTCTATACCCCTCCTGACATATAAATAATGAATTGTCGGTGTTTGTGGCTCTGCACTGTGTACACACTGGCCTGGCTCCAGGGCACTCACTCATCTCCTTCTGCCTGGGGGCCCTGGGGTCTGTAGGGCAGGGAGGGGCCCCGTGGCCCTGTGCAGGGTGTGTCAGCAATGTGTGCGGAGGAGCAGCAGACGGTGACATTCACATGTTGTAGACATTTTTGTCATTTCATTGTCTCTTCTATTTCTCACCCGCTGTCATTTCATTCTGCACTATCCTGGCCCACTGCTCTCATTCTGTATACCGGTCATGGACAGCCAATGACAAGGGGTTGCTCTACAAATATTCTGCATTTGTTCCCTTTTGTTATGTTTCCAGTCCCCTCTGTAGGCTACAGAACACCTCCCCTTGTGTAAAGACAAACCTAGAATACCTCCTGTTCTAGGGTGACAACGCAGCTCCTCTATTGTCTCCCAAGTACAGGAAGTGTTACTGGCAGGACCATCAGGTTTGGGTTTTGGGTTTGGATACACTTTAAATTGAGTTGCTTTGTGTTGTAGTTCTTCAGAAGCTGCAGTTTGCCCATCCCTGGCATGGTAGGTAATGAATGTAAGTGTGTCATGAATAAATATCAATGATATGCAGTTCTGTAACAGAAACAAGGAAGGCATTGAGCACACACACCGCCCTTACAGGTGGAGGCACCGAACCTCTGCGGGTGGGTGATCGTCACCTTGTTTATTGGTGACTCAGAAGGTGTTACCTGAGAATCTGGGAACCCCATTATAATGTATTGACGTGTGATCATCGGGAGGCTTGCTGCATGGATCAGTAATATACAAATATTTACATAGAGAATTCCCTTCTATTATCCAATCATCTTCTTATTAATGTTTGGGCAAATAATATTGCTAAACTCACCTGCCCATGTAACCCCAGATCATAATACTGCCCCTACAGGTACCCCAGATCATAACACTGCCCCTACAGGCACCCCAGATCATAACACTGCCCCTACAGGCACCCC
>NC_092864.1:9486246-9507602 GCF_032062135.1 Pyxicephalus adspersus
CACTGCCCCCACAGACACCCCAGATCATAACACTGCTCCCACAGGAACCCCAGATTATAACACTGCCCCCACAGGAACCCCAGATCATAACACTGCCCCCACAGGAACCCCAGATCATAACACTGCCCCCACAGGAACCCCAGATCATAGCACTACCCCCACAGGCACCCTAGATCCTAACACTGCCCCCACAGGCACCCCCGATCATAACACTGCCCCTACAGGATAACTTCAATGATATCAACACTTTATTGTTTCTGCAAGCAGAACCAGTGAGAAAACTAATTTTAGGGGCAAATTTTAGAGGTCCAGAATTTTTCAGTCCTCCCAGGTCAGTCCAACTCCGTGCTTACTTGGGCTTAGTCTAACATGGGTGGCCCTTTGTTGTTCAGCCCATATCCAGAAGTTGGGCACCACTGACCCAGAAGGTCCCATTTCTGCTCTCAATCAATGTGGTAGGAAAGATGAGATGATATTTTTGCAGATGGAGACACAAAAAGTATATTCCCATGAGATTTTTTTTTTTTTATTCTACTTGAGTTTTGAGAGGGAACAATAGCTGCTGAAGAGGACTGAAGAGGACAACTCCCTGGTGTCACCTTTCAGGGACAGGGCGATGGATCTTCTCATTTTATGAGTTTATTATGAAAATGTTGCTCAGATCTCCTCCTCCCATGTCATTGTACTGCTTCTTGTGCTGTTTCCTAAGGGTTATTAACCAGTTGGATGATATCAGTGAGGGTTTGCTATAACATTTTATAGAGCTGATTCATCATCTTTTCCAAGTTTCCAATGCTGAGGGTTTGGTTTCACCAGTAAGGGGTCATACTATTTGGTTGTAATGTGTAGAAGTGGTCATATCTGTCCCATAAACTTTGTAGATCATTGGACAATTTCCTCTTTTAAGAGGTCAACCTATCAGGAGCCAGGGGTCCGATGGATGTCCTGTAATTGGTCACCTGTGCACCTACAGTCACTTCCCAAAGGTGGGCGCATATGGATGGGCAATGCTAATACAGACAATGAAAAGGTGGAGGTCTCTGTGTCTATAGTATGGCACAGTTGCATTGCCTAGGGCCCCATACTGCAGGTGAGTTACACAACATATTAATAAATGGGGCCCTAAAGGTCTTTAAACTTTTTATGCTTTCCTTTGAGCAGCTTGAGCAAAATGGGCATGGCCTCCTGGTGCTCTTATCTTACTGCCAGTCAACCAGACAACGTTGGAGTGCTTTGAAGGACCCCATGTGTCCCCAATGATTTGAAACATCCAAAATACTCCTGGTAGACAGTGGTCATGTGATCCTGTACACTTCTTGAAGTTAAGAAGGGTATAACTACAAACAGAAAGGATCCAACGGAAATGAATGATGGGCCCTCCAGTGATCTAATATCACTCTCATCTACCAATGGTAGCCATTGGGTATACTAATTAAATAGTCCCCTTCATCACATGGTATGAACCCTCTTAAGCATTTGTGATCACTGTCCTATATGAAACCCCAGATAACAACCATTGCTAACCGGTCCAACAAAATATTGGCATCAAGTGGCTTTCCATTGCAAGGTTGGGTTTTGAATCCCAGCCAGGACACTGTTTGCATAGAGTTTGCATGCTCTCCCTGTGCTTTTACCAAAACACCTCAAAACATTCACTTAGGTCAATTGGCCCCTCAGAAGTTGTCCCTGGTAAATGCAAAATATGCAGCACTGGCTACTTGCCATGATATAGATATGTAAGACTAAAAAATATTAATTAAATAAAAAGACTTTTGGCATGGGTAACATGAATGGGTGAGCAACATAATGCACAGAAATGTGTCCTTACTTTTCATAGCCATAAATGAGAGGGGGACTGTAAGTGCACATTGGGGCTTACAATGCCCCCAAGAGCAGCTGCATGGAAAGTGAACCTGTCTGCAGTCACCTGTGCAGGGACACCAAGTGGCCAGGAAGAGGTACTGAAGCTGCACTTTGCTCTTTTTTTTTGATGAGTGCAGAGGCTGTAATTCTGGATGGGGCAGATTCCACACTTAGTAACACACTAGTAATTTTAATATTTGTTAAGGTTGGCATCTTTGCAGCAGTGAAGGTCACATTCCAAGACTGCCTTCCCCTAGTCGGCACACTTAAAGTAGCAAGGGGTGAGATCTGTGATCTCTGTTCCACATAAAAAAAATCTAGGCTATTAGAAGATAGTGGCTGGCATCTCATGGTGCCCAGATTGCATTTATAACCCCCTATGGGACAATAAAGGAATGCCAAAGTGGCCTCTCGAATAATATAATTGTACAGTATCATGGCTCCAGGCACTATTCAACACTCCCTAAACCCTAACTTTGTTTTCAGTATGTTAGGAATGCAGTCATGACTCACCGCAAACAGTTTTCTTCAGTAAATCATTTTTTGTTAATTTGTTGTTAAATGAACATCCTGCCAGTGACAGCAACTCTGCAGGCTGACAACGATAAGCCATAGCATTGCAATTATAGCAGTGTTGTCAGTCTGTCATACATGCCGCTTTAGTTGGCCTCTTGGTAACTATTTAGGAAGATGGCCCAAGTGTTCACAATAGGCTGACAATGCTGCTGCTAATTGCAAGACAATGGCTTAGCGTTGTCAGCCTGCAACAGGAAGTGTTACTGCAAAGGTTGCAGTAGATATGTGCTGAAAAACTGAATACAGAGTGTCGCAATGTAAAACATACTGAAAAATAAATTGTGAGTTTGCATACACTATAAGAATATTGCAGATTGATGACTTAACACAGGACTCTGATGTGATTGTTGCCTGTGACCATGTAATACACAGGGCTGCCATCAGGGGGAGCAATGAGTACTTTTGAGTACTTGACTTTTGCAATACTTTTAGACATGGGGTTGGAGGGCCTAAAGAAGCTAGCATGGGGCCAGAAGGTTCTGATGGCAGTCCAGTCTATTTGGAACTTTCTATAAACCCATTACAGAGTTGTGCAATTCAAACTTACCCTATAACAGTAGTATGAAAAGTACAAATCTCCCCTTTTATTATACGATTCCATTTGGCCCCGTCCAATCTCATCCTCCAAGTTTGACTTTTTAAGAAGTCAATATTTGCATATAACCTTTGCTTCCTGTATCTCTTAATTCAAAGATCATTTTATTATGTTTTGTGTTTGCTTTTGTATTTTTTATTGATTTGACAGATTTATATGTATAATAACCAAAACTTTTCTTGCCTTGTAATATTGGTATAAATGCTTTGCTAGTAATTCAGTTAGCTGATAACGTCTTGTCCACAGAATTCGTGCTGAAATGAAACTCCCAGCGGTGCAATCAGATCTGCTGATGATGAACTACAAAACACCCTTCTGTGTAGTCCTGTCCTAGGGTGCCAATGCTGATCCTCCTATAGTATGACAAATGAATATTGTCACCCCAAGACAGAATGAGCCTGATTTATTAAAATTCTAAGACTGAGGAAGGTAGACAAACATGGGAGAACCTGAGCGATCCAACAAACCTGGAATGGGTTTCTTCGAAATCATTAGTTTTCAGTCCTGCACCAGATCCAATCCAGGATTGCTGGATCACCCAGGTTCAATGACAATGTCTGGCCTGCATTGGACTCACAACCCCAGAACGTTGTGCAGGAGCCCCACAACTTGATGGTTGCCAGCTCAGTGTGACATTTAACACATCATTATTTCCTATAGTGGGAGCAAAACTATTTTTTTTTCTAATAGTAAACGAGAAGCAGATCTGCTACAAGATGTGCTGGAGCCGGTTCATGTTTCCTTGTTATGAATCACACACAGATGGGAAATTGGGAGAGTTAGAAGAAAACTTGGACGGTCCAAACACAAACAGAGAGAAACAAACAGATTTTTGTATGTAGTCACATGAGGGGGGTGCAATGGACCCCATTTATAAGCAGTGGAGGGGTGAAAAGAATGGAGGCGCTGTCCTCAGCAGCCAATGAAATCATTGCAAAGTTTAATAATTGTTTTTTCAATTTGCAACGTTTATACATTGTAAACCAAAAAAAAGGGACAGAACAAAAGGAAAAAATGTATCAAAAAGTCTGCAATTGTTTAGCAAATTAGAATTTGCTGTGAACTTTGGGGAAAATAGGAATAAGATGGAGATAATACAAAGCATCCAATGGTTTTTGTTGAATATTAATTCCCCTGTACCCCCCTCCCTGGCATTTATATATACAGTATTTCTTTTATGCTTTAGTTTTTAAACTTTTCTAAAGAGTTTTAGGTTGGTCACATGACATGTTCATTTTTATTAATGGGTGACCCTGAAAAATTGGTGCTGCCTTCAGCAAATAATAAATGTGCATGGCAAGAAGCTGCAGCAAAGGATGATCTGTGTCATAGATTTGTGAATACAACCAGGGCTGGCACCGGGATTTACACAACATCCCAGTCCAAGAAATAAATGGGTGATGTCTGAAGAAAGATGGCGCTGTTCCTGAGAGGTAATACATGCCTGGAAATGTTGTCATTCTCTATCACCTCATGACACCTGATGACAGGTGCACTTTACTTTTTCCCACCTGTGACATTACAAATTACAGCTGCGGGTATGTTGTCCTGTATGTTAGTGGATGGAGTTTGGTGGAAATCAGAACTATGCCGTGCTGGAGGGTGGAGAGTGATGGGATTTGGGCCGGCCGCTTTATAAACAACACACAGCTGGAACAAGTTACACTGGAGGCTGGGTGTGAGTCATTGCAATAATATTCACCCTCTATTCACCGGGGGTACCCAGAGCTGACAGTGCTATGCCAGCCTCCCAGGTAAAAAGACTTTTAGACAAAATCACCTCTATAGTTTAATGTCTTGTTTTTAATCATTTGCTTAATACAATTGCCCCCAGGGAACCTCTGGATGGGTTTCCCAAATTCTCTACCAATGGTGCCCTGAGCTGCACTTGCAATAGGTTCAGCGTTATTTGGGCATTTTTGCCCTGGCACACAAATACTCCTGTTTGGGATGGGATTTATTCCAGGTTTTTGGAAAGCCAGGTCATCGAGCCCTGGAACAATCTGTACTGCATGATCCAACTCCAGAGTTGTCAGGAGGTGAGCACAGAGAATTTAGTTTTTTTTCCAATTGGACCTCCACGATCAGATTGTTTGCAGCATTCTCCCGGAAGGATTCAAACACAGATCAGGCTAAGGCTGCATACACATGTGCAATAATTGTCGTTGGAAAGGATCTTTCACAATCCTTTCCAATGACAAAGACTGCACGATGCATGATCGAGCGATGTAATACATGCCCCATTCTGCTCTATGGGGGGGGGGGGGGGGGGGAGACGGAGCGGCACCCTGCTGTGCTCTCTCTCCTTTACTCCTATTATGATCGTTCCTCGTCCATTGTCTGTGGATCCACTAGGATGGTCGTTCGGACGACAAGTGCTGTGCACACGCCAGATTCTCGTCCAATAACGGCCCTGAGGTGATTATCGGAGAAGAATCATTTGACATGTGAACATAGCCTAAGTCTTGTGAGAAGATATTCCAGTCCATTACAATCCCCATCTTCATCAGCTCCTCCTTCAGCTTCCCACCCAGGATGGTAACGTCTTATTCCCATGGGTTCTTTGTGGATCCAGAATGAGTAAGCAGAATTTTCATTTTAGTGGATTGACCTAGAAGGGTTCTTGGGAAGGGTCCTTCAGCCATCTGTCTCTGGGAAGATATTCTTTGGGGTCGTAGTCGCCCGTGTGATGTGACGGCATGTCCTGAGTGTGATCTCTGCAGGCTTCCTGGATCCTATATGGGCTCACATGGATTCTGAGTGAGCTGGAACGGGGCAAACCTCCTGTTTTGTAGCAGTGTGGCTCCAATACTGATACTGATACTGAGGAGCTGTAGGAACCCTTGAAGAGTTTGGGTATTCCACCCTTTTCTCACCCTAAAGCCTAGCTAAACTCAGAAATTTCACTTAACATAAAAGGGTAGACAACCCTTTTATGTAGAGTAAACATTCAGTTTGTTTAAGTTTTTTTTAAGTGTAAAAAAGGGTTCAGCACCACCCCCTAATTCTTGATCGTCTAGTCAAGAATGAATGGAAGCGCAAAGCCTTCCGTGATACCTACGTCACGCATGTCAGGAAGCTCTTGGGTGCTCCTGCGCATGCCCAAAATGGAGCCTTTTCGTGAAAGGAAAAAAAATTGAAAATCTCACGCATGCGCAGTTAGATTGGCAAGTTTTTTTCCAACCTACGTCACCCGCTCTTGTGCCTGGGTTGGGTGATGTAGGAAGAAAAACCCGGAAGAAAAGACGAAGATGGCGCCTGGCGAAAAGATAGATACCGGGACGACGGGGGACCCGATGGAAGACACCTTTGGACCGATCAACTGCGCTGTGGGATTGAAGGTAAGTGTATTTTAGGCATTTTTGAGTCTAGTTCCTCTTTAGGATCTGCAATAAAGTTTTTAAAATTACAACATCCAAAACCAGTATTTAGTGGTCTGCAAACTGTGGCTCTTTGTATTACTCCTTGGGGCACTGATTCTTCCACTGACTCCATCAATGGGGTACTAATGCTATCTCTTTTACCGACACCGTGGCCCTATTAAACCTCTGATACCCATAATGGGACACTATTCTTCATCCTATTAACCAAGGGTTCTACTTTCATTGACCACCAAACCTGGGGCAAAGTTTACTACATTTATTCCAAGGCTCAGTGGCTAGCAATCTGTCCTTTGCAGCGCTGGGTCCCAGGTTAGAATCTCGGCCAGGACAGTATCTGCATGGAGTTTGCAGGTTCTCCTCATGTGTGTGTGGGATTCCTCCGGTTTCCTCCCACATTCCAAAAACATGCAGTTAGGTTAATTAGCTTCCCCCTGAAAATTGACCTTAGACTGTATTAAAGACATATGACTATGGTAGGGACATTAGATTGTGAGCTCTCTTGCGGGACAGCGAGGGACATGACTATGGACTTTGTGTAATATGTTGGCGCTATATAAATACTGTATGATAATAATGAAGGGGCATTATCTACTCCCTACTCCAAAGATCTGAAGGGCATAAAGCTGGCCCTTTGTTTGAGGACGTGTTGTGCAAAAGTATTTAGGTGGAAAGTCTTAGACACAAAGTTATGGAGATGCTAAAACTGGGAGGACTTGGAAACGTTACCAACGTTACCAACTTTTACCCACTTTGCAGAACCTCGGGATCTTCTTATTACCCAAATCCAGTTGTAAATTGAATGTAGTATCTCGCATGACTTCCACCCCCAGAATATTTAAGAAATGTTTGCATATTTGAAGTGTATGACATCTACATATCTGCAGGCGGTGCACAATGATGCATTATGGGACAGTCATGCCAAGAATGATGCATTGATGTCGGGGCCAGCTCCGGGACCAACTGGAAATGACTTGGGAAATGTCAACTCATCACAAAGAATTTCTCTAAGTGTGTATTGTGCGCTAAAGAAATAAACAATAATTGCAGCAAGCATGTATTATGTACACACACACACGGGAGCCACAAAGATCCATTGTCTCTGTAATACAAAGCAAATAGTGAGATCAAGAGATCATATATTACCTGCCGTGAGGACGAGGACTGGGCTGAAGTCACTGGTTTGTATGGGGAAGTGGGAGCTTGCCATCTTGTGATGTGGGCCGGTGCCATTTATATCAGTGGTAGGGTAATGACCATTGGCATCAGGACAGGTTGCCCAATGGCCTTTTATGTTTATAGAGCCCTCGTTGACTCCTGGATTCTTGCAGCTTGGTCTTGTGGGCCGATGACTCTTTAAAAGTCCAACTTTGGGCTGGCCACAAAAATAAATGACCCCAGAACCCTACTGCCCCCTTACCCATCCCCCATCGTTTTAGTAGGCTTTAAGGCATGTTGCCATTGACATAATGGGGGAAAGACTAGGGCCGGGTGCTGAGGGTTATCTACAACCCATTGCTGGTCCTTCCCACCCCATCTGTCCGCATTGCACAGAGAAGCACAAATACCCACCGATGACCCCAAAAAGTCTCACATACATAAAAAGATCAATATCAATCGAATGCATGTAGATGGGGGACCGGAGTTATTGACTTTAATACAATGTTTAAATTGATTTTGGATACTCAAAAAGAAAAAAAAGTCCATCATCCCCGCCTGCACTATAGGTACACGAAGGTGCTCAGGTGAGCTGTTTCCATTTTAAACCTCTGAACTTCTGACCCAATAAAAACGCAGAGCTCGTATGTGACGCATTTAGCAAGGATCGTAGTGGAATGCGAAGTGACAAATACTTTATAGCAAGTCGCTCCCACTACAGAACCAGTTCATCCAGCTATTTGGCATGGGGACCTCACCGTCCTCTCCCTGGGGTGTGCCACCTCCTAAATCTCTACCGAAACCAGCAAGCCTAGTAATGGAGTGCAGAGCCAGGAAAAATACTGTATGATGTGATTCAATCAGAACTGGTATAGACTGCCTCCTACTGGCCATGTTTAGTAATGTTTTTGCTGAGATTCACACAATTTTCATCCCGTTTGTACACAATTTTTTCTATCAGAATGTTATGTTAAAAAAGGAAGTAGTGTGAATAAATGAAGAGATGCAAGCAGGAGGTTCAGATTCTTCCATATAGATTGTGGGATGTGTCAATAGAGGGGTCACCAGCAAGGGGAGCAGGTCCTGATTCCTCTATATAGATTTATGGGGTCACCTTCACTAGAGGGGTCACCAGCAGGAGAAAGGAGGCCCTGATTCCTCTATATAGAATTGTGGGGTCACCATCACTAGAGGGGTCACCAGCAATAGGAAGGAGGTCCTGATTCCCCTATATAGAATTGTGGGGTCACCATCACTAGAGGGGTCACCAGCAAGGGGAGCAGGTCCTGATTCCCCTATATAGAATTGTGGGGTCACCATCACTAGAGGGGTCACCGGTCCTGATTCCCCTATATAGATAGAATTGTGGGGTCACCATCACTAGAGGGGTCACCAGCAAGAGGAATGAGGTCCTGATTCCCCTATATAGAATTGTGTGGTCACCATCACTAGAGGGGTCACCGGCAGGAGGAAGGAGGTCAGGCGTTCGGCCCTCTCTACATGACTGTTAATGGGAATTGCTGTCAGACAAATTAGATTCTCTCGCCTGGCTGGATCACAGATACTAAGTGACAAGCGGGCGGAGGGTCACCCAAATACCTATGGTGAGTGTTCTCAGGGGTCTCTGACCTCCATGGTTGCGTTTCATGATGCAGAGTGACGCAGTAGTCGTGGCTCCTCCTCCTCTTGGTCACATGGGGCCCTTGTTGTGTCTAGAGATAATACCCCTCAGAGACCTTGGAGCTCGGCTATGCCCTTGCTCCCTCTGCCACCCTGGATTATGGTGACATCTGTTCCCCGTACAGTGCGCAATCAGGCAAAGAAAGAGACAGAAGGGGGAGCTGTGAACGGTCATGGAACCGGCTGCAAACATCTCCTCTAATCTGCACCTTTAAGGCTGCTGAAATCCTTCATTTGGGTGGGTTTATTTAACCCTTTCACAACTGGGGGCATCGATGCCAAGGTCACACTTTGCAGTGGTTAAAATTGCTCATCTAGCTGAACTCAGCAGTCAATGGGCAAGGAAGCCCTTCAAACTCCCTCATATACAAATGGCCAGTAGGGGGAGTGTTTGCACAGAAGAATACATGATATACTATAATTCAAATATGGAAGAGCAAATGTGTGTAAATGTGAATCTGTTAGAAACAGAGACATTCCCTCAAACATTCCCTGGTGAGGATCAAAATGCAATCAATTTAACAAACTGTTGTGACCAGGATTAATGCAACATGTGAAAAACATTCACTGTGTTATAAACCCATCCAGTAAGCGCTGCAAGTGTGCTAAAGTCAAAGTTCACCCGGTGTATCTCATTCTGAGTCCGAAAGTCTGAGTGTAATCTCACGCAGGATGAGCATTCTATATTCTATGAGGGGTCAGTAGGAGGACGCGGGGATTGGAACTCCCCTGTATCTCTGCCAATCACATTCAAGCTCTCAAGACAAATGGAAATAATTCTACAGCAAACTGTATATAAAGGGGCCACACTGAGGATATTCCAGCATTGCAAACAGCTATGTTCCAGGGTCAGTACCAGGTGTATGTTTTAATATTAATAAATGTTGTAGGGTCGATATTATCTGATTTCCAGGGTCACTAACATGTGTTCCAGGGTCAATAGTAAGTGTATTCTATGGTGAGGAACCAGTGTGTTCAAGCATAAGTGATAGATCTATTCCAGAGAAACAGGTGTGCTCCAGGTGTAGTAATAGATGTGTTCCAGGATCACTTGTAGGGTCATGAATAGGTGTGTTCTGGGGTCACTAAAAATTCTGTCCCACAGTCAAAAGTATGAAAAACAGGTGTGTTCCAGTGTAACTTAAAAGTGTGCTCCAGGGTCAATAATAAATGGGTTCCAGGGTCAAGAACAGGTGTGTTCCAGGATTAACATTACCTGTGTTCCCAAGTCTCTAACAAGTGCGCTCCATGGTCAATAATGGATCAATTCCAGAGACAAGAATAGGTGTGTTCATGGATTAACTTCACCTGTGTTCAGGGGTCGCTAACAAATATCTTCCATGGTAGTAATAGATGTGTTCCAGGGTGAAGAACAGGTGTATTCCAGGATTACCTGTGTTCCGGGATCTCTAACAAGTATGTTCCAGGGGTAAGTGTGTTTTAGGGTTAACACCTGTTTTTCAACATCAATAATAAATCTGTCCCAGAGTCAAAAACTTGTGTTCCAGGGGTAGTAATAGATGAGTTTCAGGATCACCACCAAGTGCATTCCTGAGTCAATCATTCATGTGTTCCAGGATCAACAGAAGGTGTAATCCAGGCTAAAGAACAGGTGTGTTCCAGGATCAATAATAGCTGTTGTCCAGGGTCACTAACAATTGATATACAGGGTCATTATTAGGTTTGTTCCAGGCCACTAACAAAGGTGTTTCAGGGTCAGTAGTAGGTGTATTCCAGGGTAAAGAACAGGTGTATTTTGGGGTCATTAACAAGTGTTATTCGTGTTCTAGGGGTAAAAATAAAACACCTGTGTTCCAGAATCCAGATGTGTGTTTCAGAATCAATGTTAGATGTATTGTAAGATGTGTTCCAGGGTCACTAAGAAATATATTTCGGGGTCAATAGGCTTTATTTCAGGATTCCGGGGTGAGGAAGAGGTGTGCTCCATGAAGAATGGTAGGTATATTGTATGGCCAAGGACAGCCGTGTTCCAGGATCACTAACAAGTGAATGATGGGTGAATTTCAAGGTCAATAAGAGGCGTAATCCAGCATCACCAGTAGGTGTCTTTTCCCAGTATTAGCAGCTCCAGGATTACTAACAGGTATGTTCCAGAATCACTAAGAGGTGTTTCAGTCGCCAGCAGCAGGTGTTTTCCAGGATCACTAACAAATGAAAGTCGCTAACAGAACCCCCAGCAGGTATGTTCTATCGTCACCATCAGATGAACTCCACTGACAAATGTGTTCTTTTCATCTTTCTTACAGGTTGTTCAGCAAACTTCTATTATAAGGTGACAACTGCCTCTTACTTTCACTCCTGCGTTGTCACCGGTCCATATTGCTCAGGCATGTTCTGCCTTTTTTATCTGGAAGTTGGTCCAAAGTTATTGGTTACATTACGACATAATTACGCCCCAAAACTTTTTCTTATATATGGAGGCTGTTTAGTTTTCTTTTAAGCTATTTTTCTTTATCGGTGATCCTGCCAGGAACTTACCTCTTATCCCGGAGTGACACCAATCAATAAATGTGCCGTGTTTATGTCAGCAAAGCACGATAAGTGTGTTGGGATTACAGAACACCTCCCTGTCACCTCGTCGCCATACCATAGGAGGTGCTCTGTAGTCCACATAGCTGACCGGTAGGAAGTTTGGAGCGCACTGGATTTCCGGCAGGTCTTTTTCTGTACTTGAAGCAATATTAAAGCCACGACGCATAATCTGCATGTATTGCGGAGATTTTTTCGTCCATAGACTTTAAGTCACCTCCTCCACATCCGGATGAAAGCCTTTGATGCCATTAACCCTGGCAGTGCCAGGTCTTCTGATTGGCAAGCAGAAGGGTACAGAGCGCCAGCTGGTCTACCAAGAGACAGGAAAGTTGGGGGGGTGGGGGTGTTGAAGTCATATGTGGATGTGAGATTAGGCCCGGCTCTGTGTGCCTGAAATCCGGTGTGATTAGCACAGGCAGAGCTGAGATGATACGGAATTAAGAAGGGACACAGTGAACGGACATGGACTCGCTCTTCCAGCTCTGAACGTTTCGGGGCTCTTCCAGGCTCGTGGATGAGATGTCCTATCTCAAACCCTCTGGGAAGGAGTTGGAGAGATTCGACGGCTTGTCGCTCATCTACTGGTGAGTACAATGGCTGGAAATTTCTGCAACACTGAGGGGGGCAAATAAATCTGCAGAGAAGGATTAAGGAGGGCAGCCCATGCAGAACCCAATCCAGATCCTCAAACCTGTTGCGTTCTGCAGAATTCCCAAGTTTTGGAAATCAGGATGGGGACACAAGGTAGGCAAATGGCACACGGCTGCCCCTGCAACTGATGGTGAAATTATTAGGCTGCCCCCTGCTGTCCAAATGTTTGATTGGGTGGAGGATTGGGGACTCTCCGTTCTTTATTGTTGTCTGGGACCCCATTGAGATCCTTTCCGTCACTTCCTGTTCTGCTGATGATGTTAATACCCCCATCAAAAACAGATTTCTAATATTGATTCCAGCAATCACTTTTTCCTTGTCTTCATGCCACATGGCTGGGAAGAAGTCTAAGACAAAGACATATGGCATGGAGACCAGTGCAGCCTATAGGTGTCAATGGGTGGCTTAGCCATCCACACACAATGAGCCTGATTTATTAAATGGAAAATTTTATCACAGGAGAACCTGGGTGATCCGGCAAACCCGGTATGTATCTGGTCCAGGATGGAAAACAATTACCAGTTAATAGCAAATTACTTTTAAGAAATCCGTTTTGCTGGATCACCCATGATAGTCCATTTCTTCCAGTCTGGGAGAGCTTTATTAGATAGGACGCAATGCATGATGGACTGACCCTTGCGGAGGAAAAACGTTCAGGTGCTGTACTTTCAGGAGCAGCGACCCAAATCACGGGTCAACACGTTTGCATGCATCTGCAGTGACGGTGCAGTTCTCCTTCTAAGCAACTGCACAGTCAGAAGCAACAGATCACTTCCAGGAGCCGTGCGGCAACCCCAGCGCCAACGCCGTGCACAATTTGGTTCTCCCATACAGGTGAATAGGAGCTGATGGGGCCACGGCTGAGCATGCGGTACAAGGCGGCAGATTATCACAATGCTTTTCCTATTACTAAGACCCCAAAGTCTGGGTTTCCTTCCTGAAGACCCTGCCTCTCCCACAAGACCACAGCCAGTCTCTATCACATTTGGAGACGTCTTACACCATCTTTTTGTGCAACGCTTACAAGTACCCGACCTTATGTTGGCCATATCCAACCATGAGATATATAAAAAGTTGTTTTTTGGGGCTTTTATATCTGCAGATTTTATTAAAGGAATGCTTGGTGATCCTGAGGCATGTCTTGGATTTGCATCTCTTGTCCAATTGTGCATCTTTGGCACATGGGGTCCTGGTGGAGACTGTATAGGCCATGCCAACGCATTTTACTCATTCAAGGTTCACCATTGGATAACCCACCCATTAGGGGTTCAGTGTGTATTGGGAGGAATGCAAAAGAAAGTGCAGGGGATCTGCAACAGTGCAATAGTTTCCTTTTTTTATGAACATGTAGGTGAGTGGGCACATGCAGCACTTGGCACAAATCCTCTGGGTGCCAGTTAAAAGGTGTAATGGATGAGAGCGTTAGTTAATGCGTGACTGATTGGATTTTTGTATTGCGCCTCATCAGCGGGATTGTTGCAGGGAGAGGTGTGCTGGACGTCTGCTGATTGTAACCTTTCACTGTAAACACGCAGATCAGCCAAGCCGCTGTCACTGGCCCAGCTTCCTTCCCTCTGCCTTCACCCGTCTGTGTAATCAGGGACAATCCGATTATAGGCTCAAGCTTTTATCACTTGAACTTCAGATCAAGTCCAGCACTAGGTGAAGACGGTTTATTGGGGTTCGGCATGGAAGGACACGACTTCTGGGGGGTCACGTGTAGGGCGCAGGACCCTGCAGCTACAAGAGCCACATATATAGAACAATGGATCCCTTTGTAGATTGTCAGGGATGGCAAGGCTGTGGCCAAACAAATATGGATACCCAAGGGGACAATAGTGGGTCAAACTTTTTACATTTTGTTGGCCCCGTCTGCACGCGAGACCATTTTCCAGTAAATGAGCCCCAATGCAACCAAGAAGTTTCCCTATACCAGCCTCATAGTCTCATGTGCCTGGCACCGGCACCACTCCTATGCCCCATCCATAGACAGCATCTTCCTATGCCCCCAAGGCTTTACCTAAAAAAATTGAACCCCATGTAAGCTAAAAAAAAAAATTGTTAGCAGGCAGGTTGTGTATTGGAGAAGGGACAGACGCTGTCTTTTGGCTTTCATCCCTTCAGCAGCATTGCCTTTACACAAATCACCTCTAAATAGCCCGGATCCCCGAAATTTTGTGAATACTGTGACGAAATTTGTATGGTCACCAAGTAATACCATTTCCCTGAGGAAGCCGCATGGCGAAACGCGTCGGAACCATTAACCTGGCCACTATTTATTGAAATAATTAGGGATCCAATATGTTTAGGTGATTGGTCCTCTACCCCCATGGATTAATAATGGGGAATACCACTCATATCCACTGTAAGTTCCTACCACTGATTGTTTTTGCTGTATGAATAATTTGAATATTAATATAAGATATTACTGCCTAAAAACCCCAGCTTCTTCTCTGTCTTTCCTTTTTAGAAAAAATCCACAATGAAACAAACTCACCTTCCTGTTGGCAATTATTTCTGTAATACGCACACATGCAGCTCATTGTATGATCCCAGCATACGCAAATGAATGAACCCACGATTAGGGATGAGCGAGCGAGAATATTAAGTTCAATCTCGCGGCGAATCAGGCCTCTTGCTTACCAAAAAGCGAGAACGGTCTTTTGATTCGCCGAGAGGTCGAGCTCTCACCGAACAGGAGGATTTCCAGGGCTGCATCATACAACCCTGGAAATCCTCTGCCATCCCCGGGCACTAGAGGTTAATTATTCTGTAGTGCCCCGGGTATTGCACACTCTTCTCAATGAATGCAGCCATAGCTCCAATCATTGAGAAGATGCCCAGCACAGGAGAACCTCCTGACATTGTAATATAAGTATCTCTTACAAATGAGACATCTGTATCTGTAACATGTATCATTTGTAAAAGATACTTATATTACAATGTCAGGAGGTTCTCCTTTGCTTGGCATCTTCTCAATGATTGCAGCTGTGGCTGTGGTTAATTAACCTCTAGTGCAGGGGATTACACACGACTGCATTCATTGAGAAGATCCCCGGGCACTAACCTCTGATCCCCCCGGGGTCGCAAACAGGAGGATTCCCAGGGAACCCTGTGAATCCCCTGTGAATCCTCCTGTTATAATTTCCTAAATCTTCCGATGGTTTAGCTAAATCAGTTTTCCGAAATTTTGTGGAACCATCAGAAGTGCGAGGAAAACCTACTCACAATGGCCAAAGACCCAAACCGGAAAGAAGACACAGGACCCCATGGACAGGTGAGTGTATTAAAGAAATTGTGATCTGACAGCCATGTTTGTTTGATTATAGGAATAAAACAAATTTATAGGAATTTTTTTTTCCCCCGTTGGAGCAAATTGTACCAGTTTTTTTTTGCCTTCCTCTGGATTAACTATGTCCATAGGGTTTTATATCTGGGATATGTTTATTTCCCTATTGGTTGAACGTGATGGACTTATGTCTTTTATCAACCTGGCTTACTTAAAAACTATACGTAATTGCAGAAGAGACATCGCCTGTTCCTTTTATTGCAGCTTAGTGCTACAATAACCTTAACAAACCAATAAAAGCAAAACTAAAATGAGACATTAAAAAAATGAGATTTAGGACAGACGATGTCTCTTCTGCAATAAAACAAACTTATCTGCCCGATCACAAATATTAAACTAAACTCACCTCTCCTTGTTCCTTCCTCAGTGTTTCTTCTGGGTTCAGGATTTTCGGCCAACTTGCTGGTCCAGGCTGGAATAAAGTAATTCCTGCACATGTGCATGGCGGCGGCTGGCTATGCTGGGATCGCATGCTGAGCTGCACATGAGTTTGTTTTATTGTATAAGAGACTTTGCCTATTCCTTCTGCAATAAAGAACCTTTTTACTATGCAAGTTTAGTTGCACTTTAGTCTGTGTACAAATATTCTGTTATTGATGCTAAAATGACTAATTAATCATTTCCAGCAATAGTTTTATGAGCAATGAGCAGATGATGGACACCTGAGGATGGGGCACCCCATTGGCATTGTAAAGTTTAGGGGTCCAGGATCTCGCACTTGATAGTGATCATGTTATAGAAGTATGTGCGAGGTGTAAATTGGGACTGGATGGGGGTGACGTATTAGAATGATGGGAATGAAGCAAAGAGGCGCGGTATATATGGTGTACATTGGTGTACATGCTCTGTTTGTATATTGCTAATACGAATTCTAAAAAACATAAATTTCCTAATAACAATTCTAAAAAATGATGCCAGCGCCCATTAACTGCCAGGAGAAGGGGGTGTGGCCAATGAAAAGTGGTGGGTGTGGCTAGAGGAAAGGGAGGTGTGGCTAAGGGAAGGCAGGAAGTGTGGCTCAAGGAGAGGTGGTTAAAAGAAGATGAAAGGTGTGGCTAAAGCAAGAAGGATATGGGGCAGAAGGAAGTTGATGGGTGTGGCTAAGGGAAGGTGAGGGGTGTGTCTAAAGGAAGGCAAGAGGTGTGGCTAAAATAGGAGGTGTGGCTAAAGAAAAGTAAGAGGCATGTCCAAAGGAAGGAGAAGGTGTGACTAAGGGAAGGCAAGGGGTGTAGCTAAAGGAAGTTGAGGCTAAATAAAGGGTGTGGCTTAAAAAGGATGGGTGTGGCTAAGGAAAAAAGGTTGGAGGTGTGGCTAAAGTAAGGAAGGGGTGTGGGCTAAAGAAATGTAAGAGGTGTGGCTAAGTAGAAGGTAGACTATAGGAAGAGAATGCGGCAGTCAGGTGGCAGGGGGCGTGGTTTGTGAACTAGAGAGTTGAATAGAGTGAACAGGGAGTATGGTGGTGTGAATGGGGTGAGTGGTGAAGGGGTAAGGTGGGGAGGGTATAAAAGATGCCTATTTAAACAAAAATTTGGGAATGTGGCCAATGTAATTGTAATGGACAGGAGTCGGAGCCAGTCATATTTGGAAACGTATTGGCAATGAACATGCCAGAAGGAGAGAGCAGAGTGATGACACTGCTTTATTATATTGCTTTATTACTTATGGTGTCACCCACCTGGCTGTGCTATGTGAATAAGCTGTGTAAATCTCAGGATCATATCCTCGCAGTACTGATGACCAATCATAACAGTTCCATGCCCAGGGATAATTTATAATAAAATGGGGCCCACTGCATAATGGGATGGGGTCCCAGGAAGATGGGGGCACTATGCAATCGCCTTACCCTTGTCTTAGCCCTGTCTGTGCCAGGAGGTGCCAATGTGCGATCTGTCTTTTGCCGATCATCATAATTCCAGGCTGCAATCTGGCTTTGGTCGCATTTATTGCAGTCTGATGGCAGCCACATGGAGTTTGGGGCCACTGCACCCACAGAGGTGGCATATTTACAGTAACAGGTTCTCTTTGAGTCATAATTAGACTTTATATATCTGTGGTATCCTCAGCAGTCCCTGACGGCGTCTCTGGCTTTTACAATCCACTGTCCGGTCTACCCCCGGCTACCATATAATATAACGATAATACGTGGGTACATCTAGGCCAGCTGCCCCCCGTAGCACAAACACATGACAAGAAATATTAGTGTCCCGGTGGCAGCAGAGTGACGGCTCGGAAACTGCAGTGCCAGCAAACTCAGCAAAACTGCCATGTGGGTGGAAAAAGAGCCCCAATAAGCATGTCGTGTGTGTGCCATGGCATCAAAGCTAATGACTTGGAAGAAAAATGTATTCTGCTTATAGTTTGCCTTCCCTGATTCTTCCTTTTATTCTTTGTTAATATGATGATGACATAAAGAAACGTTTCTGATACCATGGCATGCCATTTTATCATTTTATATTTTATACCCAGATTTTATACCCAGCGATGCCATCACCTCTGTGCTTCTCTATGTTAGGCAGGCGAATTGTGGCTGGTGGGAGGGGCCAGTTCTAAATAACTGATTACATCACAGCAGCCACTGTGCTCCTCCTTCAGCTATGATGTAAGCAATGGGCTGGTCTTTAGGAGGAGTTATGCAAATATCAAAATGCCTTGATTGGTACGTGTCTAGGGGAGTGGGCGTTCCTACACAGGTTGTTTACGCTGAGCCTCCATGATTGGTAGAAATGAAATCCAATTACTAAAAGGGGTGGGGCAAGGGGACAGTCAGGATGGGTAGGGAGGGGCTAAATTCTGCTGAAGATCCTCCAGGTTTAATGAAGGGAAGGCTGGAGGGCAGATTTAATAAAGGGGTGGCTGGAGGGCAGATTTGATGAAGGAGAGTCCGGAGGGCAGATTTGATGAAGGGGAGGCCGGAGGGCAGATTTGATGAAGGGGAGGCCGGAGGGCAGATTTGATGAAGGGGAGGCCGGAGGGCAGATTTGATGAAGGGGAGGCCGGAGGCAGATTTATTAAAAGGGCGGCTGAAAGGCAGATTTTTTAAAGGGGCGGCTGGAGGGCAGCTTTGATGAACAGGAGGCCGGAGGGCAGCTTTGATGAAGGGGAGGCCGGAGGGCAAATTTAATAGAGAGGAGAGCGGAGGGCAGATTTGATGAAGGGGAGGCCAGAGGGCAGATTTAACGAAGAGGAGGCTGGAAGGCAGATTTAATGAAGAGGAAGCTGAAGGGCAGATTTGATGAAGGGGAGGCCGTAGGGCAGATTTTTTTCTCTGCTGTCTATCCCGCTGTTGATGTCACCAATAACGGTTCTCTATAGGAACTGGGAGCTGCTCAGTGTCACCCCCTCTCTGCCAGTACATAACAGGTTCTCTTCAATCAGGAGAAGTCGCTGTATCATGGCTTGGTGGCTGTGTTCTAACCTGCGGCTGACCCCCCGGAAGGCTTCGCCGGTCATTGTGAACAAAGATAATCACTTTTCAAGAAAAGATTAGTGCGGCCTGCTTTTATTGCTGCCTGGAAGAGGCGGCTTACAGGGGATATGTGCAGTCGTGGGTTTACACAGTGGGCAGACAGGAGTTTAATCCGGCAGCTGTAACACACAAAGGACGATCAGCCACAATGACCAGACATGGATGGAAAACTCAATGTGTCGGCAGCTAGAAGGCACCCTGGTACATCAGCCCTGTGTCATACATCTTACAATCTCATTGTACAATCTCTTTTAAGATAGGCAGACATACTTCATTTGGATGGAACAATCTTTGTACGGTTTTCTTTAAAAGTTGGTTGGCAGATTTAATGAAGGGAGGGGTTAGAAGGCAAATTTAGTCAAGGGCAGCTTTAACCTAATCGATTGCAGATGATACCTACACACCATAACTCTGCCTGCCATAATTGCTTCGCTATGATCTGTTTATGTGTCTATGGTACATTTTCTTCTGTAATAAAGAACTTTTTTTCTGTTTGTGAGGAAGTTGTGGTCTCTCTGCAGAGGTCCACCTGGCCCTTGTTGAGTTGGACCTATAGCCCTACAACCAGCAAAGCATATGCTCTCTGCTGAATGGATAGCCTTGGCTTGGATTCAGGAGAGGGGCATGTCAGACCCCTGCAAACAGACCACTGCTTCCATTCTGAGAGTAATGGTTCCACTCTGTAATGGGCATTTGAAGAGCATTCCCATCCCATCCAGGTGTATTGAAGCCATTGATAGGAGAACCAAAAGTGCTACACAAAGCACCTCAAAACCATAAAACAACCTTAACACAATGAAAATGCCAGCAAACTGGCAAATAAAAAATTGTTCTTGAAGTGTACTTATTCTTTTTTATGAGAGAAGTTGGTGCTTCATTGGTGTTTGTTAGGCAGTCAGCCTCTACAAAACCACTTTTTAAACTATTGGCGGTTGGAAAAAGCCTCCAGCCCTGGATTTCCAACCACCTCTGATGTGATGCCCTCAGCCTTGGATTTCCAACCATTGATGGTGTGAAATAGCCCTCAGCCTTGGATTTCTAGCCATTGATGGTGTAAAGCCCTCAACCTTGGATTTCCAACCATTGATGGGAAAAATAGCCGTCAGCCTTGGATTTTTAACCATGGATGGGGAGACAAAGCCCTCAGCCCTGGATTTCCAGCCATTGATGGTGTAAAGCCCACATTCTTGGATTTCCAACCATTGGTGGTGTGAAGCCCACAGCCTCGGATTTCCAACCATTGATGGGGTGAAGAAGCCCTCAGCCTTGGATTTCCAACCATTGATGGGGTGAAGAAGCCTGAAAAAGCCCTCAGCCTTGGATTTCCAACCATTGATGGTGTAAAGCCCTCATCCTTGGACTTCCAACCATTGATGGTGTGAAGCCCACAGCCTTGGATTTCCAACCATTGATGGGGTGAAGAAGCCCTCAGCCTTGGATTTCTAACCATTGATGGTGTTAAGAAGCCCTCAGCCTTGGATTTACAACCATTGATGTTGTAAAAAAATCCCTCAGGGTTAGATTTCCAACCATTGATGGGGTGAAGGCCACAGCCTTGGATTTCCAACCTTTGATGGTGTAAAGCCCTCCACCTTGGATTTCCAACCATTGGTGGTGTTAAGAAGCCCTCAGTCTTGGATTTCCAACCATTGATGTTGTGAGGAAGCTCTCAGGCTTGGATTTCCAACCATTGATGGTGTGAAGCCCACAGCCTTGGATTTCCAACCATTGATGGGGTGAAGAAGCCCTCAGCCTTGGAGTTCCAACCAATGATGGGGTGAAGAAGCCCTCAGCCTTCAATTTCTAACCATTGATGGTGTGAAGAAGCCTCAACCTTGGATTTCCAACCATTGATGTTGTAAAAAAGCCCTCAGGCTTGGATTTCCAACCATTGATGGTGTAAAGCCCTCTACCTTGGATTTCCAACCATTTGTGGTAAGAGGCCCTCAGTCTTGGATTTCCAACCATTGATGTTGTGAGGAAGCCCCCAGTCTTGGATATCCAACCATTGATGTTGTGAGGAAGCCCTCAGGCTTGGATTTCCAACCATTGATGGCGTTAATCCTACAGTCTTGGATTTCCAAC
>NC_092864.1:9508109-9527880 GCF_032062135.1 Pyxicephalus adspersus
CAGCCTTGGATTTCCAACCATCAGTGGTGTGTAGAAGCCCTCAGCCTTGGATTTCCAACCATCAGTGGTGTGTAGAAGCCCTCAGCCTTGGATTTACAACCATCAGTGGTGAAAGAAGCCCTCAGCTTTGGTGCCCTTGGTGTTGGCCCATAGTTGCCCAGGTCTTCAAGGACCCAGACAACTCCTTTGCATTTCTCTGAATGTTGCATAAAGAATCTATAGAATATCTCTACACATTTTTTGACTGTAACAATATAAGACAAGAAAAAAACTGCCCCTTGCCAGAATCCAACACTTGCCCCGGGTCTCCCATGACCCACTTACATCTAGTAATTGACAATTCCCTATCTCCATGACAAGGCAGATCATTTTCTGAACTGTCACATGATGCATTTCCCCCCCTCCCTCATCCCTTCCAAGCCTATTCCCTGGATACATCCCCATTTGGCCACCGTGCCCATGACCCTCACTACATCCCTGCCTCCAGAAGGATGCCGTCCGTGTCTGTCTTCTGTAAAGGGGCAATGATGATCACCAGGTAAGGGGGTTAAAGAAGAATGAGGAGGAGGAGCGGGGTATCTGTGCATTCTATATCAGCATTCTAGGTATATCAGACAGATGTTTGGGATTTTCTGTATCCAGGCAGAAGTTGCTTCTCTGCATTTACTAATCCATCTCTGTGTCAGATTAACATCCTCATTGTATCCAAATTCTATTTCCCATACCTGATACAATAATACTGGGATTTACCTGGGAATGGTTTATATTAAAATACTTCTATGCCCTAAATATCAAATAATATATTGATCATTCCTATAGATACACCTGCATGGGGTGGCACACAGGGCAAGGACACAGCAAGCAGGTTTTAAGTAAAAAATGATAACTGACTAGTCATTTTTTTGGGTTAGTGGGCTTGGTGCATCATTGGTTATCAATTAACCGCCATGGCCAAAAATATTGTTTTCTGATCATTCTATGTTGAGATCTATTATATCATTTTATTGTATAATTTATATATCTGTTTGTGATGTGGGCACATTTTTCATCCTTACTTTCCTCCATACTTTTCGATGAGAATTTTTGTATTATTTTTGTATTATACACCCCATGAATAGAGAATACAATCAGCACCATGGACTTCATTAAACCGTTTCCATTGTGCATTTCATATTTCATATCTAGGCTGATGTGGCCAGGTTAGCTGCAGCCACGTATACCGAAAGGAGATTTTAGAATTCTTTTTTTCTCCTTCATTATCTTTCTTTTTCTTTTACATTTTTGTTTTCTTACTCCCCCTGCTTTCTTTCTTTCTTTCTTTCAATCTTTCTTTTGTACGTTTGTTCTTTCTTTCCTTCGTTCGTTCTTTCTTTCCTTCGTTCTTTCTTTCTTTCTTTCCTTTGTTCTTTCTTTCTTCGTTCTTTCTATCTTTCCTTCGTTCTTTCTCTCTTACTTTTGCAAAGTTGTGAACAATACCTGCATAATGGCTTGTGTATTTGTTTAATGCAAAACTACAATAAAAAATAAAAACATTAATATCAATGCAATGAGAAAAGTATAAATATGTTTTGTTTAAATACATGAAAAAAGCATATATATAACACTTTGGAAGGAGTAAAGAAGCATATATATATATATATATATATATTTTTTTTTTTTTACATTTATTCCTTTCTTTAGTATTAGTGTTTTTTATTGTGCTACTGTGATAAGCCCTTTTATTTTCAATTAGGTTTGCATTGCAAAATTGAGGACATTACCTAAATAATGGCTTGTGTATTTCTTTAATGCAACACTACAATAAAAAAAATACAAACATTAATTTCAATGAAAAGTATAAATATTATTGCTTTAAAAACATTTAAAAAAGTGTATAATATAATATTATAATATATATGTAGAATGGTTCATTTTTACTTCTTCATGTATCACAATTGGGGAGATTCACCGTTAATATTTGTACTGACTTAGAAAATTATAAATTTGCAAGGAATAATTGGAAAATCCTCCAATGGGAACAACTGTTTTAGTGACAATTGTCTAGGACGTAAATTCTCCCAATAAAGAGATCTCCTCTGTTTTCTTATTGTTCCTGTAGGATAAGAGGTAAGGGAAAATCTCCCCAGTGATGACACATGAGAAAAATTATCCTGCCATGGCAATCACCATTTCTTGGTCTATCTGTAATTTTTGATAATATGAATATTATAGCAAGTATTAATTATTTACTGTGGAACCTGAAGCAAAGTGTTTATTTATCCCCTATATTCCTTATATATATTTATACGTTATATGTTATAATTACCCTTAGTCTACATGATTTAAAGGACTGAAATGGAATGAATAAAAGGCTAGGAAGGAAGGGGCTAGATGATGTTGAAAAATGCAGGAAATGAGGGGGGCTCTGACTTACTGCAGTTTCTAATGTACATTGTGAGAGGCTCACAGTGTGCAGTGCAAGCAGAGGAAGCAATTTCAGTCCAGCAGAGGAGCCGATACAACTGTGAGAGAGTGAAGGGGACGCTGGAAGGCAGATTTGATGGAAGGAAGACCAGAGGGC
Source organism: Pyxicephalus adspersus (assembly GCF_032062135.1). NCBI lineage: Eukaryota > Metazoa > Chordata > Amphibia > Anura > Pyxicephalidae > Pyxicephalus > Pyxicephalus adspersus. The sequence goes on from NC_092864.1 coordinate 9,510,670, forward strand.
AGATTTAATGATGGGGAGGCCAGAGGGCAGATTTAAAAAAGGGGAGGCTGGAGGGTAGATTTAAAATAGGAATAAAGATACACTTTAATATCAGATTTAAACTTTTTTGCATAGGTTATGATAGATGGAGACATAAAGAAAAGGAATATTTGACTCATGTAGAAGGGTAAATCTGGAAAACATGGCTGGAAAAGGAGTTGCTCCTTGGATTACTAACCTTCCTCGATATGTCTGACTTCTTATCTACTTGCGTGTTGTTTTTTGTCTTGTACAGGACACTGATGGGTCCCTACGGCATAGACAGAACTGTGTACTGCATGGAGTTCAATGACTGCGCCAATGGATTGGGTGATTATCCACATTCTGTTTAACCCTATTGATGCCAAAATAACTTTTTCCATTTTTCACACAAATAATAAATTTGCACATATTTCCTGATGCTATAAATCCTGGTGCCCTTGGTGCAGTTAAAGGGCTGCATTGTTCTGCCCTTGGACCATAGCAGTCAGAAGTAGATGCGTTGATTTGATTAGAGGCTGTAATGGCATTATTCTTTAGCAGTCTCTGACAGTCTGCTGCTTAATGTCCTCCAATCTCCAACCACACCTGTCATGCCCATGTCCTCCAACAGTCAACCCAAACACATCTTTGGTAGGTCTGCAGTTTATGACAGTCTTCTGCTTAATGTCCCTGATCTAACCACAGCAGTGTAATGCCAATGTCCTCTAACAGTCACCTGCTGAATGTCTCCATGTCTGCTACCACACCTGCTAAATGTCCCTAATCTCCAAGTACACCTGTGCCATATCCATGTCATCTAACAGTCTCCTGCTGAATGTCCCCATGTCTCCAAGCACACCTATGCCACATACATGTCCTCCAACAGTCTACTGCTATATGTGTTTAATTGCCAAGTACACCTATGCCACATCCATGTCCTCTAACAGTCTCCTGGTGAATGGCTCCTACTCTAAGCAGACTTGTGCCACATCCATGTCCTCTAACAGTCACCTGCTGAATGTCCCCACATCCTTCACAACCCCTTTGGCAGATCCACAGTCTCTGATTATCTTTTCTCTAACAGTCTACTATAGCATTACATATACTAAGGGCCACGTGGCAGCAATATGTAAGTTACCACAAGGCATTGTAATGCACATACATGTATTGATGGGCTATTCATCACACATTGCACATCACAACCCATGGCAATGCATTGCGTTAGATTAAAAGGGTTTTTAGCTAAAAGGGATGATACTGAGCTTTAGAAACCAAAATCCAAACATTAAAATAGAAGATGCATTAAAATCTTGCACAGCTCATCACAGTCTCAGTTAATCTAGACCATGCACCTCCCAAAGAAAAATCTTTACCTCTTCTAATCCATCATTCTGCTGCTTCCTTTTCTTTATACTCCATCAGGATTAAGTTGTCCTTTTCTGGTTCTTGCAGCCAGAGAATTGCTGACCCAGCATTAGATCTCACGCATGTGCAGGTTAGGAGTGAATTGCTTACTTTGACTATGCAGAAATGTATTATTAGTATTAAACAGGATTTATATAGCACCAACATATTACGCAGCGATGTTCAATAAATAGGGGTTGCAAATGACAGACAGATACAGACAGTAATACAGGAGAAGGAGGGGACCCTGCCCCAAGGAACTTACAATCTAAGAGGTGGGTGAAGTATCACACAATAAGAGGGGGATATGGAATGGTGGGAAGTAATGAGGGTTTAGGAGACAGAAGAGGACGCGTAGGTAAGGTGTTACCTAGAAGTGTTGGGGTTTGAGAACTGTTTTAAATGTGCAAAAAGTAGGAGCAAGCCGAATAGGATGAGGAAGACCATTCCAAAGAGTCGGGGCAGCTCTAGAAAAGTCTTGGAGCCGTGCCTGTGATGAGGTTATAAGTGAGGAAGTCATTAGTAGGTCATTGGAGTAGAGAAGAGAGCGGCTGGGGGGGGGGATTTTTGTTGGCAGCTGTAGAAAAGTCTTAAAATTGTGCTTATGAAATTCCTGCAGAAACGCAAACATGTGGATTACAAAAGTCACAGTGAGCAGAGCACTGCCATGGGGGACATGTACCAATGCAAAAAAAAAAGGGAGAAGGTCTTTAAAAGAACAAATTTGGGTGATACCTTAAAGCTTTAAATAATAAAAAGCATGGGGTTCTCTCAAATTTTTTACCAGACTCCAATTACAGTCAGGTAAGGTTGGGCAGCAAGTGAGCGTGTGCTTTTCCCATTTGTACTATGCCATGCCATATGTCTTTATGAGAGATGAGGGGTCTATTAGGCAATGTGCGCACATCAGATAATTGTGCTCATCTCAGGCGAAAATCTGGAACGACCACTGTGCACTCCTGTAGGGTAGAGTACAGTGGGGTGCCGCTTGCTCGTCCTCCTCTCTCCATAGAACAGCAATGTGTGTACAGCACTTATTCATTTATCTGTCATTGGAAACAATCAGGAAAGATCATTTCCTGCGACAATCATCTGACATCCATTAGATGTCTGTACAAGGCTTCACACTCCCGGTGCTTCCTCGCTCTGCTCACAAAAGTCTTCAAACTCCAGCCAGGTCTCCCTCTGCTCTCCATTCTGATTCAATGTAAACCTGCACTGGTCTTATTCAAAATGATTTCCTTTCATATATAAATCCATTCAAGGTCATTATAAATGTTTTGTTGCAATCACTACACAAAGCACAATGGAGCATGGCATGCAAGGAAGATCTCTAGCACAGGAAGGGGCTCTTTCTGGTTACAGAGTTAATCTGTGCAAAGCCGCGCTGTGTGATTATATAATGGGAAAAAAAGTAATGACTTTAACACAAAGGACTGAACACATTTCCTAAAACTAAGAGTATATACAGAAATAATAGTAGAAGATGATTATTGAATATTCTAACCCAGGGATGATGGGACAACCATTGGGGAGCCAGGAAGGGGTTTTGATTGTGATTGTGGCAAGGTTGGGCACAGCTGGTTTTGCCTTCTGCTGGGCATAAACTATGGGATTTTATTTTTTTACTTATATAATGATGGACAAACAATTTAATCCTTGCGATCAGCTACAAGTATTCAATGTATCATCTACATGATCCATAATTGATTTGTATTATCATTGCTTTCTCATGTATAGCTAAGTGTAAAAACCTTTGTGACACGACCGGTTCTTGATTTCAACACCAATGGTTATCCAAATCAAGAAATCACCTTGCCCAATCATTTTTTATTCACATTACACACAAATATGGTCATCATCACTTTTTTATTGCCAGTTTTTGTCTAGAAATGGCTAGCTTACTTCTGTGCCCATTATGAGAAGCTCCAACCATCCCTGCACTGAGTTCCTGGGTCTGCACACCTGTTGTATCCATTATGAGGAGCTCCAACCTTCCTCATTTTGTGTTCCCAGGTCTGTGCACCTGTATTGCCCATTATGATGGGTTTCTCCCATCCCTACACTAAGTTCCCTGGTGTGTGTACCCCTTCTGTGCCCATTAGGAGACATTTCCACCATCCCTATTATGGTTTCCAAAGTCTGTCCACCTGCTGTGCCCATTTTATGGGTTCCTTCCATCCCTACACTGAGTTCCTTGGTCGGTACCCCTGCTGTGCCCATTAATAGGCATTCCTGCCATCCCTATTCTGGGTTCCCAGGTTTGTACCCCTGCTATGCCCATTATGAAGAGATGCCACCATCTCTGTGTTGAGTTCCTGGTTCTGTTGAGTTCCTGGTCTGTGCACCTCCTGTTCCCGTTATGATGGGTTCCTTCCATCTCTACACTGGTACTCAGTGTAGGGATGGAAGGAACCCATCATATTGGTCTGTATCCCTACTGTGCCCATTAGAAGACATTCCCACCATCCCTATCAGGGTTCCCAAGTCCGTGCCCCTGCTGTGCCCATTATGATGGGTTCTATATCTACACTACCTTGGTCTGTACCCCTACTGTGCCCATTAGGAAGCATTCCTGCAACCCCTATTCTGGGTTCCCCAGTGTGTACCCCTGCTGTGCCCATTATGAAGAGCTACCACCATCTCTGTGTTGAGTTCCTGGCTCTGTACACCGGCTGTGCCAATTTGAATGGGTTTCTTCCATCCTTTACAATGAGTTCCTTGGTCTGTACCCCTTCTGCACCCATAAGTAGACATTCCCACCATCCCCATTAGGGGTTCCCAAGTCTTTACTCCTGCTGTGCCCATTAAGAGCTGCCACCATCTCTACCTTAAGTTCCTGGGTCTGTAACCTAATGTTCCTATTATGAGAAGCTCCCACAATTCCTGCATAGATGCCACCATCTCGGTGTTGAGTCCCTGCTGTGCCCATTATGTTCCCTTCCATCCTTAATCTGCATTCCTTCTAAGGGTCTCCATGCATCCCCACATGATTGTCCACAAATAAATTTTCACAGCAGCAGTGAACCCTGACATTGGTCAGCTGCCATTATCTCAGTGCCCCCTCATACCAGGCAGCATTGGGGGGGTTTCCAGGTACAGCGATGGCCCCTCTAATCGTCCAGGATTTATTCGTCTGGCAGCACCCAGTATATATAAGAGGATTTGTGACTGTGATTGTTTGGGTATTGTGAAACCATTATTTCAATTGAGGCCGAGATAGGAGAATGAAAATGGGATATGTGAGAGAGGATATTATGAAACATAACCTAGAAAGAGGAGAGATGAAAATACAATTTAGTAGCCGCATCACCGGGGAGGTCATATAAAGAGATTATTCAGAGGGGAGGGGGGCGAAAGGAGAACCATTTAGTGTCCAGCAGTCACGAACATACGGGACATTATAAAATCGCTGAGATATAACTTGTGTGGGTGTTATATTATATATATTATATATTCTCAACACATCTTAATAAAATAACCCTCAAAGCTGCTCCTGCAGTAAGTCTTTTTCACCACTAGATGTCATCATGGTGGATTGACACCCAATAACTGCCCCACTGCAATTCTCATCTCCTCTTCAGTGCTTTCCCTGCATTAGGTATTTTTCACCCCTAGATGTCTTTCTGGTTGATTAAAACTTAATGCCATTGAAACCCCCAAAACTAAAAAAATAAAAACTACTTCACTGCAATTCTCACCTCCTCTTCAGCGCAATCCTTGCAGTAATTCTTTTTCAGCACTAGATGTCCTTGTGGTCAATTAACATCCAATGCCATTGGCACCCAAAAATAAAATAAACAGCTCCACTGCAATTCTTACCTCCTCCGAAGTGCTGCTCCTGCAACAATTCCTCATCACCACTAGATGTCCCTGTGGCTGATTAAAACCAAATGCCATTAACACCCCTCAAAAAAATGATATTAAAAAAAAAAAATAAAAACAACTTCCATGCAATTCTCACCTCTTCTTCAGCGCCATCCTTACAGTAATTCTTTTTCACCACTAGATGTCCTTGCAGTTAATTGACATCCAATGCCATTAATACCCCCCAAAAAAAAAATAGAAACAGCTCCACTGCAATTCTCACATCCTCCACGACGCTGCCCCTACAGTAATTTTTTTCCCCCACTATACCTTGTTGATTGACACCAATGCTATTGATACCCCCCTCCCAAAACTGAAATGTCTCCACTGCAATTCTCACCTCCTCTTCGAAGCTGCACCCACAATAATTCTTTTTCACCACTAGATGTCCTCGTGGTTGAAGAATAAAATGCAATCCCATTCATTTAAAAGGACTGAGAACACCTGGTGAGTGCAGGGTGTCATGGACCTGCCCCTTTGGGGTGTCAGTAGACTGCCCCCTACTTAAATGTAATCATTGAGGACTTCCCAAGCTGGGAGAGGCAGCAAATAGAAAGAGAGCTGGATGTGCCACATGACCATTTTCCAGGTTATCATGCTATACACATGATTTCAGTACTCAGCAGGTCAGTGAGCCTGGATCAAGCAAGCAGCAAGTGATGTCAAAGCTGCTGATCCCAATATTTCTCCAGGGTCTGAAGCCAGAGGATTAGCATGGCAGAGTAATAACATGCAGCTATTATAACATAAAACTTTCGTTATAGGAATAAAAGTGATTGGAGGATTGCGGGAATTTAGCAGAGAAGAATACGGCGTTTATGTGAAAAGAATCCTTCCTGGAGGCGTGGCCTATTCTGATGGTACGACCTGGATATAACATGGGTATAGCGTGTTCTGTGGGTGTCATTAAGTTGTAGGAGAAAATGTATGATCTTCCTACCAGAATTTATTCTCTAATAAACCCTATAAGGTTACAGATAAGAATCTGCAGCCCCCAAAGTCATCACATTCCTGTTACAACAGATTTTCAATTCAATATGATTGTGCAGTTCCAGACCAAGTTGGACACGCCCCCTTTTTTTCCTATTAGAACATGTGATAAGGGGTGTGTCCATTACTCAGCTCTGTCAGCATAGAGCACTGCAGTGTGAGAACTTAGAAGAGATTGTGATTATCTGTGCTATGTATTATTTATTGTCCTGTGTGTTCTCTTCAGGACGCCTCCAGCCTGGAGATCAGATTCTGGAAGTGAATGGAGAAAGTTTGCTGGGAGTGTCCAATGAAAGGTAAGGGGTGGAGTCACACTGCACGAATGGTAGAATTGTTTCCTAAATTTCACATTTAAATCCATGAGGTTCCTTTTCCTATAGAAGATGTCAAGCCAACCCCTAATATTTAATCCTTTAAAGGGGTCTGTTCATAAAACTGTAAATTTACTGAAACATTGGTGGTGAATCTTCCAGTTCTAGGTGTTTTTAATAGCAGTGACCAATTCTCCATCGGCGAATGTTTTGGTGAATGTCAGATGGTTTAGAAATTGACAAATATGTGTGAAAAAAAATGAAATCTGAAGCTTTTATTAAAAGGATACCTGGTGGTCCTGCTTTAAAGACTCTATGCTGAGGCACTTCCTGTTATGGGGTGACAACGGTCTTCTAATTGTGCATCTGAGTTGTCACCATGACAAATATGGCAGGGTGGGGTGCAGATCAATCCTCTGGATTGGAGGGACCAGACTAGCTTTCATCATGTTGTATCACATCATGCACACTTACTTCCATCACTCATCAACATTTTTCTATTCACAGAGCTGTAGATATTTTGCGAGCCGCATCAGCCACCAGCTACATGAGACTCATCATCGCTCGGGACGATGAAGCAAGGTAAACATTTTTTTATCTTTTTTTCTAAATCAGAATAATTGTTTTAATTATTTGGGCTCTATATATAAATTTGCTGACAGATGGTTCTATCTCCAGACACATCTTTTCAGTTCCTATTTAAATCAATGACTCGTTCTGCCATCTAGTGGCTAATTTTAAAACTGCACTACTGTCACAATAAGAAATGCAAGAAAAAGTGAAAATCTTTATAAAGTTAATTGACAGAAGATTAATTTATAAATAGAGCGCATTGAGTGTGTTGGTTCACCTGAACCTGGAATATCAGTGAATTGGCTGTCTGTCCATCATGAACAGATTCTAAGTACTTTGCTCTGGTTGGGTGAACTGATTCACTCAACGATAAAACAAATGTATCCCATTGGAGAAAATGTGTGACACGGATAAGCCACTACAGCAACCTCCGATATTGTTTGCTACAAAGTTACTATGTTGCAGTCTGATCATTGAGACTGAGGAAATGCTTTGGGGAACTGATTGGGGTTGGCTTCTAAACTGCATTGGTTTTTATTGTATGAATGAATACGAATTGGACTCCACAGGTGTTGTTGGTGCCTACTTTTGTGTTCTGCGGTTGGACCTCTGGCACCGGTCACTGGATGAATTGGGTTTTATGTGATTGATTTGATGTTTTCTATGAATTCTGGACTAATAGGCACCTGTAGATCCAGCGCCTCCTAAAGTTGGACTTTTGAATCAACTCAACTTAGGCAAAGCTCATAGATGGTCTTCAAAATATAAGTGGGGAAGTATAGAGCTCTCCTGAAAAATGAAACGATTGATGTCTATTGTGAAATGTTCATGTGTTTATTGAGACTTTTTGAAGTTATGGAAATGTCGACTTTAACTGTGGACTTAGATTTGGCAATAGTGGTGGAATCGGCACTGGTCATAGGAGGAAGAGTAATGGACTCAGAAGAGGACAGGTTCACTGCAACAAATATTCCGTCCGATGAAGAGGATCACAGGTTGGGATTTTCCAGGTCATTGGAAATAGAGATTAGATTTATTTACTGGAAGAGCGCCAAGGGCATGAAAACCAGGGGTTGGGTCAGTCAGATCTTTTGATTTGGATATTTTAAGAAATATCCCCCACTCACCATAAAGTCTGGATAGAGACATGGTTTACTGTGAAGAATTAGAGAGGCACTGGTGGATTGGTGGAAAGCATGTGGTCTGGTGAGGTCCTGTCCATGACAAGAAGTATGTTGAGTTGGGAATACTGGGAGCCATGAGGATCTGGAGACGGAGGTACCCATGTCCAAGCCATTGTGTTGAGTTGGGTTCACATGAAGCCCTGAAGACTGAGGTTCCATTGTCCATGACAAGAAGTATGTTGAGTTGGGTGTACAGGGAGGTGTGAAGTTCTGGAGTAGATGGAAAGGTTTGGGGTTCAGGAGACTGATGTTCCATTGTCCATGACGAAAAGTATAAAATGTTGGGTTGGGTTCACTGGAAGGTGTGAAATCCTGGGGACTGAGGAACCCATGTCCATGACAAGAAATATGTTGAGTTGGGTAGATGGAGAGGTGTGAGGTCCAGGAGACTGATGTTCCATTGTCCATGACAAGAAAAAATACTTTGAGTAGATGGAAAGGTGTGGGGTTCAGGAGACTGATGTTCCAATGTCCATGACGAGAAGAAGACGTGTTGGGTTGGGTTCACTGAGAGGTATGAAGTCCTGGAGACTGAGGAACCCATGTTCATGACAAGAAGATGTATTTTGAGTTGATTGCACTAAGTGACGTATAGCCCTAGAGAGTTTCCTAAGTCCATGACGAGAAGAAGTATGTTGATTTGGAGTGCACAGAAAGGTGTGAAGCCCTGCAGATGGATATACCCATGCCAATTACAAGAACTATGTTGACTTGGGTTCCTCAAGAGGGATAAGGCCCTTAAGACTAAGATGCTCATGTCAATGACAAGAAGATGAGAAGATGTTGAGTTGGTTGCACTGAGTGGTATAAGGTTGTGGAGGCCAAGGTGTTCTATGAACGAAAGAAGTATGTTGAGTTGGGAATACTGGGAGCCATGAGGACCTGGAGACTGAGGTACCCATGTCCAAGACACTGTGTTGAGTTGGGCTCACATGATGCCCTGAAGAGTGAGGTTCCATTGTCCATGACAAGAAGTATGTTGAGTTGGGTGTACAGAGGGGTTGTGAAGTCCTGGAGCCTGAGGTACCCATGTCCATGACAAAAAATATGTTGAGTTGGGTAGATGGAGAGGTGTGAGGTCCAGGAGACTGATGTTCCATTGTCCATGACAAGAAGAAGAATTGTTGTCCTGAAGTCCTGGAGACTGAGGAAACCATGTCCATGAGAAGAAGATGTATTTTGAGTTGGTTGCACTAAGTGACGTAAAGCCCTAGAGAGTTACCTAAGTCCATGACAAGAAGAAGTATGTTCATTTAGAGTGCACAGAGAGGTGTGAAGCCCTGAAGATGAATATACCCATGCCCATGACAAGAACTATGTTGAGCTGGGTTCCCTAGGAGGGATGAGGCCCTTAAGTCTAAGATGCTCATGTCAATGACAAGAAGATGAGAAGATGTTGAGTTGGGTGCACTGAATTGTGTAAAGTTGTGGAGACCAAGATGTCTATGTCCAAAGAAGTATGTTGAGTTGAGTACACTAAGATGAATGAATCCTTGAAGAATAAGATGGTTAGGGCTATAAAGGTCCAAGATATGCAAGTCCATGTTGTATGAAGGGTACTGAGAGGTAAAGGGTTGTGGAGATCGAGGTGTCCATGGCCATGATGATAAATATGTTGAGTTGGATGCAGTAAGAATGATGGAGACCTGAGGACCAGAAGCCCCTGGAATCCTGTATGTTTAGTTGGGTGCACAGAAAGGTGTGAAGCCCTGGAGAATGAGGAACCCATGTCCATGATGGGCAGAAGTGTGTTAGGTTGGGTACATCTAGTGGTATAAGGTCCTGGAGACTGAGGACTTAGCCCAAAGGACCAAGGTACCCTTGTCCATGATGGGATGATGTATAGATGTTGGGTACATCTAGTGGTAAGAGTCCTGGAGACTGAGGACTTAGCCCACAAGACTAAGATGCTCATGTCCATGACATGAAGATGTATATTGAGTTGGGTGCTTTGGGTGGGGTAAGGCTCTGGAGGCCATGTGCTCACCTGAAAGCTGCTGGAACCCCCTGACACCCCCAAAACAAAAATCAAACCAGGCATGCAGAGATCACCCGATTACCCCCATGGGTTTGGAATATATCACTTTCAGCTCTATGTTTTCAGATTTGTGGTTTGGACTACAATATCACAGCATTGTCCTTGAGCAACAGAAGAAGGAACAGCTGTTTCCCTCCTTAGCGAGGTTATGGTGTCTTAGATTTGTGGACCTTCTGAAAATTTGACTCTAATTCTCCCGGAGTCCTTCACTTATCTCATCTGAAGCCGACTTCTGAACCTTATCCTAATTTAGCCGGCCATCTGTGCAAATTGGCATCTTCTGCCAGGAGGGAGTCAGTGATGCCCAGTCAAATGTGACCTCTGCAGACAGAGGAATGTTAACACTTAAGACAAATGTCTCAGGACGCTCTGTCCTACTACATAGGGACACGTACAGATATTGGTGCAACAAAGTTATTTGTAAAATTACACTTTGGACATGTTCCCACTATAAACATGTTACTTTTTTATTTCCTCTTGCAATGTCCTACATACCATATACCCATATTTGTTGATCCTGCCAGGTAAGTCCACCAAATGCGGCTTCCTGTGCTGGCTGACATTGATGCTGCAATGCTCCCTATCCTTATGTAAGTTTTGCCCACTTACATTACAATGTGTTGAGAAAATGCTGAAGGGGGCGTGGCTACCAGCATTCTTAGTGCACAAGCCAGTAGCTTGTCAATCATCATCTAGCCACTCCCTGTCCCCTCCCACTACCTTGTGAATTGGCAGCACTGAACTCCTCCTACATTGAGCTGCAGCGTCTGGGAGGAGGAATGTGTGAGACAGCAATGAAGGAGGATTTGGCTCAGGGAAAAAATTATATGATGTTTTTGCATTAAGGTAATAAATGGATTGGACATGTTTGTTGAAAATTGTCACCCCTGGTATCTCTTTCACCTCTGCTCAATTTCCATTGGGTGCTCCTTTCATTTTAGCATGAGCCAGATGATAAGACTTGCTTTTTTTTAAATAATTACATTTGAAATGATTTGCTGCCATCATGTTTCTTGCAATATTTCTTCCTACCCGGTATCAGGCATACCATTTATCGGGGCAGTTTGTAATCCCTACTAGAGGACTGCAGGAGAGAGGAAGGAAATGGTTACTTTTGCACGCTTGCTTGATTTGCTTGGATGTGTTACAGGAGACATTGAAAGCGAGTGAATCCCCAGCAGACTTTGCGCCTATTATCCGCAGGACATAATATGGGATAAAGGCAAAGTGTCCTGATCCGACAGACAGACCCCCTGGGGTGTAATCGGCTCTGCTCCTCGGTTCTGCTGACCATCATATAATAAAAATAACTCCTGTCTGGGGGAAACAACAAAAGTCCTTAACCCCTTCACAGCCATAGGGACCGAGAAACGGTTAGCAAATCTGATCGTCGTTCCTCCCATTCAGTAGAGATCCCAGAGAAATAAGGGGAGATTTGTCTAAAGCTTCCCCAATTAAATATTTCCCCTTTATTCCCGTGCAATGAAACCTTGTGTAGAGTTTAATTCTTTACTATATATTCCACACCTAGAATAAACATTTGGTGGTCCTTCATTTAATCTGCCCCATGGCCTCCCCTTTATTAAATCTGCCCCATGGCCTCCCGTTCATTAAATCTGCCCCATGGCCTCCCCTTTATTAAATCTGCCCCATGGCCTCCCCATGGCCTCCCCTTTATTAAATCTGCCCCATGGCCTCCCGTTCATTAAATCTGCCCCATGGCCTCCCCTTTATTAAATCTGCCCCATGGCCTCCCCTTCATTAAATCTGCCCCATGGCTTCCCCATCAAAAAAAATCTGCCCCATGGCCTCCCCTTTATTAAATCTGCCTCATGGCCTTCCCTTTATTAAATCTGCCCCATGGCCTCCCCTTCAATAAATCTGCCCAATGGCTTCCGCTTCATTAAATCTGCCCCATGGCTTCCCCGTCATAAAATCTGCCCCATGGCCTCCCCTTTATTAATGTAGCCCCATGGCCTCCCCTTCAATAAATCTGCCCCATAGTCCTCCCTTTATTAAATCTGCCCCATGGCCTCCCCTACATTAAATTTGCCCCATGGCCTCCCCTTTATTAAATCTGCCTCATGGCCTCCCCTTTATTAAATCTGCCTCATGGCCTCCCCTTTATTAAATCTGCTTCATGGCCTCCCTTCATTAAATCTGCCCCATAGTCCCCCCTTTATTAAATCTGCCCCATGGCCTTTCCTTCATTAAATCTGCCCCATGGCCTCCCTTTCATTAAATCTGCCCCATGGCCTCCCTTTCATTAAATCTGCCCCATGGCCTCCCTTTCATTAAATCTGCCCCATGGCCTTCCCTTCATTAAATCTGCCCCATGGCCTCCCCTTCATTAAATTTGCCCCATGGCCTCCCTTTCATTAAATATGCCCCATGGCCTTTCCTTCATTAAATCTGCCCTCTAGCTTCCCCTTCATCAAATCTGATTTTCAGCCTCCATTTCTTCAAATCTGCCCACCAGCCTTCTCTTCATTCTTGCACAGTTGTACCGGCTCCTCTCCTGGACTAGAATGGCTTCTTCTGATCTCACTGCACACCAAGAGCTTCTCACAATGTGCAACAGAAGCTGCAGCAAGTTAGCTAGACCCGCCTCATTTTCTGGCTGGGAGACGCCCAGCATACTCTAGCCCCTCCCATCCTAACAGTTTTGGCCCCACCTCTTTCATTCATTGGATTTCAGTTCTGTCAGTTATATAGATTCCATGGACATGATACTAATTGATCTATCAACTGATAAGGAACTAGTGATGCTACATTGTAACTTCCAATTATAACCTCTTCTCCGATATTCCTATATTACAGGAAGGAATTCTCAGAACTGCTGGAGAAATGCAGCTCGCACAGTGACAACGGGTCGTCCCGGAGTTCTCCCATAATGCACAGCAGTAAGTATGGGGTTGCACTTGAAATGTGAGGCATATACCTAAATCAGGAGTTGTTTAATTTATAGAAGCTAGATCATTAACCTGCACTAAATCTGACGGACACTCTTGTTGCACAATTCTCCAATCCCCTGAGGAAGCCAATGAGGCGAAACGCGTCGGGTAGGAGACCCTTTTGAGGGACCTGATTACTTCAATCTAAATCAGTAACAGAGTAATGTTAAGCCTAGCATATGTTATGTGCAACTTGGACCTCCTACAGATAACTCTGTAACTATGTAATGTGCTCCTAAACATATTTCAATGTATAAATAAACTTTATGATTTTATCAGTAACTCTAAACTAGCCAAAAAAGCCTCACTCTTTCTCTGTTCTCCCTAATGGGGCACCATGGGGCCCATTCATACCAGAGAGTGAATCTTCCTATGTGGCCAAGACCCCTTCATATTGGATTTAGGAAGAATGAATTCTGATTGGTCAATGTGAATTTGTCTTTATGAAATAGGTCGTTATCTGGAAAGCACGTCCTCCGAGTCCTCGTCCCGCTCCCAGAGTCCTTTGCTGCTCAGTCCGGGCAGCTGCCATAGCCAGTTTGGAGGCACCAGCAGCCATTCACCGTATTCCATGGCAAGGTACAAAATACCGGGGGCCTTTCATACATGTTAGGATATAACTCACCTATTCAGTCTGTCCGGTCACCAAATGATGGGAAGATGATGGGTGCTACCATGAATGACCTCCTTTAAAAATGCTGCCCATCTGGCTGTTTCAATTCTTTCTAGGTCACATATATCTCAATATGTAAAACAAATAGATTTTTCTTTAAATCTACAGTTCTTAAGGGTCCCGGTGACAGATGGGATGGAAGATAATCTGATTACATTGGTTGTGTATGAGTTTTATTCATTGAGATTAATAGTATGGATCCATCCTATATAGACAATGATCGGAGTCTGCAGTGTGCTGCCACCTAGTGGTCTATTTAAAAATCAGTTACTGACATTCACTGAAACATTCACTGGTGGAGAATCAGTAAGGCTATGTTCACACTTGCCACGAGGTTAAGGTGGGGTTACTGTTTGCTATGCTATGAGGGAGAGGCTACATGCAACTTCCCCTAGGGGAACCCTATAGAAAATGAATGGGGGCAGCAGTGAGTGGTACCAGTACCATTTACTGTTGCCAGGTTCTTTATGACCAGTTCTGTGGTGTGAGTGACTGGTCATTGGAAATTATCTCTGTTCAAATTTGAGCAATACTAGTCCATTGTCTTGTGTCTTCTTCTGTACAGTGACCCAGGAATCCAGCATATCTCCATCCTCCGGTCCACCGGCCTTGGTTTGGTGATCAGCGGCGGGTCCAATCGCCAAGAGGGGCCCATGGTCTACATACATGATGTGCTTCCAGATGGAGATAGCTGTCGGGTAAGAAAACTGCACTTAGCTAACGTGGGCCTAAGTGAAGTGCATACAGTACTAAGCTCAGGTACCACCAGGGGGCACTCTTGAACCCCCAAAATATATACCATATTTTTCGCCGTATAAGACGCTCCGGAATATAAGACGCACCCAATTTTAAAGGAGGAAAATATAGAAAAAAAGATTCTTAAAGTTTATTCCCCTTCTGATCACTCATGTGCCATTCATACAGGTATTCCCCTTCTGATCACTCATGTGCCATTGATTGTCCCCTTCTGATCACCCTGTGCCATTTTAAATTCCCCTTCTGATCAGCCTGTGCCAATTTAAATTGTCCTTCAGATCACCTTGTGCCAATTTAAATTCCCCTTCTGATCACCCTGTGCCAATTTAAATTCCCCTTCTGATCACCCTGTGCCTTCTGATTCTCCTTCTGATTACCTTGTGCCAATTTAAATTCCCCTTCTGATCACTTACTGGTTTTTCCACCGAGTAACTCCGTTAGAGCAGGGATCAGCTTGCTTGCGGCGTGCTTCCGGGTTCCGCGTGTGCCGGCTTCTTCTCGCTCTGCTCTGCAGCCGGGAGGAAACACACGCTGCAGCCAGCAGCGAGGAGGAGAGGAGACGCACGGTCTCCGCAGGATCGGGTGAGTATCTTTTTTTAATTTTTTTTAACACAGTGTTTGTCATATAAGACGCACCAACTTTTCCCCCCCAGTTTTGGGGAAGAAAAAGTGCGTCTTATATGGCGAAAAATACGGTATATAATAAAGCCAAACTCTATCAATCAGTTAAATGCTCGAATGTAAAAAAAATATTTTGAAAGTTTGTACTTTGCAATAAATTTTTATTAATTTTCTGAGATATACAAAGCCAGACGGACAGCACAGCCAGGTTGGCGGCCTGATGTCATCACCCGGTGTGTGGCCAATCCATTTCCTTCAAATGGCGATACAAATGAATTATATCTAATACAGGGAAGCCAAGGCTAGGGTCACATGACCAGCATTGTGTATGTTTCAAGTCATTAGACACTGCAGAGTGTAGACAGCTGTGACACAGGTCAACATAGTCAACTGTATGTCATTGAAGATATGTAAGTGCTCCCTCTAGTGGTCACCTGTATGGTATTGAAGATTTGTAAGTGCTCCCTCTAGTGGTCACCTGTATGTGCATGTGTTTCAGGATGGGCGGCTTCGGCCCGGTGACCAGCTGGTCTCCATCAATAAAGATTCTCTGATTGGAGTGACCAACGAGGAAGCCAAGAGGATACTGAACAGGTCCAGGCTCAGGTGGGTTCGGAACCAGAATGTCTGAAGTTATTGTTCCAAATCAGGACTGGGGGGGAAGGAATTCTGTGCCATAGACAACCAATCCCCTACTTATTTCTTCCTTTGCTGGCCACATACCTGAAGGTCTAATTATTAGAAGTCATGTAATCTGGGGATTTGGGGGGGGGGTGTTAGTGTCATTGCATATAGGGGGTCCCCTAGTGGTTCCATCAATAAAGATGAACAGTTATGGCAGAATTGCCATGCTGGTTTGGTATGTCGGTGCTGGCACCTTTTGTAGTTCGCCCATGATGGCATTGTACCGTCTATGGGCAAGGTAATGGGCAGCACCCTTTAAGCATTACAATGTCCTTTTATTATATTCTTCAGGAGTTTCTTTTGTCTTCTAAGACAGGACAGCTGCACCGACGTGTCCTTCATCCCAAACTCAATGCGCATGCTGGGAGGCAGTACATCTGCGCCATTGCAGCACAGAATGCTGGGAAACGGGCTGCCCTCCTGCAGGCTGAAAGTCCACGTGAGATCTCCAGAGGTAAGAGGTCACCTACTGGCTGCACAGAGAGTCCTAATAAATGGCACTCGGAATATGATTTATATTCATGGGGTAACTCTTCTTTGTTTCCTTTCAGTGCCGACATGAAAACAACGTGCCTTCATCATCCCCTGATATCTGTCCCCCAGAACTAACCATTTCTGGTAATATTAACTGTGCAAAGATTTGTAAGTGCTCCCTCTAGTGGTCACCTGTATGTCTCTAAATATTTGTAAGTGCTCCCTCTAGTGGTGAACTGTATATTATTGAAGATTTGTAAGTGCTCCCTCCGGTGGTTAGCTGTATGTCATTGAAGATTTCTAAGTGCTCCCTCTAGTGGCCACCTGTATGTCATTGATAATGTGTAAGTGCTCCCTCTAGTGGTCACCTCTTAGTCATTGAGGATTTGTAAGTGCTCCCTCTATGTGGTAAGCATCCCTGCTGAATGACTGTTCAGGAAGAATAAGTAAAAGTGTAAGTATACATTGTAAGGATAAGTAAAATAGAAAAAAAAGCATTGTTCAAAGATTTGGAGAGGTTCCCTCTAGTGGTCACCTGTATGCCATTAAAGATTTGTAAGTGCTCTCTTTAATGGTCATATGTATGCCATTAAAGAGTTGGAAATGCTCCCTCTAGTGACCACGTGTATGTCACTGCAGATTTGTAAGTGCTCCCTCTAATGGTCACCTTTTTGTCATTGAA
>NC_092864.1:9528229-9553244 GCF_032062135.1 Pyxicephalus adspersus
GTTTGTAAGTGCTCCCTCTAGTGGGCACCTGTATGTCATTGAAGATTTGGAAGTGCTCCCTCTAGTGGGCACCTGTATGTCATTGAAGATTTAGAAGTTCTCCCTCTAGTGGTCACCTGCATGTCATTCAATGTGGTAACCATCCCTGCTGAATGATTGTTCAGGAAGGACAAGTAAAATTGCTCCCTTTAATGGCCATTTGAATGTCACTAAGTATTTGTAAGTGTTCTCTCTAGTGGCCACCTGTATGTCATTAAAGATTTGTAAGTGCTCCCTCCAGTGGCCACCTGTACGTCATTGAAGATTTGTAAGTGATCCCTCTAGTGGGCACCTGTATGTCATTGAAGATTTTGAAGTTCTCCCTCTAGTGGGCACCTGTATGTCAATGAAGATTTGGAAGTGCTCCCTCTAGTGGTCACCTGTATGTCATTCAATGTGGTAACCATCCCTGCTGATTGACTGCTCAGGAAGGACAAGTAAAATTGGGGGTTTCTGCTCCTCTGAAAAGATTTATGTTTAGCATTGCCAGCCTAGAACGCAAAGTGCTGTTGTTGGCAAGATCTCCAGGGGTTTAGATTTAGATTTTGTGATTTTTTTTTGCCCCTCTCCATATATGATCTGAATTTCTATTGGCTAAGACTGAGGCCAGTTCTTATAATTCTGCCTTGCAGTCCCTGTATCCTCACCGATTCACCGGACATCACCGCTCAAGCAGAAGGTCATGCTGGATCCTCATGTCCGGATCAAAGAGGAAAAACTGGATCTGGTGAGAGCTCCACATACACAATAATAATAAATACAAATGATGGATTGTCTGTGACACCAACCAATCTTCTCTTCCAGTTTTTGCAATTTCTGAGGTTGGAGGTGTCCGAGGAGAAGAGAAGGGAGATCCATCAGGGACTGATCACAGACTGCCAGGGCACGATGGCCTATGGAGGTATCTGGTTTGTTCATGCCAGCTGCCTATAAGTGACTGGTTCTCTTTAATTAAATCATATTAAAAATATTGAAACAATGTTGCCATATTCGCAGTTCTAGATGGTTATTCACCTTTGTCGCTTCTGCTCAGACTTGCTGCAGGTTCTGCGTGACTGTCTGCAGGAAGAGATGGAGGAGGCGAATCTGGATGCCAACTGCCTGCTTTTCACCCATTGCGAAGTGGCCAACCTACTTGACACGTCAGCGTTCCACTCCCTGGTCACCAAGGTGCGCTGGTGCCTCCCTAACTTTTTGTAACCTTCAGCTGTATATTTTGCAAATACTTTTTTAGAGGTTCAGCAATGTGCAGCTCGTTGTTCTCCATGGCCTCTGAGATGAGGAGGGTGGATATTGCCACCTCCACACAATACTGAACAAGATATGGTAAGTCAGGGGCTGGAAAGGTCCACCGCTGCCATGAGACAAGTCTGGATAGTTGGGTTGGAACCTCTTGATCATTTATTTAAAAGTAATTCATACTTTGTATGACTGGAGGAATAACCTGGATATGGAGATTACAGAGACAAGGTGCACCCTGGAGGCACCATCAAACATAGCGCTTAGAATATTCCATAAAGAAATATGAATTCCAATATCTTGGTCCTTCCTATAATTCCCAGGAGGAAGATGTACCAAGGTTCTCCGACAGCTTAGAACTGGAACAGCTGCAGGATGAGGTGTCAGAATTGAGGCAAGAGGTCCGACGTCTGAAGGTAAGTGTAAAGGAATGGGGGGTCATCATTACAGAGCTGGTATTGTTTCAAAATTAGATATGGATGGACAAGACCAGAGTTCATCCAGAGGTTGCTGGGGGTTTCTTGATCAATGAGCAATTTGTGACTCTCCGGTCAGTATAGGTTTTACCAATGATCTTTTTGGCTATCTGTAAGGGTGACATTCTTCCCAATGGCCACCAATATACTGTGAGCTATAGTAATTATAGAAGGGGTGTTCTAACACCTGAAAGTTATTTCAACGGTTCCTCAATGATTAAAAAAATTGAAAACGGTCAGTCTAGATTATTCTAAAAAGTTTTCGTTAGACTGGGACAGAATGAGAACATCCTTCATGTTTTTATAGCTTTGTCCCAGTTGGAGGGAGTTGCCTATACTTCCCGATTTAGAGGAACCTTCTCAAATATCAATGGAGACCTGACTTGTTTAGCACTGGGTGGAATTGTCTTTTATAAGTTTGGTTGAACTTTCAGGTCCTGTTGGTAGAAGTGGAAACCAGTAAAAAGGTGACGGAAGAGGAACTCCAAAGGATGAACCAGGTAGGTACAACCTTCAAAGACTATGATTACATTTTGGACAGAAGGTGGTCAGCACCTCCTCGGTTCTCATGCCGTCTTCTTGCTGGAATGATTTGGTCTTTTTCCTGCTCATCAGAAGACAAAGGTTTTTAATTTAGCTTTAAGTTTTAAAAATCAGATCCCAAATCCTAATCCTGGCCATTTTATAGAAAGTCTTGGGACTCCTCTCCGAGAACCGATGTCTTCACAATAAGCTCGAGGCTGCTGATGCTGCCCAACAACAGGCGCACAGTGCCGAACATGACTATGAGGAGGTCATTCATCTTCTGGAGGCCGAAATAACGGAGCTGAAGAAACACTTGTCAGGGAAAAAAATGGCAACATTGGAAGTCAATGAGGTAAAAGAACATCGGTGTAATATCTCATTAGATTTTAATTAATATTGGGCATTTAAAAGGATTTTTTAAAAGAAGACAAACTGGGAACATTTTTTTATGGTTAAGTGTAAAAATGTGTATATTTTAATTACACTTAGGGCTCTTTTTATACATTTTTCCCCCAGCCAAATTCTCTGAAATTCACTGGTGGTGACTTCTATAGTCTTAATTTGCTACAGGTCTCCTATTAAACCAATGACTCTAAGATAGATATATTCATAGTGCTGATGTAAATCATGGTAAGAACACCATTGGCGTGAATTACCATTGGCAGAGGTCCATTGTATTTTGCATACAAAGTTTTCACCAAAATTTTGATTTTAACTTCCACATCTCAAGTAAACAACTTAGGAACAAGAGCTTCTCACAAGCTTTTTTATAAGATTCTTGTAGATCCTTGATTTATTTGACCTGATTCATTAATATCTACCTGTCACATGATCTGCTGCCAAGAGAACTTGGGATCCAACAAACCTGAATGGGATAAAGCCCTCCAAGACTGGAGAAGATAGTCTATCATGAGAGAACCTGGGTGATACAGCAAACCTAGAATGGATCTGGTCCAGGATTGAAAACATTTGCTAAATCATAGAAATGGTTTTTAGAAAGTATATTCCAAGTTCGGTGAATCACCCAGGTTCTCCCATGTTAGTCTATCTTCTCCAGTCTTGGGGAGCATTAAAAAAATCAAACCTGAAGTCTGAGGCTGAGCACCATATAGGAAGACCCATGGTGTTATCTATTTAGGGACAAATAAACCTGGTTTCCAAGGTAATGTAGTCATAATGGCACCCAAAGCTAGTCATCCAAGAGCACAAGGGTGATAATAAAGAGGTAATTTAATAAATATTGTACCATCATTTTATCTGAATACGTCATTGTGATGTTGGAACAAAATTCATGTTAATGATCAAAAAAATTTAAGGATAATTAAACCTTTTTAGTATTTTTTTTATTGTATTTTATTGCCACCACGAAATCCCATAGGAAAGCTTGCGAGAAGCTCTTGTTGAATTATACTACTGGTAAGGATTGTTGGGTTTGGTTTACCATATACAGCAAATAAACTCTTTGGTTTGTCCTCACTATTCTACAAAATTTTACCAAAATTTTGGCCTTTTTTTTTTAACTCTTTTACAATGTCAACAATTGGATTTGATTCGATTGTATTCTCCACTGAAGATGCTACTCTCTCTTGTCATCAACAGCCAAAATATATTATAGAAAGGTTTGGCCAAAAAACCTGGGAGAAGTTATGAAGACTTGAAATATAATAATATATGATACAGTAACTAAAAACATCAAGATATAAAGTCATTTATCTCAGGAATTAATTGAATGTCCCATTTTTAGGGTTTGGATTTAAACAGACGGTTATCGTTGTCAGACTGTCAATTGCGTAAATCTGAGCTCAATCGCAAACATTTGGAAGAGTCCAATAAGAAGTTACTCAACTTTGTACAGGTAAGTGGTTAACTGCTTTCAGGACTCATCTCAGCTTCCATTGAAATTCTGGCACTTGATGTTGCACCTTGTATTGACCATGTTATTGTTGTGATCTTCCAGTGCCTATCTTTACATAAATAATAGGGCTGATTTCAGTTTGTGGTGTAGCTCGCTAGTGGTTGCTGAACCCCACATGTTGCTTTTGGATGCCCTCGAGTGGCAAGCCACTTCCATTGACTTGAATACCTAACAACTCATGTACCTTTGTCTTCACCCAACCAATCCTACTCATTGCACTTATTTCCTCAACTAGACAGTCAACATTTCTGCACCTTTTCTGTTTCTTCTAATGAGCCTACATCACTGCCTTGCTGTGTTTCCCCATCCAAGATTGGTGTTCATTCTTTTGGTTTCTGCTAGATGAAGACTAAACTAGATGTCTTCTGCTTCATCAACTTTTCTTTTCTGTCTTCTCCCAACCAGTCCACTTCCTGGCATCTGTCTTCTCCAAAGCTGTTTACACCCAACTAGTCCTACTCACTACCCAACTGCACCTCCCATCCAGCCTTTATTACTCTACTTTTGTGTTTCTCCTAATAAGTTTACATCATGGCGCCTTTGTCCTCTCCAATTCGGTCATTTTCAGTCTTCACCACACCAGTCTACATCATCGAGTTGGCGCAGTGATACGGATTGGTATTCACATGTTTAGCTTCTGCTAGATGAATGAGATTAGATGTCTTCTACTCCGTCAAATTTCCTTTCTGTCTTCTCACAACCTCTGTTTTCATGCAACCTGCAGCTCCCTGTAGCTCTTCTTTATTGCAGACTTCCTTCATTACTGTACGCTTACATTTCTCACCATCACTGAACCTCCTAAGGTGGTCCACCTTACCACATTTCTGTCTTCTCCCAACCAGTGTACATCACACAGTTGGTGTGGTAATGGGGACTGATATGCACATTTTTGTCTAGATAAAGATGAGACTAGATGTCTCCTACTACATCCTCATTACTGTCTTCTTCCAACCAGTCTACATCATGGCATCCCTGTGTTCACCAAACCATTTCACCTCACCACAATTCACTCCTCTCCCAAACTGGTGTGGTGATGCAGAATGATATTCACGCTTTTGTCAAGATGAAGAAGTCATGGCAGTTTTCTGGCATCACTGGTCCACCTCACCACATTTCAGTCTTCTCCCAACCAGTCTACATCACCGAGTTGGTGTGATGATGCCGTTTGGTGTTCATACTTCTGCTAGAAGACATCTAGTCTCATCTTCATCCACTACATCACCTTCACCCACTACATCACCTTCCCTTTCTACTCCCAGTCCTACTCACTGCTCCTCTTCTTTCTCTCAGACAGCCAACATTCCTGTACTCCTATGACAATCATGGGAGAACCTGGGTGATCCAAAAAAAAATATTATTACAACTATTGCTATTAGTTGTGAAAAGTTTTCAATTCTGGACCAGATCCATTTCAGATTTTCTGGGTCACCTAGGTTCCCTCATGATCGTCAATCCTCTCCAGTTATGGAGAGCATTCTTAAATCAGACCTAATGTGTCATCACTGCACCTCTGTCTCCTCCAAACTTGTCCACCGCACCAAATTTTAGTCTTTCCCAACCAGTCTACACTACTGAGTTGGTGTGGTGATGCAGATTGGTAGTCAGACTTTTGTCTAGATGAAGATAAGAAGATAAGATGTCTTTCTTCTCCCAGCCGGTCACCATTACTGCTCCTCCTTCCAGCCATAAAAATACGTCATGGCAGTTTTCTTTAATCACAGAATTTTATGCACATTGTTACATCATGGTCTCTTTTTTTTCTACCTCACCATTCCTCATCCCATCACCTTTCACCTTTTCTTATATATTCACCATAATTTATCCTATTTCTACATCTTCATCCTTTACATGTTGCTCTACCTACGCCTCCACTTTACACTTTCAATATCCTAGAAATCGTTGGGCCTAATTTTTTTAAAGCTCTCCAAAATACACTTTTATCAGTGAAGCTGGGTGACCCAGCAAACCAGGAATGGATCTGGTCCAGAATGGAAAACATATGCTAACAAATGACTTTTAAGAAATCCATTCTAGGTTTGCTGGATTGCCAAGGTTCACTGATTGAAGTGTATCTCCTTGGAGAGCTTTACTAAATTAGGCATATTGTACTTACAATTTGTCATTGATCAAAGCTTTTTATAATACCCAATTGCAATGTGCAGTGCACTCTCGGAATAGGGAACCACCAAAGGCTGGAAATGTTTATTTTCTGTTTTTTTTTTATCTTCATAATAATGTTTCTAAGTTTACATAATGTTTTTTTTCTTTTTGAAGAAAATTCAGAAGCTTTTAACTTCCGTCCAGCTAGGTGATGAGAAAAGGTATGGCTTCTGTATCCTTTACCTATGTCACTTTGCTCGTTTTGCTAAAAAATAGGTTTTCCAATTTTGTAAAAATCAATGGTGATGATGTATGACTTATCCTGGCCTGATTAAAACATCATGTGCAAAAAGTGGGCTATGTAGGTTGTCAAATATCAAAAAAGATGTTATCACACATTTCCTAACTAATTTAAAAATATTTGTGCAGTCAACCACTTTTTACCTTTCTAGGTAAAAAAAAAAGACACAGTGGGCTCATCTTTTTATCTTCCTTCATTTTCCCCTTTTTTACGTGTTAATAAAAATTGTACTCTTGAGTTGGTTATGATGGGTCACTTACCCTTGATTAAATGATCCTTTTTGCATTATTGTTGGCCACCAGTAGATGGCTCTGTGTCTCCGTGTAAATTGTGTAACAAACTCTAATAATGTCTTAGATGGGAAGAATTTGTTATACAATTTACATTAGGATGCAGAGCCATCTAGTGGTGTAACCTGAAAGAAAACCAAGACACTTTTTCTAATGACATTCTAATGACAGCAGAAACATCTCAGGTTATACTTGAGTATATATGGTAGTTGGCTTGTATAGGTTTGTCCTTATATTGCATGTTATTGCTTATTATTCTGCTAGATTCTAGCTTATATGGAAACTCCTACATTTTCTTCTTCTTGTAGATGTGAAGAAGTGGAGACCAGCTATGAAGGCAACGCACTAAATGCCTGCCTGCCCTCTGCACAGCTGCTAGTTACAGAAGTCAGCAATATCTTAGAGTCTTGCAATGGTATGATACCCATGTGCACGCTATTCATATCCTGACCACTACTGCTACCTCCTTCTGCCTCCCCTCTCTATATTCATACCGATTCATATTAGATGATAGTACAACTGCCATAGAGGTGCGTTTAGTTTTGTCCTTGATCTGTCTTTGCATAATAATAACATTTTGTCATTTTAGCCTGTCCGCTTACATGTCCTGACAACGAAAAGAACAGAAGACGATCACATCAGTCAGGGTAAGTAGAATTATGGGACTTAAACAAAAGTTGATTCTCTCCAAGGTTGGAGAGAATACACCTTCATCAGTGAAGCTGGGTGATCCAGCAAACCTGGAATGGATCTGGTTGAGGATTCTAAACATTTGCTAGCAAATGACTTTGAAGAAATCCATGCCAGGTTTGCTGGATCACCCAGCTTCACTGATGAAAGTGTATTCTTCCAGCCTTGGAGAGCTTTAATAAATCAGGACCATAAGCCTGTCTTATAGGGGAGGTTACTTGCACGCCCTGTCTCATAACAACACAAAGTTTGGGTGATTTTGAGAAGCTTTTATTGGAATTTTTTTTGCAGAGCCTCAAGCCCGGGTTGGCCCTCTCCACCATCTCCAAGCAGAAGCGCGCGGACGCACAGCCTTAGTTGCAGTGAGGAAGTATTATACTCATCCAAAGGCTCAAAGGACAAGCCAAAATAGGTCAATATGGCCTCTCTGTCCACTGGTGGAAATGAACAAAAAAGAGACTCTTTAAGCGAGCACGAAAGGAAGAGAAACAATGGTCCACCAGCCAACTTAAAACAGCATTTCCCAAAGAAAGTTATGGTGGGTCCATATCAAGAGCCAATGGAGAACCAATGAACGTGCCAAATCTTTCACAACGTTGACTATGGCACAGGCAACTGACTTAAAGAATCATGGCAGCTAAAGCATGCCCGTGTTTTGTTGGATACCAGAGAACTTTATGAAGGAAACAACTCAACAAAGACAGAAACATCTAGATATTCAATTCCCTTTTTATTCTATTATCATTCTGCTTTACTCTTTATTGTTACATAACCATAAGAAAAACTTCACCAAATAAACCGGGACACATCTCTGTTAATCTTCTCCATTAGTGATAGAGGTCACAGCTCTGAGATGTGGTTTCTGGGTTTCTTATTGCTCAGCATACGTAATCAAAGTCAATATGGGGACTCAGACATGTTTAAAGCTCTAGCCATTACCAAAACCACAATCTTTTTTTTTTTATTATTATGTATTGTTGAAATAAAAAGTCATTCTAAGTATGTTATTGTATGAGGAGAAGACCAGGCTTTCGAAAGCTTTGAAGATGCTTTGAACTGATGCTCTTGAAGGAAAAAGGAGAAGGTCTGTGATGCTGTGCAAATGCTAGACCAGCCATTCTAATCCAGGGTTCCATGGAACTCCTGCGGGGGTTTAGCTTCAATTTTAGGCTCCAGTTTAATTTCAGGGTGCTCTGCCCACTTTTATTCACAAAAAACCTGGTTGGTTGGGGCCATGACCCCCTTGTATTTTAAAGTAACAGTATACTCCAGATTAATGAAATGAGCAAATCATGAGTTGTATCTTACAATATGTTACACATATAATGTTGTGTAGTGAATACATGGTGGCTGCCACTACCTACAAACCTTAGTCGTTACAAGCCTGTGAATATTTTGCCTTGCCATAGTAACTTAATAAAGTACCAAAGGGTGTTATGGAATACCCTTTATGGAACATATATCTGTATATCTAACTTGATATTTAAGCATTGTGAGGTTTAATGATGGCAGCCAATCTTGGAGTGATCTGAAATGGTGAACCAATGCATATAGTATTGACAAGGGTAAGTCATGAGCTACTTTCTAATTATTAATTATTGATAAAGGTTGTGTTGAAACAAAATGCTATTACTGTTGTGTTAGTGAGAGGTACTCCTAAGCCTTATCATAATGAATGTTTTATCAGAGGAATGATGATCCCTGACTTGGTGACTTACCTTAAACCCAAAGGGTGTTATAATGGAAGATTCCCCCCCCAAAAAATAAATTTCAGCATTTGACCATTCCAAGTTTTGTTGGGGTGGCTGTTGAGGATAGCCTGAGAGTTATGGTTGGAGAAAATAGTATGAAGTCCCCAAAAAAACAGTAAAACTCCTTACTGACTGCTGAACTGCCTGTCCACATTAATCTGCAATTCCAAATATAGTTGGGACATCAGGTCTCCATGGTGCTGAAGTTGGAGTAACATTTTAGCCCTTGTGCATGGCCTTACGTTGGTACCCATGGTAGCTCCACCAGTTCTTATCAAGCAAATGACATGGATGGTAAGCAACAAGCTACAAATAAATGTATTTACCTAATACGCTGAAATAACATTTGAAAAAGAACATCAGATCTTCAAATAAAGTTTAATTTCATTCAGAAATATTGGCCTGAGATCACTCTGGAAAAAAGTCAGTGTAAATAAGTTAAATAAAGGCAAAATATTAGAAAACAGCCAAAAAGTGCTTACAGTGTAGGGTGGCTGGATCAGAAAACCTACACATCAGATCTAAGGCCATCCTACAATCTAAGGTGTCGTAGTTTCAGTGATATTTGTCCATCGTATTAAATTCACGCACCACTCTCTGCTCAGCTGAGGCGTTTTCAGCTGCCTACCGAGACTTAGCAATAGTAGCTGCATAAAAAGTTAGTACCAAACTGATGAGGTAAGTTGTCCTTCTGTTACGTTCTGGTATTTGGTTTCAATAGATATTACAATCATAACTTGGTTGATGTCTTTGGAAACAAAGACCTGGAGCCTGATAAAGCTCCAAATTGCAAGAAAATTATTTTCAGTTTTGTGCTTTTAGATGGCCCCCATGGAGCTGGTGCCACATTTTACCATGGCACATTTGAGGAATAGGTGAAGACCCTTATGTCCCCTTTATGAAATAAATAAGGCCAGTTGTAGGCATAAGGTTCTAGAATCAAAGGAAGTAATGTTCCCTGGGGTCTTCTGTTATCTGGAGACCATTGAGCTGCTGTGAGACTTGGTGGAAGAGTTGGTGACCCCACTTAGCTGAGAGAAGCCACTACAAGATTCTAGGCTGGACATTGACCCCCTGTAAGAAAAACAAAAGACGTGATCAGGGCCTTTAGGATAACCAAATGTCTCCATGGCAAATATACCCAACTGCACGATAACACCCAATAGCACTGCATTTATAGTGAACATCAAAAAGAATGTGCTATTTCGTAGCAAACTTATTGCAGCAAAATGGTAGGCTATGAATTCCAAGTAATGGCAATGCTGCTTGATGATTAGCCCAGTGCTATTACAAGCTATTGGGGGGGCATGCCCTGCATAGGCAAACAACAGGTTTCGGTTACCCAATGCACTCTTTGCAAAGAACCTGTCAGGATAGCAATATGGGAATCCTTGATGCAGAACAAACCTCTCACACATTAGAAATAATTAGGACAATCAAAAGTAATTCCCAACAGTGGTACTTGTCTTTCGTTTGCTACACAGGGCCTGTGTGCTCTTCCCCACGTGATAGTTTTGGGAAGATGTGTAGCCAATCACAGAGCAGAAGTTAATATTGCATACTACAAAGTACCAACTATCATCCAGGAGAGAAGTGAAAGATATGCTTTGCTAATGGGACCACCAATAAAGTAGACATGCTGACCTTAACCTGCATGGACAATGCCTAAATTTTCAACTTAAACTTAGTCCTGGGTATTTTTGAAAATTACACCCCCACTTACCTGAAGTCTTCTGATGCCAGAACCTCAAAGTAATACATGACTTTACACTTGTGACTGGAACCTGGAAGTGAGGCCAAAACATCGTCCACTCGGGCTATGCTGGAACCAGATGACGAGCTGTGAGTCTTCCATTGTAAGATGTAAAACCCGGGCCAGCGAGTTACATGAGAGCCCTGGGAAGACAAGAAGGGTTGTGGGTACTTTGGGATAAGGCAGCAGAAATAACTCTAATCTTATATTAGTTTGGATTAGAAAATCTATGGGTTCATCAGGTTGGGAAATAAAGGATGACTTCAAGGTGAGGAGGAGATTAGTCTAACACCATGTGAAGGAACTCTCCTTTGGCAATTGGTAAGGCTTTTGGAACTTTGTGTGAAGCTCAACTTGATGGGCATAAGGCTATTACTAATCTACTCAACTATATCAAAAACATTCATGATATTGATGAAGGTGCCATACCTGGATGCTCTCTCCTTCCCTGCAGACAAGTGGAGCCTCCACCCAACTGTAGTCAACTCCAAGCACCCAGTTCTTGTCGATCAACTGGACGTTATTGCTGGAGCTGGCGGAGGAAGTGAGCGAGGAGGAGGAATCCTTCTGATGGATCGCTGGAGCCCTCTTGGAGTGGAAGAGGCTGAACACCACATCTCCACGGAGGACATCAAAGTCCCATGTGATAACCGACTCCACCTCCAGAATCTCGGCTGATATCTACGAGAACAAGCCAGTCAGTAAAGCTGGGCATTTTAACTTTC
Organism: Pyxicephalus adspersus; assembly: GCF_032062135.1. Classification (NCBI taxonomy): domain Eukaryota; kingdom Metazoa; phylum Chordata; class Amphibia; order Anura; family Pyxicephalidae; genus Pyxicephalus; species Pyxicephalus adspersus. Next base: position 9,540,034 of record NC_092864.1, read on the forward strand.
TGCTCTTTAAACACTAAGAAAAAACAGAGGGGAAAGATGGAAATGTCAGATTCCACCTATTATTTTTCCATATAAAGTTGCATCCGATTGGCTACTATGAACAAGTTCCAACAATTTTCCCTTTGTTGAGTTTTTGTAGCCCAGCTGTTCTATTGGTCACTGACCTCGTGTGCAGATCCCTTGTAGATATAGGCAGAGTGGTAGAGGGTCTCTGTCCACAATCGGATATGATCTGATGTTTCCGTTTCGTCATCTGATTGGTAAAGTGATTTGGGGACCAGTCCACCTTCTGGAATGTTACACTGCAAAATATGGTCAACACTTGTGTTATCATTGCATATTTACAATGACATTAAAACCTTTCTTAGCCTGACAGAGGTCTGATTGAAGACCAGGAAAGGACTAATACGATTCATCAATAACTAAAATATGTGCAATATACTGCACTTCATTGATGGTGTTTTCTTGTTTCCTTTGGTTCCCCACATGTGGAAATATTGCTTCTGCCCTATTTCAGCTAATAGATGCTTTGATAGCCTTTACCTTGCATTAATGACAGCTACAAAGCCTGAAACTTTTGCATCCATTTGGAATAAGTTGCTGTTTAATTGTAGGCTGTATTTGAGCTATACGTCAAAGGTTTGGGTGTATGGTTGGCAATGATGGCATAATAGAAACATCTTAATTAAATTCAATGTTCAATGTTCAATTCTAAAATAGATTTTTTCTTTTTAAACTTTACCTAATAATGATATGCTCCTTGTTTCAAAGACTAAATATAGATGTAGATTGAATAGACTAATGGGTGGGCTTGATGAAAATATGTGCAATTATATCCTACTGCAGGATAATGATATAACAGAAGGAAGCTCTGTGAATTTCTGCATCCCCAAGATCTCTGGGATGTGCTTTCCTTATTGGTGCTCCAGATCGTATATCTGTGTATGTGTATAGCTGTATCGTATATCTGTGTATGTGAGAAGCCGGGGATGTCTGGTTTCTGTCTACTTCCATAGAAACAGAATAGTGTGGGCTGTATCAAAATCCTTCCCTTAAACCATTAGAACCTGCCTAAACTGACGGTAACTGCATGGCTAACTTCCAAAAATATTCAAACCATAAGGACCCCATAGTGACTATTCTCATGGTTGTAACATATACTGGAAGGATGGTCTAAAAATAGTTCTTACCACGCATTCTCCTCCAAGAAAATCTGGGATGATTTCTTTGTCCACATAGTCGGTGACTCCCCCAGGACCCTGATAGTTGTTACCACTGTAGATGAGGAATTTTTTTCTGGAGTTCTCGTTGATGAATGGACTGACCTAGGAGATAATGGGCACACACAGGAGATAAAGGACCACAGGACACACATAAAAGGTATAAATGTGTATTTTAGCTAAATAATTTTGCTAAATTAGGCTGAGACCCCAGCTAAGTTTTCATTTCACTTGTTTACAGATAAATTTGATGTGAACACCCACAATTTGATCTCTTTTTGTATCCACCATTTTTTCCGGAGTCCATTGCCCCATATCATTGATAGATTCCAAGCCCTGATGAAAGCGGTGTTAATCCCTGAAACATGTTGGAAAAAATTGATAGGGGTTCTTACTATTCCCAAGCTACCAAAAACAAAAAAAATAGATACACAAAAAACAAAGAGGTGAAAAGTAGACTCGACAGGCTTTCCATCACTCACCAGCGTCCACAGAACAGGAAAGACTCGAGGAGCTCGTACAATCAGAAGTTTTCCTAATGTTTCTGGGTAATTGGCCTCCACAACCTCTATTATCCTGAGTAAGGCCTTCACACCTGGCCTCCAGAGGTGTCTCATATTTAGTCCTTCGAGGTCCACAAGACAGGTCCAGGATCTGGGAGGAGGGGTGGTGGGGTACGAGAAGACATAATAATCACAAACCTATTCAAGAAAACTTTACTTTCATGAAGCACTTAGATACTTCATGATATGATATCTTCTAATACCAAGCAGGAAACATTGGGGGATTGTTTAAAGATCAACTCCATGTTGGGTCAACGGCCCCCCTTTTCTCATTGGAGCATTTCCTTTTTCTACATTTTTTGTTTTTTACCTTTATGGAGCTGTTGTCATGTCAAATGACATCCTGAGGTTCTCACCCTCTGGCTGAGTTAGGAAGCCCTTTATGATAAAGTGATTGGTGCCAGATTTTGTCATGGGTGCTATACTCTGCATTTTCCCTTTGGGACATGTCCTTGACACCCTGGGCTCCCAAGAAGTAGGCTGAATAACACTGGGTGTCATGCTGAGCTTTGGCCAAAGCCAAAGAAATGGAGTGAAGTTCTAAACTGTGTATTGATGAATAATGATCTTGGGCTTTATTTTCTTAAATGAGAGGGGGTGGATTGGGCCTGAAGGTAAATTGTCTATGCATATAGCACTAATTCTCTTTAAAGGTGGCCCCAACAGAAGCCTATATATATCTTAAGTTCAATATGTGATGATTGCTAGTTTAGTAGAGCCACAAAAATTGGCAAAAGCAAAGAGAAGGGAGTCCTACCTCTTGCTGCTCACTGACCTGATTGGTGAGCCAAACAGATGAGTATTCTCCTCACACCTCCTCTGACCTTCCTCGCTGATGGAGAGGACCTGTCATACGACAAAAAGCATACAGCTCAAATATAAGTTTTTTTTTGGTTTAAAGGTCAAAGCTGGTGCTGTGAAAACGTCAGACACAGTGTTTATAAACAAAGCAATACAAAGTAACATTGTCACTTTTGTATTCACTCTGTTTCATTCACAGTTGGGCTTAGACCTGCTTATACGTTTTCAATGATTTGTACCAAATTTTAGTTTTTGTGTCTTTTAAACTGAACACATTTTAGAATAAAATGCTTTTGGTATGCTTTTGGTTTATTCCTTCAATCTATTATAAAACCTTTTCACCATAAAAGACATAATTGAGGATATGATTTCATGACGATTCCATGTACTTACATGACGCAGGATGGCCTCTTCCCCCACAGCTTTCAGCAGTCCTTTGGTGTCCACTTGTCCCAAGCGGAGGATGTACAGGGGACGGCCATCTGTAACGTAAAAAGACAGATAAAATGGGGGGATTTTATTGATGGGGAGTCCTACAAATAACATGCAAAAATACCAGATGACATTGGTTAAGATGTTGTGTAAATGGCACCATTGTAAATACAAGCAGCTAGTGGTCTAGCAAATAAATGGATCTGTTGCTTTGACCTTTCTATGAAGGAAACTTTGCAATTTTGTATATTATAATGTTGCCGGTGATAACACATCAGACTTTAGGACTGACCTTTATCGTGATAATGCCACCCCCCAGCATAGAACTCTTCAAGGATGGTTGGAGGATGCCATGTCTGGAGGATGTAGTCCACTTGGTATTGCTTGCGCCAGGAAAGGGACTGACAAAGCATCTCCCGAGCTTTCTCCAAATTAAAATCCCGAGCCTGGAGGAAGCGTAAAATGTGCTCATCTTTGGGGATCTGCAGAAAAAAAAGACCAATATCAGTACATTGCTAAAGGGCATCAGACCAGATTGGATGTTCTCAAGGCTTCCCATAATTACACACTGGACACATGGTCACCAGAATAGATGAAGGCAAAGGTTTGGTGGTGTTATATCGCAATCACCATTCATCAAAATAAACCATTGAGTCCATCATAGTCAAAACCTATCATTCCTTCAGAATAAGGTGATTGGAATTTGTTTTTTTAACAAGACATTGCCACCAACTTTTGAAAATGCATCTAATTCTGCAGCTTCCATGGTCTTTGCATATCATGCAGTAGCAGTCAGTAAAGTCGAAATCGATGTTGTGCTTCATGGAAATAAGTAAGGTCAAGTCCTCAGTTTGCCAAAAAAGTATTTAGTTCACCTAAATAGCCTCATGGCAAGTCCTCAGTTTGTCCTAATTCTTTTGGGAAAGTCATAGTCCTTAAAAATGGTTAAAGATGTGACCATAGTTCTGTATGCTGGGTCTGGGTACATCAACATACGACAAGGAGTGGCTATCAGAAAAGGTCAGGGCATAGCAATGGTTCATCGTGAGTCATTGCAAGTTCTTGGTTAGCCATAATCGTATTTAGAGGTCATAGTCATAGTCCTTCGGAATGGTTATAGGCTGCGTCTGGGTGTGTCAACAGATATCATGGGGCAACCATGGCTTTTCAAGGAGCGGCCATCAGCAAAGGTCAATGTCTCATCATGAGTCAGAGCGAGTTCTTGGTTTGTGAATAAAGATCTTGACAAGTCTTTGATTTACTTTATTAGCCTCAAGGCAATTTCTTGCTTTGTCAAAATAGACTCAGAAAAGTCAAAATTCTTCAAAACAGAAGATGTGACCAAAGAACTTCATGTCAGGTCTGGGAAAGTCCACGATCATTTGCAAAATATTTTCTCACATTCCAGATCACAAACATAATACATTTTATGCAGCACAAATTGGACAAAATTCATTTGTGTAAATTTTGCGGTCACTTCAAGGTGAACATTGCGCATGGGTGCAGAATGTGGGGCAAATCTTTTATTATAAAAGGGTGATGAGCTGCACTGTTCAGTCTTTATCAGCCACCAGAAAAACAACCAATGAGTGATTGCTAAATTAACAAAAAAAAAAAAAAAAAGCTCCCTAAAAATAATAGAATAATACGCTTTAGTAACACCAGCTATAGCTGCAATCCTGGAGAGCTTAACGTGCCAGTAGAATCTTCAGCATCCAATACTTCTTGGTGTGCCCGATTCCTGCATCCCTTGCATGCGATGGTTCCCCCACCCAGGCATACACTGAAGATTTAAAAGCCGGTGGGAGAGATAGGGGCATGCAGGACAGAGTCAAGTTTTGGATGGATGATGATGGGAAGCTAAATCTCCGATACTTGAACCCTGGATTGTAAGCTCTTTGGGGCAGGTTCCTCTCCTCCTCCAATGTCACTGTCTGTATCTGTCATTGTCAGTGTCATTTGCAACCCCTATTTAATGTACACCACTAAGTAATATGTTGGCGCTATATCAATGCTGTTCATTAATAGTGATCTTTGTGGTGTTGCCAGTTGTAAAGTGTAGAGAATTCTCCCCAGGTTAAAGGACTGCAGGATTAATAATGGCTGCTAAAAGGGGTGATATCAAGAGTTCGAGCAAGGAAATCTTACTGTAAGAACCCCTAAGAGATAAAAGACCATGGCCAACTTACTCAAAATCTGTTCATGGCCCAACATTCAACACAAAACTTGCAAAGCAATAGCAAAGAACAGAGACATACAACAGCATGGTTAGCACACTGGCCTTTGCAGCGCTGGGTCCCAGGTTTGAATCTCGGACACTATCTGCATGGAGTTTGCAGGTTCCCCCCCGTGTCTGCGTGGGTACTCTGGTTAACTCCCACATTCCAAAAACATACAGTTAGGTAATTGGCTTCCCTCCAAGTTGACCTTAGACTGTATTAATGACATATGTCTATGGTAGAGATTGTGAGCTTCTTTAAGAGACATGACATCTTTAAAAGCCAGTGACATGACTATGGACTTTGTACAGCGCTACATAATATGTCTGCACTATATAAATACTGTGTAGTAATATTAATAATAACCATAAATTTTCATACCTTGCCCTTGTGGGTTTCCTGTAGCCATTGTCGCAGGTGGATTAAGGTGCTTTCCTGCATTGGGGTGAGTTGTCCTAAATATCGCTCTATGTACTCAGCTTCTAGTTTAACACCTAAGAAAAGCAAACACACAGAAAAAGTTGCAGCTTGGTGAAATCGCATGTTCTAGAGGAGGGGTATGCTTGTTCATTTAAACACACCATGGGTGTATAGCTGTGTCTACTAAAAATATTCTCTTGTCCCCATAAAGGACCAGATAGGGACACAGCAATAAAACCCAGACTCCTCCATATTCATAGGATAGGATACAGAGACACAATGCTCATTTCCATGACTTACCATCTGGTTCGGACATCTGGTTGTGGCCCCCAGATTCTCCTCTAACCAATCCCAGGACAGACGACTCTTGCTGGTCATCAATGCTGTAGGGTAGTCGTATGGCGTTCCTATAAGTAGGGGTGCATCCCCCAGATTCACCAGGGGTCCATCTTGGGATGTGGGTGATTCCCTGAGATATCAGCTCATTCAAGTAGAATTCAATGACCTCTTTTCCCTGCAATTGAAAGCATCCAATGTCACTTGGTGGGTATGCTCATAAAATTTGCAATAAATTGTGTTCCTATCAGCATGTTCTCTGCACTGCAACACACCTGACTGGCTCGTTTTGCTGCTTCCCCCTCCACAAATATAAGCTCCCCTGCATAGGACTATAGGAAACTGAAAGGTATAGGGAAATAGGTATATTCACTGCTTTCATGATTTATATGACATTGGTCTGATCTCTAGGGCAGGTTTGTGAGAATCGCATGACACCTGGCACACCTGACATTTTGTATGTGAGAAGCAACAAGGATCCTGTAATGGGTGTGTTTGGGAATCCTCCTCCATCATCCCATGCAGGGGTTCCCAGATCACCCGACAATAGGAAAGCTGTATACTAGTGCATTGCAGCAATGCCTCAATAAAAGCTGTCCTGCGGATGTTTTGTCTTCCCTGCCTTTTAAAGCTTTGTATTTCATTTTTTAAGGTGTATACATTTAAAAAAGTACTAATGTGGGAGGACTCACCCGCTTAATATTGGCAGTATATTGCTTCATGGCGATCTTTTCCACTGTGCTCTCAAAGCCAAAAAAGGACTTGATGTCCAGAGAGGCCGTCTGCTCGAAGCAAGTCCATTCCTCATTGTCGGGGTGAACCTACAACCCAGAAAAAACTCTTCTGTCATTGCCAGGACTCCAACACAAATCTCCTGTCACCCCAATGGTGATGATGGTTAAAGCATGACTCCAGATAGCTGGGAAAAGTAAATGCTTATGCCACTGGTACTGGCTCCAAATTTCACCCTCTGACTACCAGACAAGAAATCAGAGGGGATCAATTGTCAGTGGGACCGGAAGAAACATACACACTTTTTTTAATCCTGATCATAATAACGAAGAAATGAAATCACTATAATCTTACTCTGGAGGTTCCTGTTATACAATATGAACACAAGAGGGAGCTCTTTGCCTCCAAATGTTGGCTGAATGGTTCACCAGAAATACATTAGATTTAATTTCTTCATTTTAATTCAAATAATGTGAATTACAGATTATATTGTACATGGAAACAAAATAATGATATATCAGTGCACCCTACTCTATCGCCTTGCACTGTTCTGGTTATAAATCCTACAGGTATTACAGATTATATTGTACATGGAAACAAAATAATGATATATCAGTGCACCCTACTCTATCGCCTTGCACTGTTCTGGTTATAAATCCTACAGGTTATTTTCATACCAAATAAATTTCAGTAACTGGTGCTCTGTGATTTAGGTGTTGGTTATTTTAGCAGAATAGTTGGAAGGACTTTGGAAAGCAGGAAATGGAACCTATGAAAAGAGAGAGAGAGAGAGAGAGAGAGGGAGAGAGAGAGAGAAGGAAAGAGAAAGAGAGAGAGAGCGGAAGAGAAATAGAGAAAGAAAAAGAAAGAAAGAAAGAGAGAGAGAGAGAAAGAAAGAGAGAGAGAGAAGGAGAGAGAGAAAGAAAGAGAGAGAGAGAGAGAGAGAAGGAGAGAGAGAAAGAAAGAGAGAGAGAGAGAAGAAGAGAGAGAAAGAGAGAGAGAGAGAGAGAGAGAGAAGAAGAGAGAGAAAGAGAGAGAGAGAGAGAGAGAGAGAAGAAGAGAGAGAAAGAGAGAGAGAGAGAGAGAAAGAGAAGAAGAGAGAGAAAGAGAGAGAGAGAGAGAGAAAGAAAGAAAGAAAGAAAGAAAGAAAGAAAGAAAGAAAGAAAGAAAGAGAGAGAGGGAGGGAGAGAGAGAGCGATAGAGAGAGGGAAAGAGAGAGAAAGAGAGTGAGACAGAAAGAGGGAAGGATTTATGTTAGTATTACATTTTCAGTAACATCAGAATAAAGAAAGGATTTATAATCTCTAATCGGTGATTTAGGGGAAATACCTTAGTAAACTCTTAAATACCTTAGTAAACCTTAGTATGTCAGATAAATCTTCATAAATAACAAAATGATTAAAATTGAAGTTCCTTTTACTATTTTCCCCTTTTACATACCATCCTCACATTATGGGGAAAACAGGATCATTTATTATGGTGAATCCTCGTAAGTAAGGTGCTGAAATCCTGAACAGACAGACATCAATGGCTTCACTCCGAGACTCTGATTTTGGGTTGTTCGGGGCCATATTTTCAGCCTCCATATTTCTCCCAGGACAGTCCCCCTATAAACTTCTCTTTACCCCCAGATGTGTGATGACAAGCTAGAAGCATTCAAAATATTTCTAAAATGTGTGAAAATTTTATGACACATTTAAAAAAATGTTTCTTAAAAAAGTGACAACTTGCATGTAGACACACGTTAAGTAAAAATACATTTTTCAATACAGAGTTGTCACTCTACAACAAAGGAGGCCTGAACATAGACCATCATGGCAGGATCACCAAAGATCCACTTTGCCAAACTAAATTTAGTGATGGTTTTCTATCAATGGCTTCTGTTATCTGCTACTCTAACATTCATTCTCAGCGATGACCAGGAATGTGACATCAAAGTGTCACTGCGACACAGCAGCTTGTGACGACCCGAAATTCCTATGCACGGACAAGCTAAATCTTGCTTGTTATCAGAGCTTAGCCCCGAGTATCTGGCAGCTGTCTGGGCCTGTTGGAAAGTTTGTAAGGATTGTTATGGAAAGTATTTTACTACGAGCCGGTCAGGTTATCTGCCGGTTACAATGATCATTGTCCAGCATGGGAGTGGTCAATGAGGAATTCAGGCTGGATGGATGTTGGTAGACCAAGGCAATGGGGGCACCTTGATTTGGATGCCAAGTGTTTTATCAATGCACATGTCAGGCCGTCGGTCATATATGATATATGTCATGTATGGACAATCCACGCTGGGTGGTTGAGGTTCCTTGTGATGAACTTACAGAGTACCTGCAGGTCTCATTCACCAGAACACGGGTGGAGAAGGTCTCGTTGTAGGCCTCGATGTTTAGGGTTCGCTCTTTCCAGTTCAGGGTGTTCTTCTGGATGAAGTAGACGAACTCGACCCCAGCGATCTGCAGAGAGGAGCATACCTGGTTATCAGAAATACATTGTAGGTGTATATTAAAGGAGAATGTAGCTAAGGGGACCAGAGAACCTGGTGAGATGCACAACCATAATCTGAGCTGGTCATACCCCAGATAGGTGTGCATGGGTGATTGGAGCGTATTGGCAGAGCATGGACCCCTTCCACACACAAAAAAAGTGACGCAAACCATATATCATCCCCATATACACCCCTTTTATAAGGCCACCCCATGACTGAAGGGTCCCATGACTGATCATTGACTATGACGGAGCTAGGGTCCTAAGTGTAACACATTGCTGGGATTCTAAGTGTAACCTCCAACCCCCCCTCCCTCAGGTTATAAACCTCCTAGGAACCACCCCCTCCAACCCCAAGTGCCTAAACCATAGCAAAGGGAGCAATGAAACACAACCTGAATGGGTCAGAGCACCCAATACTCCAATTGTTGTAATACCCAACTCCAAAATAAGTTCCTGTCCACCTAGGTAGTTTGGATGTCATCACCCACTTTTGTGTTCACGCTCCTCCTAATCCAGCAGGGGTGGTGGAAACCAACATAATGGGCACAGCAGGTGTGCAGACAGGAAATCAGTGTAGGGAGGGTGGGAACCCAGCTGATGGGCACGGCAGGTGCTCAGACCCAATAACTCAGCACAGATGCTAATAATGGGCACAGTAGTTGTACAAACTAGGGAACTTAATGCAGGGATAGTGGGAACCCTGTATATTGGGAGCAGCAGTGGTACACAGCCAGAACTCCAAGCAGGGAAGTTAGGAGGTCCTCGTCGTGGGCACAGCAAGCTTACAGACTTGGGAACCCAGTGCAAAGATAGTGGAGGTCCTAAAAATGGCCAGAGTAGTGTGCAGGCCTGGAACTCATCACAAGGTTGGTGGGGGCACCGCATAATGGGCACAGCAGGGGTACAGACCCAAGAACTCTGATCATGTACAGTGGATAAAAGTGTCTTATAGTAGACTAGATCCATCTAGACATATTATTCCTGCAATAAGAGTAAAAATAACCTTTTTCAGCAGTCGGGGGGCATCAACGTTGAGTTTGCAGCTTCGTTCCACCACATGCAAGGAGCCGTCTTCACTCCTGTGCTCGTATGTGATATCGCTGCCCAGGAACACCGGAATGAGGGGGCAGGTGGGGAATCTTTTTTCGTACGCCTGCAGAGCAATGAGGAATATTGAGAAAAAGTCACAAAAATGGTCACATTTATGGTGTAACTATGACTAAAAATGGACCCCACCCCATGGTCACCAAAAGCCTACAAGGAAGGTGACACTTCTGGATATGTCGAACTCTGTGGTCTTTGGCATCTCTCTTTAGTTCCTCCATCTGACCTCCTATAAAGGACACAATAATAAGGTGGGGGTCATAAGGAGGAGCTGCTGATGACCACAGAGACCTTCAGAACCACATCTCAGGATTGGCTGACCATCGTTCACAGGTAGGCCTCATCCTGGATATTTTGGTACAACAACAGTAGCAGGAAGGAATAAGAACCATGGTCAGAGTTTTATCGCCATACATGACCCCTAGTGTGGAGATTAACTCTGCCGAAAGGAGAATGACTGTGAGGGACAGCTCTGAGCCTGCTGGGGCTGCTGACATCACATCCAAGATGGCAGCACCCAGCAGCAGTCTCAGGACTTTTACATATAAAAAACATTAATAAAAAAGTGAAATGCTCATAGGATCCTCTGAGAAGACTGTTGTTGAAATGATTGTCCCCATGACAGGGTCTCTTTATTGAGCACACTCCATGGTCTTATTCCGCATCACGTTGGAAATGTTCAGTGACACTGCTGATCCGGCAGTAAAGGTGTTACTGCCATAGACAATTGTGGATAAGCTGCTCTGAGTAATCTGCTTTATGGAGTGCTAAAAATACAGACGCAGCGTGGTAAGGTCACGTAGGAGGAGGGTGGGGGGATAACTCTTATGTCATATGGGACCGGTTCTCATCGAGGTGGGGGGTGAACGTCACGGATGGGGAGTAACTTGGATCACAATGGGTTTCGGTCTATTGTTGGTGTGGAATCTTACAAATGATAAGTACATGTGATAGGGGTGTCCTAAAACGCCACTGCCCCTGGTCAAATTGCAGGTGGATAAAAAAAAAACATTTGGCAGGTGGACCTATCTGCACCATCCATTGTCCCCACCAGAATACTGACTATTGGTGGACCATCTGAAGGAGGAGAGTTGGTTGGACATCTGAAGGAGGAGAGTTGGTTGGATATCTGAAGGAGGAGAGTTGGTTGGTCATCTAAAGGAGGGGAGCTGGTTGGACATATAAATGAGAAGAGCTGGTTGGACATATGAATGACAAGAGCTGGTTGGACATATGAATGACAAGAGCTGGTTGGACATATGAATGAGAGGAGCTGTTTGGGCATCTAAAGGGGGAAAGTTGGTGGACATGTGAAGGAAGAGAGTTGGTGGACATGTGATAGAGGAGAGTTGGTGGATCATCTGAAGGAGAAGAGTTGGTGGCTCATCTGAAGGAAAAAACTTGGTGGATTATCTGATGGAGAAAAGTTGGTGGATTATTTGATGGAGAAAAATTGGTGGATTATCTGAAGGAGGAGAGTTGGTGGATTATCATAAGGAGGAGAGTTGATAGACATCTGAAGGAGGAGAGTTAGTGGATATGTGAAGGAGAAGAGTTGGTGGATCATCTGAAGTGACAGAGTTGGTGGATCATCTGAAGGAGGAGAGTTGGTGGCTCATCTGAAGCGGGAGAGTTGGTGGCTCATCTGAAGTGGGAGAGTTGGAGGATCATCTGAAGTGAGAGAGTTGGTGGATCATCTGAAGGAGGAGAGTTGGTGGATCATCTGAAGCGGGAGAGTTGGTGGCTCATCTGAAGCGGGAGACTTGGTGGCTCATCTGAAGCAGGAGACTTGGTGGCTCATCTGAAGCGGGAGACTTGGTGGCTCATCTGAATTGGTGGCTCATCTGAAGCGGGAGACTTGGTGGCTCATCTGAAGCAGGAGACTTGGTGGCTCATCTGAAGCGGGAGACTTGGTGGCTCATCTGAAGGAGGAGAGTTGGTGGCTCATCTGAATGAGGAAAGTTGGTGGATCACCTGAAGGAGGAGAGCTGGTGGATCATCCGAAGGAGGAGAGCTGGTGGATCATCCGAAGGAGGAGAGTTAGTGGATCATCTGAAGGAGGAGAGTTGGTGACTCATCTGAAGGAGAGTTGGTGGCTCATCTGAAGGAGGAGAGTTGGTGAATCATCTGAAGGAGGAAAGTTGGTGGATTATCTGAAGGGGGAGGGTTGGTGGACATCTGAAGCAGGAGAGTTGGCGGATTATTATAAGAAGGAGATTTGGTGGACATGTCAAGGAGGAGAGTTGGTGGATCATCTGAAGGAGAGTTGTTGGATCATCTGAAGGAGGAGAGTTGATGGCTCATTTGAAGCGGGAGAGTTGGTGGATCATCTGAAGGAGGAGAGTTGGTGGATAATATGGAGGAGGAGAGTTGGTGGCTCATCTGAAGCGGGAAAAATGGTGAATCATCTGAAGGAGGAGAGTTGGTGGATTATCATAGGGAGGAGAGTTGGTGACTCATCTGAAGGAGGAGAGTTGGTGGATCATCCTAAGGAGGAGAGTTGGTGGACATCTGAATGAAGAGAGTTGGTGGACATCTGGCCCATGGATGTGACGTTACCCAACTGGCTGTTGGTCAACATTGATGGGTTCCTATTTCCTTCAAGTGGCGTTGCCTTCCAATGCAGTTCTATGAGAATATGTGGACTCGAAGCAAGTCAACCAAAGGTCAGACTACAGAACGCCTCCTGCTGTGCTATAAAGAAGAGGAGAAAAGGGAGGTGTTCTGTGGTCCTGGTCTAGAGTGACAACGCTATTTGATTATAGATACAATATGGTGATCGTTGTCACCCTAGAAATGAAGAGTCAGAATAATAGAATACAAAAACATGAAATATAAAATTCAATAATGTCATAAAAAGGAATAAAAATGTACAGATCCCCCATTGAACTGCCACTGAA
>NC_092864.1:9553706-9562240 GCF_032062135.1 Pyxicephalus adspersus
CAGAGCTCAGATATGGGGAGAAAGAAGCATAACAAGCAGCCAATCAGGTGTGTTGCAATTCTAGTTAAGCTGCTTCTCTTTACCCTGTCTAGTCACTAAATAAGGAAAAGATTGGGACCTGTAAGTGAAAGTAGTGTGGCAAAGATCCATTCCTCTACACCACTAGAGAGGGATGTGAATGAATGGGAGGAAAGATACCAATCCTTTGTTCAGAATTACCTTTTACAGTATATATGTAATTAGCTGTTTCCTGAGCTGAAATCCTGGGCAGCCAATCCAAATCAGCTCTGTGCAGATCTGCTACAAAATTGCGCTTGGAGATGGAGATTTTCATCTAGAGGCGGCAGGATTTCACTGTAAACGGGCGCACGATTCTGGAGTGGTCAGGGGCGCGTTTTATACCGTCACAGTACTACTTGATGGGAACGCCCCAGGGAGGAATTTATGAATGAAGCACTATTATACAACTGATCACATACTATACAATCACATTGTACAATCTCCTACAGGGAATTGCAAGGACCTTCCTGATTTCATTAAGCTGCGTACACACGTGCAATATTTGTGGCTGGAAAGGATATTTCACGATCCTTTCCAACGACTAAGCACTGTACGATGCATGAACGAATGCAACCCGCTGCGCACTCTCCCCTTCACTTCCATCACGACCGTTGGTTGTCCATCGTCTGTGGATCCGCCAGGATGGTCATTCGGACGATGGATGACGGGCGCTGTACACACGCCAGATTCTTGTCGGATATCGGCCCTGAGCCGACGTGTGTACGTAAATTTAGATTTTGTATCCAATCCCCCTTTATCTTTGCAGAACATGAAATGCGACACACAGACAGCGAATAACAATCCGACTGCCCTGCCATCTCCAACTAAAAATAAAAATAAGATTTGTCCCCGTCTGTGTCTCCACAGGACCATGAACTATAAATTCCCGTCCTGACATTACATGGGGACAATGTAGGCCGGCTGGTAATAGCCTGAATCATCTCGGTGGAGGGACGGCGACAGATCGAATAAAAATGTTTTATCAGTAATGTCAATGAAGAGTCCTGTATGAAATATTCAGGGTGAGGGGGTTACGTGGGGACCGGGGGAATGAGGGGAATGTAGTGTTGGGGGTATAGGGGGATTGTAGTTTTGGGGCTATCAAGGTGTTGTAGTGTTGGGGCTATAGGGAAGAGGGTAACATTGGGGCTATGGAGAGACTATAGTTTAGGGGTATGGGGGGCTGTTATCTTAGGGCTATGGGGAAGGAAAGTGTAGTGTTGGGGGTATAGGGGGATAGTAGTTTTGGGGCTATGGAGGAGTTGTAGTGTTGGGGCTATAGGGAAGGGGGTAGCATTGGGGCTATGGAGGGACTGTAGCTTTAGGGCTATGGAGGCGTTGTAGTGTTGGGGCTATAGGGAAAGGAGCAGCATTGGGGCTATGGAAGAACTATAGTTTAGGGGTATGGGGGGCTGTTATGTTAGGGCTGTAGGGAAGGAATGTGTAGTGTGGGGGCTATGGGGGGACAGTAGTGTTGGGTAAAGTATAATATTAGAGCGAGTTGGACTTAGAGTTGGATTTAGGGTTAGAAGGAGGGCTGTGTTAGACCTAAGGGGTGGGATTACTGGCAGGATTGCTGGTAGGTTTAGGACTAGATTTAGGGTTGGTGTTAGGTGTAGGGTGTTAGTGTTAGATTTAGTGTTAGGGTTACAGGGAGGTTTTTTTTTAGGGCTATTGGGTAGAATTACGAGGAAGGTTGGTGGTACAAGAAGGGTTGGGCTCTGGGGGCAGGTTAATGTTACAAGGGGTATTAGGTGAAGTGTTAGAGTTAGGGAAAGGCTTAGTGTTTTAGTAATGGGGTATGACAGTGTCAGTGTTACAGGGGGTTCCATGGGTTGGGGGGCTCTTAGCATAGGGCATTGTGCACCTAGCGCCCTCCACCAAGGCCGACCCCTCCTCCATACACCAAACATGCCCGGGTATATCTGTCCCATAGTACAGCGGAGGGGGGTGACCCCAGAGAATTCCTAGAAATGGAAGTTTGCAGCGTTATAAGATCCGGGGATGGGGGACATGGCGGCACCTCCAGAAGGGGCCCTTCCTCGTGATTTGTGACCTTGAGGATTGGAATATAAGAAGAGCCTGGGGGGGGGGGGGGGTCAGCTGCACGCCTGGAATGTGAGCCCAGCTATGGACGGCCCGCACTGGGCCCTCAGCAGCCCAGACTGGAACTGAGCAGATTAGTGTGGGGGAGGGAAGGATTACGGAGAGATCACTTTAAAAAGCAAAAAAAAAAAAGCTTGAAAGCCACTCAGATAATTCTCTCCCAAAGTCCACTTATGTCAAAGAAGCAGAAGATTATTTTTATCAGCAGAGAATATATATACTCTTTTTTCACAGTAATAGATTTGCAGTCTCTAATGATGTGAAATGCCCATGTTGCCTCCAGTAAATTAAGGAGAGGAGGTGACACCTGACATTGGGAGGATTTGTCATTTTGTCGAAGGTGATGTGGCAGAAAGAAGCAGACAGGTGACTTGTATGGAAATACGTCCGACTGCTTTCCCTAAACCCCGGACACACGATTCCGCCAACATTTGCTTACCCAGGGAAGGTGAAACAGAGCAGAACGCATGCTTCATTGGGAGTGACTCCGCTGTGCCCGCTTCTGTGCTGTGATGGATACCGGCTCTTTTTCCCATACCGGCACAGGCTCTGGAAGTACCATTGGTGTCTAAATGGAGGAATAGGTCCTCCGGCAGTGCATTGGGTGAATGATTCTGCAGGTGCTGTTCATATTCAGAGATATATTTCAGATCTGAGGTGAGCTGCAGTGTTCTGCTGCGGGTTCAACTGCAGTACCAACCTCTCCTATTCAAGTGAATTGGGATGTTTGGGACACTTTAATAACACAGATCGAGGCGCAGTTACCAAAAGCCACATTTGGCCACGCAGCTGCTTTCATATCTGCCATTTGTCTCTTCAGTTGGCAGCAGTCCTGTCACTCGGCGCCACCAAAAAGGGCTCTTGGGGGTCCATTTATAAAGCAGTCAAAACATTCAATGGTGGAGAATCCATCACTTCCATTAAAGTGGAACTAAAGTCCCGCTGTCCCTACCTGCCCTGCAGTCAAGTTGCACATGCACAATCCCGGCTTCCCTGGGGCATGCAAGGACGCATGTGCAAGAGTTACATCATCCCAGCCCGGCAAATCAAAATGGCCAAAAATTGGCATATGGAAAGAAAGAGGGGGGAAGGGAGGCGCCTGCAGTGGATCAGAGAGAGGTAAGTAATAATGGGTTTAGTTCCTCTTTAAAACACATGAAGAATTCTCCACAAGGGAATGTTTGGTGAATGTCAGATTCACTGCTTAAAATCAAAAACTCTTAAAGAATCTATTGTACCCAACAGATATACAGGCTCAGCTCCAAGGCTGGCAATGCACTCTGCCCCTAGCCAAGCGGGTGGCCCCACTCATTTTCAAAAGCATCTGAAAAACAGGTAGCACCAATGCTATCCTCTGCTGACGTGTTTTGCCCTAATGTAAAGTGAAACACGCCTGTATGTTGCCCGAGGGTGAAAAGTGCCAGTATGATGTCTGATGGTGAAACGCGCCACTGTTCTGGTTGTGAGTGAAACGCGCCAGTATGCTGCCAGAGGGAGAAAGGTGCCCATATACTGTCTAATGGTGAAACGCACCAGTGTTCTGCCTGAAAGTGAAACGCGCCAGTGTTCTGCTTGTGAGTGAATTGCGCCAGTAAGCTGTCTGGGGGGCAAAACTCGCCAGCATGCTGCCTAAGGGTGAAACAGGCCAGTAGGCTCCCTGAGGGCAAATGCTCCGAAATGCTGCCTGGGGGAGAAACGTGCCAACAGTGTACAGCATGATAATGTGTCTAGAGAGGAATAAAGTTGTTGAAAAAGTAAGCAGTGGTGGTGCCTTTTTTGGATTGCTAAAAACTTTTGAGAATGAGAGCAAGGCGCACAGATCCTAAGCTCACTCCCATTATCAGACTGCGAACCATAAACGTATTATTTCATTGGGATACAACAGATACTTCTAGAGTCTGTATACGAATCATGGAGTCCAATTGTATTCTGGTTGCAGAAAATCATTTCCAGGACAGGTGGCACCGCTACCCCTGGCACACAAGCAGATGTTTGTGCCAATATTCACATGCGCTGTGATTGGCCACAATCCCCTGATATACAGAACCAATCCCTGAAGGTCACCGAAGGGCCAATCAAATCTTTCTGTGCTCCCAGCTGCAATATGGCAATCTACAGAGAAGCTGCACACAGGAAAGTCAATGCAGCAGCCTCTGGAGACCTTGTGTAAGCAGAAAACACTCGTCCCCGGGGACCGTGCTGGTACAGCTGTCCCAGTGCTGCAGCCATTCACAACACAACGTACGGCAGCAGGATGTGAAAGCCGCGGGCGATGAATATTTCTCAAGAACATTGAGACACCAACATTTGTCTTCTAGAAAAAAAATGAGACGTGACGTTAAAGGTGAACTCCGGGCAAACAGCTGAATACACAATGGGTTATATCTATGGGGGCTACTTCACCTGATTTGTATTTCTGTCCATCCAGTACTGACATTTGCACGGTTCTGGTGCACAGAACCTGACTTTTTTCTGCTGCAGATAAGCAATACAGATGGGTGGCGTAACTGCCATAAATCAGTGATTGGAGGGTAAAGGAGCAGGATGGATGGGTAAAGTGGATTGATGAGTTTTCTGCTCTCTGACTTATCCTGTCTATGATTGGATGGTAAAGGAGAATCATTACTCTGTTCCTTTCTTCTTCCAACCTGAGATTGGACAGTAAGGGAGCAGCAGTAGACGGATGAGTTGTCACTCTGATCTTTTCCTCTTCCAGCCTGTGATTGGACAGTTAAGGAGCAGCAGTGGACTGATGAGTTATTATTCTGCTCTCCGGCTTATCCTGCCTATATTTTGATGAAAAGGGAGAAGCAGCAGACTTCTGAGTGATCACTCTACTCTCTTTTACTTCTTCCAGCTTCTGATTGGATGGTAAAGGAGAAGAAGCACCAGATTGCTGAGTCATCACTCTGCTCACTTCTTCCAGACTGTGACTGAATGATGAAGGAGCAGCGGCAGACTGATTAGTTAGTACTCTGCTCTTTTCTTCTTCCAGCTTGTGATTGGATAGTTAAGGAACAGCAGTGGACTGATGAGTTATTATTCTGATCTCTTTTTTCAGCCAGTGATTGGATGAATTTGGATAAAAGAGTAGAAACTGCTGAATCATCACTCTGCTCGCTTTCTTCTTCCAGTCTGTGATTGGACGGTAAAGGAGCAGAAGCATACAGATAAGTCATCACTCTGCTATCTTCTTCTGTCAGCGCTCAATACATTTCATTAGCTCCAGGTGCTGCTTCTCCCATACCCTGACATCCTTTTATGTAACCAAAGCTTTGCCTGCTACATATCCAGCACTGGAGGGAGCCGGGCTCAGCACTTTCCCCAGGAAAGATGTTTCAGCTTTGCTAAGCTTCCCCAGCTCTGCTACCTGCCCAGGATATTGTGATATAAATACAGATTTTAGAAAACAATAGTTCTGTATTATTCCCGGTCACGTGTTGTGTGTGTGCAGCAGGTGCAGCCATTGTATGACGGGATTTGCAGCCGTCCTCGTATCAATACCATAATGAGCTCTCGTATTCCGGCACAATGTCCCCAGGGACACCGATCACTGAGAATACAAGGTGAGCGTTTACCTGTAAGCCGCACCTGCAGAGCATCTCACGCTCACCTGCATAGACTGCGCAACATTAATACAGAGGTCAGCGAGATGGGAAAATCATCACTGGGCCAATTCCAGAGACAAATAATAAACTGGGAAAAGGACCGGACTGTGATACCGACAAGGTATCGGTGCCGGATTCCAAGTTTAGGATGATGGGAATGTGTTGGGTTGGCAGATTGGTCTTCCTGGAGGATGGTCGTACGACCAGCGGCTCAATGAGTATTGCAGCTGTCCATCCTCTGTCTGCTGGCCAATCACACGTCTCCGTTCCTGCACTTTGTTTATTTTCTCATCTATGAGATATTACCAACCCTCCATTGGTGATTCACAAATACAATCTGATCATTATTGAAAATGTTTCCATTATTCACAGGGACAGGTTACCTGGTCAGTCAGTGGACAATGGCAAGACGGGCACAAAAAGAGATGATGCCACCTGTGTGACATTTTTTTTTGGGGAGTTCCGTGTAAAATAGTTTCATATTTATTGATTGGGATAGAAGATTTCATAGTTTTCTATTAACTGTAAAAATTTTAGTTATGGGGGTTGGGATAAACCATACAACACTGATGGGGGGTGGGCTTGCAACATTAGGTAGGGGATCCTCATCATGGGCACTGTAGGGGTTCAGGCTTGGGAAGGACGGTGGGAATGACTGATATTGGGCACAGCATGGGTACAGAAATGAAAGTAGTAGGGAATTCTGACAATGGGCACAACAGGTGTACAGACCCAGGGGGAACATATCATAGTGGGTTTACAAATCTGGGGACTCCTCGTAGGTATAGTGGGCGCTCCTTATATTGGTCGAAATAGGAGTACAGACCCAAGAGCTCAGTCCAGTGTTGGTTGGATCCCCCATTATGGGCACAGTAGGCATATAGACATGGGACTTCAGTTAAGGGATGATGGAAGCCCATTATATTGGGCTTAGCAGGAGTACAGAACCAGGGACTCAGCAAAAGGATAGTAGGGGCCACTTATAAAGGACAAACAAGGTGTGAATATTTGGTAACCCAGTGCAAGGGGAATGGAAACCAATCATAATGGGCATGGAAGGCTTACAGACATCGGACTTCATGGGGACAGCGGGTGTACAGACTTAGGAACTATGTTCAGGGTTTGTTGGAGCCCCCATAATGGGAACAGTAAGCATTCAGACCTGGGACTTTAGTTTAGGAATGGTGGAAGCCCCACATAATGGGGACAGTAGGTGCAAGACCCAGGAACCCAGCAAATGAATGATGGGGACCACTCATAGTGGGCACAGAAAGTGTTTGGACTTGGGAACCCAGTACAAGGGTGGTGAGAACCAATCATTATGGGCACAGCAGGTTTTCAAACCTGGGGACTGATGATAGCTATAGTGGGAGCCCCTCATATTGGTCCCAGCAGGTGGACAGACCCAGGACCACAGTTCAAGGTTTGTGGAAGTCCCCTTAATGGGCACAGAAGGCTTACAGACCTCATACTTAAGTTTAGGGATGGTGGAAGCCCCACATAATGGGGACAGTAGGTGCAAGACCCAGGAACTCAGCAAACGAATGATGGGGACCACTCCTAGAGGGCACACAAGGTGTACAGACGCAGGAGCTCAGTTCAGGGATTGTTGGAGCCCCCATAATGGGCACACTAGGCATACAGACCTGGGACTTCAGTTTAGGGATGGTGGAAGCCCCTCATAATGGGCACAGCAGGTGTACACACCCGGAGATTCAGGAATAGCACGAACACCTCATATTGGACACATTAGGGACCTATCCGGAAACTTAGCTTGGGGATCTCACCAAGGTCCTCACGAGATGATTTACCTCTTAAGCATCCACAAAATTCCAATTTTTGTGTGTTTTTTCCCCCTGATCAGTCCCAGTCTGATTCTCGCCCACTCGCCCTCCCAGGGTCATTACTGAACATTTACAAACCCAAAGTCGTCTCCAATCCGGAGGTTTGTGTTTTGTCTAGCGATCTCCTTTATCACCTGATCTCCCGGAGGGCTAAACGATACCGCCAGCTATATAAGGAACAATACGTAAGCACGGCTGTGAATGAATGGGGCCGTCTTTAAAATTTAAACATTGTTGAGAATCTCAGGTATCTTCATCAGGATCGAGACGTCCGGCCTCGGAGGAGGACAAGGGATCGGCATTACAGTGCACCGCCAGATGCAGATTGGATTCTGGCCAGTCATGACAAGCATACAAATTCCTCGGAGAGATAACAGATCTCACCTGACACCTGGGGCCAGGACTGCGACTGCCAGTGCAAAGCCGGCTATGGCCGCAGATCTTCCATGCTTACTGAATGTTTACAATTCAAGTGAAACGGGCCTCTCCAAGCATAAAGAATAAAAGAAAAAGACACATAAACCAAACTTTCTATATGAGATAATCAGACACACACCAAGGTGTAACTATCCCAAAAATCTAAATCCATGCACAAATCTAAATCCTATGGGGGAAGGGTTACTTCACCCAGGAAAATCCAGCATCAGGGTCCCTGGGCATTGCCATACCTGGAGGATCCACTGATATAGGGCCACAAATATCCATGTTGGCCAGTGTCCAACAGCACCCAAGGACTTCACAGGCACCTAAAATCATAACAATGCCCCCACAGGCACTCCAGATCATAACACTGCCCTCACAGGCACCCCAGATCATAACACTGCCCCCACAGCCACCCCAGATCATAACACTGCCTCTACAGGCACCTCTGATTATAACACTGCCCCTACAGGCACCCAAGAGCATAACAATGCCC
>NC_092864.1:9563738-9581083 GCF_032062135.1 Pyxicephalus adspersus
ACCGCAGATCATAACACTGCCCCCACAGGAATCCCAGATCATAACATTGCCCCCACAGGCACCCCAGATCATAACACTGCTCCCATAGGCACCACAGATCATAACACTGCCCCCACAGGCACCCTAGATCATAACACTGCCCCCACAGGCACCCTAGATCATAACACTGCCCCCGCAGCAAAACCCCAATCATAACACTGCCATCACAATTACCCTGGATCATAACACAGCCCCCACAGGCTCCCCAGATCATACAACTGCCCCAACAGGTACCTCAGATCATTACAATGCCCCTATAGGCACCCCAGGTTATAACACTGCCCCTACAGGCTCCTGAGATCATAACACTACCCTGTATGATTAGCCAGAAATTCATATATAAATATTCTAATGCAATGTGGAGATCTGGCTAATCTTCTGTCACAAATTTGATGGGAAGTCTAAAGGGAAACTGGATCTGTTAATTAATCCCCACTTCGTAAATCACACTGTCATTACTCTGGCCTGTGTCCTGGGGCAATATCAGAGCCACGGCATACAGGCTTTTGTCTAGGTGATCTACACAAAGTTCTTTGACGTCAGGCCACTCTCATCTCCTGATCCTCCACTGCGTCACCGGATTAACCCTCCGTCACCTGTCCTGGGGTGGCAGACAGCCTCCATATTTCTTATCCTAGTGTAAATATTGCAAGCTCCCTGAACCAAGGCCCTGATTGAATAAAGCTCCCCAAAGCTGGAGAGGATACACTTTCATCAGTGATCAGTCCAGGATAGAAAACATTTGCTAACAAATAGCAAATGACTTTTAAGAAATCCATTCCCATAAATTTTTGGAATTTAGGATCCCAATTTGGATGCACCTGTTGCACACCCTGTAGTCGCACCCTGGACCATTATACATTCATATGATATTGGAGAATTCCGAAGAGCAAACTTCATAAGTATTTCGTGCATAATATTACCAAACATAGAAGAACCCTGTGCACTTTGGGTGAAACTGGTTGGTTTAGATGAAAGGACGCTCCCTTCAGGCCTAAAACCTTTTTACCAAACATTAGTACAAAGTTGTGAATCACGTCTGACCAGACATTACTATGTGACCAGACCTCCTGACCCGCACCCATTAATTCTTCAAAGTCCTGTCTGATCTTTCAGCAGATGATTGGAGAGAACATGGGCAAATTCTCCTCAAGGTTAAAAAACAAAAAAAGAGCTTGACATAAACATTCACTTACCGCCATGACAAGTTCAAACGGGTACTTGTATACCCTGACCGGGGATAGGTACTTCTGCACCATCTTCTTTCACCGTCTTGGTCTATCTGCAAGAAAGGGAACTGGTCAGCAATTATTTCTTTTTTTTTATATTTGAGACATCTCAGACCCCCAATTCAAAGCCAAAATGGTTCTTTTCTAATCCTTCTCTATCAAAAATTAAAAAAAGTTTAATACATACACCTAATGAGACCCTGTCACCAGATTTAGCAATCTTCCAATAAACCTAATGTACCTGTAAAATCTTCCCTTGCGTTGACCTTCAAAAGCCTTCAGGCTGCCATTGGGTGCCGCCATCAGACTCATTGCTATCACTCAAGTACCACAGCAGCTATATGATTGGTTAAATAGGGAGGTGAGGGGAGGGATGAAGGAGCTTGGCCAACACAGACAGTAATTGGACCTTCCTAGAATAGAAGGGAACTATTAGCTGCAAGAGGCTGCAAGGAGGGAAGTACATTGCATGTCAATATAAAAAATGATATGGAAAAAAAATCTTGCAATGTACACATTTAAAATAAGTGGTTTTGGGGGGTTTTGCTTAGTTTTATAAAGCTAGTGACAGGGTCTCTTTAAGTTTACTATTCATGTAAATCATATAATGAAGGGCCTTGGCCATACATAATTATTTTTGCATTTCACAGATTAATGATAAATACGAAGGATTTGCTAGGACACAATATCCAATTGGTTATTTGCCAAGGCAAAATGAATGTTGATTGCAGATACTGCCTGCTACGTGTCAATACAAGCGTGAATTTCCCGGCATTGTTTGCATCTGAATTATATTCCCATTTTCAGCAGTAGGGATTGGCAGACTGTGCAGAGTGCAAATATGTTTTGCCGCCCTGAGATTCCATATGGACGCATGAAATCCAATAGTTGTCATTATTATTAATGCTGAAAGTTCATCAGACTGGTATGGGGGGAAAGGGCAGTGAATTGTATTTTCACAAATTCCTAACAATGAGAATGATATATAAAGCCACATACAGGGACCCTTCATATGAGAAAAGGGTATTGGTGGTGTATACTGTACCTCTCAGTCCTTAGATGTGGTAGCTCCATTCATTTAGTTTTTTAAGCCCCTTTCCTATATTTCCAGCTGGTGATCCCACATGTAACACATACCTCCTGTGCTAGGGTGACAACCTAACTTACTGTACCCTATCTTTGGGTAAGTGTTGACACTGTAGGTTGTTCTCTTAATTTGGACTACACAAACACCTTCCACTTTCTATATTATAGAGAGATGGGGTTTGGAATTTGCAGACACAACTAGAAACAATGTAGGTGTAGCATAAGCCAAAAGCACCTGATGTTGGGGTACTGTTGGATTTTAGGCTTCCATACCTTCACAATTTTCCTTGGGTTGAATACAAATCTCAATACTAAAACATTGGCCCTACCTACAGGATATCAACTTCTGATCCTAAATGCTGCAGAATGGAACAGATGGACATATCGAAGGGGGAAGATCTGGGGACCCCTATTTTCCAATGGTGGCCAATCATCCAAAATCATATAACCGGCTGCAAAACGGCCTTTAATAAGTACAAAGCTGAGAACTTCTACTCACCAAATACCACCCAATGCTGAATATACAGAAGCCTAAGGAACCAAATCAGAAGACACCAAATCAGATGATTAATCTGAACTGAACCTGGAAGTGACCTGAGGAACCACAGAAGAACAAGAAAAGTCAAAAAGCTCCAAAAACCTCTGGTGGTCCTCCACAAAGAACCAGCTCTTCTGGCCAAGGTTGGTTATTGAAGATCCCAGAAGTTGTCCTACAAGATGAATCCACCCAGATGTCTTTTCTTCCACCAAAAGCTCTCCCATTCACATCATAATCCTAAAGATCTCCATGGTATGATGGACACTGAAGATCCTTTTTAGCCCCAGCTCTGTCTTACAGTGCAGTAGTCCATGTAGTAGAATGCTAGAAATAGTTTAACAATACTCCAAAGAGCAGAAGGTCCACAGGGGCCATTTCTCTGCTTCCTGCTCTTACGTAAGGATCCCACACTGGGGGTTTCAATGTACGTCATCCAACGTTCCTTGAAATAGATAGATATCCAGGTACCCTGGACCCCCTGGGCAGTCAGGTTCCTTGGTGGCACGCAAAGGCTGAATTAATAGAAACCAATCACACTTCTCTTTTCATTAGACCTATGATGAAGATAACTTATATTGAAGATAAAAAGATACCTCAACTTTACATACTTGTATGGTGGTCCTACAAGCATTTAGGTGGGTCAGATATTTCATGCTGAAAATATTTTTTGTGCCCTATTGGACTCACAAGGTCGGTAACATTGTCCTCACCTGGCCACTTTAATTGGACCGCCCCAGTTAAGTGGAAGGTCAACTTTAGGGTATTTGCAAGGATGCATTGGGCTTTGAAATGATCCTAATGGTTGCAGAAGCTTCTTTAGACAATATTGTACCCAAACTGGATTCCCTGGGAACAGGATGTTAGCTATTGAGAAACAAATGAGCCCCAATGCTAACCCCAACTTGGCTTTCTTGATAAATAAAGGGATAGAGATAGTGAGTCTGATTTATTATAGCTCTCCAAGGCTGGAGAGGATACACTTTCTTAAGTGAACCTGGGTGATCCAACAAACTTGTAATGGATCTGGTCCAGGAATGGCAAATACAAATAGGAAACTGCTTTAAAAAAAAACATTCCAGGTTTGCTGGATTATTCAGCTTCACTGATGAAAGTGTATCCTCTCCAGCCTTGGAGAGCTTTAATAAATCAGACCCAGTTTTAAGGTTAGTGTTGGAGTTATTCATCAACAAAGCCACTGAGCACCAGGTCATCATCCAGCTTTTTTGAAAATCTTTCCTAAAGCAGTTCAATTTTAGTTTAATTTCAACAAAGTTTTGGCAGATGTGAAATTTGTTATTTGCAGCATTTTGGCTGAAATTGATCCACTTATCTGGATCCCCTATCAAGTTATGTGCCCTTCTGCAGCCCAATTACCCTGTAAAAAAATCAAAGCTTCCTAACAAAGCCCTGTGAATTATTGTAGATTGAGCGGCGTGCCATGGGACGGTGTGGGCACAATGCCCCGTGTTCAGAAGGAAACAAGCACAGCCTGTGTTGTCCTGTCCCTGGATCCGTGCAGCCAGTGGGAGGCTGGCAGAGCATTTCCCCGACACATTCTCTACAGATCTGCAGTTTGAGGTCCTGGCGCTTGCTGCGCTTCAACAGAACTGAGTAGGAGTCACTTATAATGAAAGCTTTCTCTTCTCGAGGGCGGAAGCTGGCGGTGACATTGTGCTTCCCCCGGCACCTACAGGCTTTGGAGCGCCGTGCCTTTCATGTCACAATTACAATGATTTGTGTAGATTAATTGTTACTTTTTTCATATTGCGAAGAAGCACGCTCATTACTGCTGTGCCGCCAAATAACGCTATTCAGCAATGTACCCGAGGGCAGCACGTGGCACGTCAAGCACACCTGTACCCGCTTCAATATTTAATAAAAGATCAGCTCTGGAGAATAAATCTTATCAGTGTGTATCATAAAATGCGGTCACCAACCTTTCGAACCTTACAGACCACTAAAATTTTAAATCTCGCGGACCATTAATATGAATGTTTTAAAAAGATAAATACATTTGTAAAATATTGATCTTCCTAATGGTGCTGACAAGGACTGTGGCAGCTCTGATTCATTGATCAGCTCACGGTTTGGTGAAGTATTATTATTGTTATTATTATTATTAGTTGTATTATCTTTGGTATTACTAAACAAATGCAAAATGTTTGTTTGCTTTTTCTCACTCATGGGAATATTTCATTCCAATCCAAGACCAAACAAGAAATGATAGTTATCAAAGTCCAACTATTTGATGCCATTAAATATAACAGATAAAGAAAATACACAGTTAGGTCATACTTACCTAAAAGAGCATCTGAGAAATAAATAAAACAATCGGAGGGTAATCGGTATTGGCGGAGCGGGGTGACTGTTGTAATGGTGGAAACAATACTGAAGTGTACGGCTCGGCAGCGGTTGCCTTAATACTTAATACTACACTGACGTCACGCTGCGCCATCCTTGTTTTCCCGTCTCTAGTACAGTGTTTGAATTTTGTGCAATATAAAGGCGAAAAATAAAAAGAATTTATTAGAATGTTATTTTTGTTTTATTATTACTAAAACATAAAAATTGCAAATAATGTCCAAATTTTTCTGTGGACCACATTTGGTGACCGCTGTTATATCAGATTTCATAAAACAAAGATCTGAAATTAGTTCAGCAAGTTACCATTTGCAAGAGATCAATTTTTGGGATTCCAATTGGCTGTGGATAGATCAGACGTGTAAATAGCGGTTGTGCACAAGTTGACTCATGGGGCAGATTTATTAAAGCTCTCCAAGGCTGATACACTTTCAACGGTGAACCTGGGTGATCCAGCAAACCTAGAATGGGTATTTTAAAGTCATTGCTTATTTGCTAGCAAATGTTTGCAATCCCGAGGAGATCCATTCCAGGTTTCACTGATAAAAGTGTATCCTCTCCAGATCTATCTATCTTGGAGAGCTTGAATCAATGCATCCAATCAGAATCCAACAATTGGAATATTGTACACATGTGCAGTGTTTTGGAACAAGATTGGATCAGAATATATATTGGATCAGTCAATAAAGTGCAAAATCTGCAGCAGACCTAATTGTGTATACCAAACCTTACCAGCCTCACCATTATTACATTGTACACTGAGCTGCACAATGTCGGCACACATGGCGTAATGTCACCATGGCACGGCCAGTGATCCCAACCATGAAAGAAGAATGGGCAAAGATATATGGCATTGCTGAAGGAAGAGGGCAGAGTTCTGCTTTAATCCGCAGATCACAACACACACACAGAAAAATGCACATAATTAGTTGGGGTGGAGCAATAAGGGACAGAAGGTGTCATAAATATATCTTACCTGGCTGTATGCAGTTTTTCAGGTTTGGCGTTACATAGATCTGGCTCCAGGCTGTCCTCACTGCTGCAATATCTCACATACAATCTGCAACACAAGAACAGATAATGCTAAGTGCAATGCATACAGAAATCTCCCCCCCTCTATGACAACTCTATATACAGTGCAAAGCATTCCTGTCTGTAGTCACAGCGATGAATTATGATTGGTCAGTGTGCTATCGCTTTAAAGTGACACCCGACAGCGCCAAATCCACAGATCTCACCACCGAAATCCCTGGAAGACGTAACAAAACCCAAAACAGAGCAGTAATCCGTCACTGCTATTATACCTTAGGCATAAAATATATTTGTATAATATAAAGGGAGCGGGGTGTGACCCCCAAAAAGTGGCGGCTTTTCCATAAACTTGATTTTATTTTGGAATAAACTTTTATCAGCACTTACAGTTTGGTGCTTGAAATCTCAGATCCTTTTCCTTGTATACAACGCTTTCCTCTATTCAAAACTTCAAGGGGTTTATTATAAGATAAATCTCCTCGTCTTTGTGTTCTCATTTTGTATGTCCATTGATCAATTTGTTTGTTTTATAGTGTGATTAGTAATTGATCTCCATATAGTAATAGATCTTATTGACAATCAGAAGCTCCATTCAGCTAAATGGAATTAGTTTAAGTACACGCGTTGCTGGAAATGATTTTTAGTGATTAGCAGTGACAGATTTAATCATTTTATTATTAAACATGATTTTTATAGCGCCAACATATTATGCAGCGCTGTACATTAAATAGGGGTTTTAAATGACAGATGGATACAGACAGTGACACAGGAGGAGAGGACCCTGCCCTGAAGAGCTTACAATCTAAGTTTCTGGCAGCCATAGAGTTACATGATGACTGCTGGAAAAAGGCGATCAGGGCACTTAAAACCAAACACCATCTACGTGGTGAACGTTTTCTGGTAAAATGACAATCGTCTGATTGATAAAAATACATTATTATATAATAATTATTTATTAATTATTATATATTAATATAAATGTACCTATTTAGTGTACAGCGCTGAGTAACATGTTGGCGCTATATAAATCCTGTTTATTATTATTATTATTATTATTATTATTAATAATAATAATATTAATAAATACAGCAATCACCATCTTTCAACCCTGAAAAAGGTTAAACGTTTTTATGAATGGTATAAATAATAAATAAGTAAATAAATAAATGGCGCATTTTTACATAAGTAAGGCAATTTTTTGCCCTCTCCTCCCTACAATGCCCCCCGTCTTTATTTATCAGCCCCCTTTATATAAAAAAAAGAACACAATTCAACTCTTAGATCCCCCTGACACCTCCACCTGGCTGCACCTGACTTACTTCTGACTCATCTCTGGATATCGACCCCTCAAACGCTCAGATTTTTTTAATTTATAACCACAAGATCAAAAATCACTAAAGGAAAACACCACACAAGTTACAGTTTGACCCTCTTAGATTGTAAGCTCTTCGGGCAGGGTCCTGTCTTCCTCCTGGGTCCCTGTCTGTATCTGTCTGTCATTTGCAACCCCTATTTAATGTACATCGCTGCATATTATGTTGCCGCTATATAAATCCTGTTTAAAATTATTATGATTATTATTGTTATTATTACTAATAATAATAATAATAATTATTATAATAATGTTGGTGCTATAAAAATAAACTTTATATTAAAAATAATAATAATAATAACACGTACACATATTCCTTCCCCCTCCTACTGTGTGATACTTCCCCCACCTCTTAGATTGTAAGCTCTTTGGGGCAGGGTCCTCTCCTCCTCCTGTGTCACTGTCTGTATCTGTCATCTGCAATCCCCTATTTATTGTACAGCGCTGCCTAATATGTTGGCGCTATATAAATACTGTTAAATGATATTAATAACCACAATGAGATATTCAGCCCCATCAGATTGAAGGAATCAAATTTACAAAGGCGGATGAAGGTTGCAAACACACAACTGAAATTTAATCTTTATAGGACAATGCAGGGTCTATTGATCAGTGTTTCATTCAAGATTGATGCAACTTTCACCCAAGATTTACATATAGTCATACATGAAACCTTTGATGAATCTTGGGTGAACGTTGTGTGACATCAGTGATAAACAGACCCTTATCTGGCAAACGGCTGCGACAGATACTGTAATGGGGTGTTTAGGAAGAGGGGGGAGAGTGAAAGAATTCAGTCCTGATTCATCAAGATGCTGGATAACGTTTAAGGCATGCTGAATTAACATAAAATGACATTGATTGAGATACCACTTTAGGATGCCTAAAGTGCAGGTTTTCTTTATTTCCATCCGCTGATCCTGCCAGTGACACCCACTTTATGTAGAAAGGTTGGGAACCTTGGGACAGGATTATAAACACATCCCCTTTGCCTCTTCTCTATAACAGATGGGAGGGATTCTGTAGTCCTTAACCAGAAACAATATAACAGAGAGCTCAGGATGGTATTGGATTTCTGGCAGGATCAGCAGGTATTTTCTGCAAGCTTTGCGTGATATATAAAACAAGGCAAAAAGCAACCAATCAGAGAAGAGTTGTTGTGTCTTGGTTTCCATACCCTTTAGGCTTGATGGGCCAGGATTTGTAGTCTCAGTGATTCCGATCGTTATTTTTTATTATCAGCTCATGGCTTAAAACGTCCAATGAGACGGCCAATCGAACGCATGTTATAGCTTAGAGAACTGAGCCCCATTTTTAAAATCCCAGAATTATAGTGACCGCCGATTGGTTACCTTTGCTGGGGATCAGTCCGATGGTCACACCAGCCATGGCCGATGCCGTGCCGCCTTCACGTCCGATATATACACAGCTCCGACGGGGAGATTTTTATCCGGATGGGACGGCCACGGATGAGGGTTTGGGAAGCTGAGAAGAGGCTGGGATGGTGAATGAAACGGATACAACGCCGGCCAGGCTGCCAAGCTGCAATCGGAGCCGGGAAGAGGCCGGTGTAACCCAATCCTGTAATGTGATTCGGGTTCACAGATACCAATACCGCCGAGGGGAAGCGAGACACCCA
Source organism: Pyxicephalus adspersus (assembly GCF_032062135.1). Lineage (NCBI taxonomy): Eukaryota > Metazoa > Chordata > Amphibia > Anura > Pyxicephalidae > Pyxicephalus > Pyxicephalus adspersus. The sequence goes on from NC_092864.1 coordinate 9,573,035, forward strand.
ACCACACGGGGCGGCTATTTTGGGGCCGACGTGTGACTGTCCCATGCCGAAATCCTTCACCGGCATGTTTTCTTTGGTCGTAAAGAGAACCTGTCACCGGATCTTTTCCATGGTCCCTCCAATTGTGTGCTGCTTCCTACTCCGCTTAGATTGTAAGCTCTTTTGGTTGGGGTTATCTACTTCTCTTGTGCTTGTATCGGTCTGTCATTTGCACCCTCTATTTATTGTACAGTGCTGCCTAATATGTTGGTGCTATATAAACACATTTTAATAATAATAACTAAAGTTGGTTTTTGGTATACCCGGCACATTTTGGCTTCCCCTGCAGGTGCTGACTGAGCTCCCAATGCGTCAACTGGGCCAATCAGATGGCCGAAGATCGAAATGAGGAAGAGAAGAAGGAAGATGGCGGTGCCCGCAATAGAATGGGACTGGTGAAAATGGGATTTAGAATTTTTTTTGCACGGTATTTCTTGTAAAAGTTTCCTTTGTGTAAGCATCCAAAAGCCCCGAAACTGCTGCCTGGCTGCTGCCATATTGGATGTACTGGGAGCAGCCCCAGTAAACTCAGAAAAGTCACTCTGTACTATTCCTCTTCTGTATTTCATAAAAAGGGGTGGGGTGTAGGAGCTGGGCAAGCATAGAAAGTATTTAGTCACTCCCACAAGAGGAGGGGCTTGTGAAATGCAACAAGGAAGGGGGCGGTGCTAGGAAATTTTCATTTGGATGAAATCCAAAATGTTGGTTGTCACTGCAACAAGAATACAGAGGAACCTTCAACTTTTTTCTAAATGGCAAGTGATCAATATTTCCCTGATACGAAATTGATCAAGGATATCGATTACGTTACCAACTTTGAGCAGAACTGCCACTTTCCATGCGTTGCTGCATTAATTTCCATTGCTCAACTAATAATAAATTCAAGTGATTTCCAATGACTTTGTAAAGTTTTTCTTTCTGTTGGTTTCCCAGGACAGGAAGTGAGGATAAATTCACCCACTGGAGGACAGAAACCTCCAGTTACTCCAAGTTTTCCTGAGATAAACTTTCAAACTTGCTCCTGAATAACCGGACCGGAGATGACCTCTAACTTATGTCCTGCCGTGCCAAGCACAGTTTCATAATCCAGCATTGGTTTCATCTGATTGAAGTGACTTGTAAGACTCTCATTCCTCCGTCTATCATTACACACAGGAGGCAGCCTTCCCCTTCCAGAATTTGCACAGATGAAGTTGCATGGGGTATGTGGCACGCACAGGGACGCTCATAGTTGGAATGGTATGGGTCTCACGCAAGCATGGAGGGATCAGCGTGTGCTGGTAAATACACAGAATGGGGGGGAGGGAATGGGGCAGCAATTATTGACAGCTAACATAAGGAGCGATGATTGGATATAGAATGTGTAAGCTACACCAAAAAGGTATCAGTCATGGAAAAATGGAAATGTGCCCTCTGGTGGTTAAATGTAGGGCAAGCAGTGCAGTCAGCACCGCTGCCTAATGACTAGTCAAAGCAGGATAAGTTAAAGTAACAGTACACTGCAAAACAGAAAAGTTCCACCATCCTTTTCTTCTGCCTTCCTGTCCAGACTGTATTATTATTACACAGTATTTATATAGCGCCGACAAATTACGTAGCGCTGTACAAAGTCTAATGCCATGTCACTAGCTGTCCCTCAAGGGAGCTCACAATCTAATGTCCCTACCATAGTCATATGTCTCTTTACACAATCTAAAGGAAAGGGGGGGGGGGGTGATTAAATAACCTGGTTTTGGAAAGTAGGAGGAAACCCAAACAAACTTGTGGAGAACCTGCAAACTCCATGCAGATATTGTCCTGGACGAGATGTGAACTTGGTACCCAGCGCTGCAAAGGCCAGAGAGCTAACCATCGAGATGCCCTATGCCAGGTTCAATGTACAGACTTGGTATAAGGTGCCGATATACATCACTGCACAAGGGCCCCGGACCTTCCTCAGCCAACAAGTATCCCCCACAAGGGCCCTAAATAAATTCAGCAGAAGGGCCCCAAGTCAGTTCTGTACAGAAGCCCATTATTGGCTACATTCGCCAATAGCTGCATAGCTTTGCACTGCATCACATTGCTAGCAGTAAAGGCTACTTATTGTACAGCGCTATGGTATATGTTGGCGCTTTAATAAAAATAAATAATGATAATGAGGTTCTTAACTATTGTATTCCAATCATATTGACTAACTGGTTCATGCAAGAATCAAACAATGTGTGGCCAGCTATTCATATGCACAGGGACAATATGTAGGTGGATATAGAAGCAACATTGTAGCAAGTCACAAGGTGAGAGGGTGCAGCAAGGACTGATCTGGATGTGTTATGTGGGATCTATATGATTGCATTTCATCTGGATCCAAACGGTAGATGGTGGCCCTGGATGATGCCTGAAGAAATATGGCACCGTACTACTGGAGAGAAAGAAGTAATAAATACCTGGAAGTGATACACTGACATTATTACTCGGCATGCTGCACCCAACCTGTCCCTGGGCTCCCTTCCTTCTGATCACATGACTTCCATATATACCTATAGAACCTGTACTTCCAGCCAGTGCTAGGATTGTGGAGGTCAGCCTCACCTTTCTGAATTGTTTCTTCCAGCCGTATTTTTCTGGCAATTCCTCTGAGTCATTATTTCACCTTTCCTCAAGGGCAGCCAGATCTTTCCATAGATAGGAGACAATGGGAACTCATATTACATCCCGGCTCGGTTATTATAAGGGCTCTTCTGAAAAGAACAGAGCGCCAACAATCTCCCTCTGATTCCGCATTCTTATTGGATGGGAAACTAAATAAGTGCAGGCTGTTGGGGCTCATTATTCTTATTATGCATTTTACTAAATGCATACGCATCACTGCGTGCATGTTACATTCCAGCGCAATATAGCCAATGCTGGCCACCCCCACCCGCTCCAATGTAAGGGTTCAGGTAGTTATAGGTACTTATCCTTACTCCCGCTGACTCCACCTCTCATCTGACCAGTCCTAAAGCGCTCTGTATAGCGCACGTCATTCCACACAACTAGGGCCAATTGCTATGGATTGCAATGAGCACATTGAGGGCTCACCTGCACAGGAGAGCAAGGGGTACATAATGAGGATATAGGGAGGGGCGGGGGATATGGCACAGGAGGAAGCGAGGGATGTGGTATTCATAATGCAGGAGGAAGTGAGGGATGCGGTATTCATAATGCAGGAGGAAGTGAGGGATGCGGTATTCATAATGCAGGAGGAAGCAGGGGATGCAGTATTCATAATGCAGGAGGAAGCGAGGGGTGCGGTATTCATAATGGAGGAGGAAGCAAGGGATGCAGTATTCATTACCCAGGAGGAAGCAAGGGGTACAGTATTCATAATGTAGGAAGAAGCGAGGTATGTAGTATCCATCCCACAGGAGGAAGCGAGGGGTACAGTATTCATAATGCAGGAGGAAGCAAGGGATGCAGTATTCATAATGCAGGAGGAAGCGAGGGGTGCAGTATTCATAACACAGCAGGAAGCGAGGGGTACAGTATTCATAACGCAGGAGGAAGCCAGGGATGCTATAAGTAAGTTGCAGAACAGGGGTGGGAGATACCTTAAGCAAAAAGTTTTTTTATGACAAAATTGAGCTTCTCATCTTGGCTGCATGGAAAGACTCACCACTTTTTTTGATTCCTAGTTTCTTCTGCTTTAAGGAGGAATTACTTCCCAGTACCCACAGCTAGAGAGGTCAGTGATGATCTGTTCCAAATCCCTTTACAACTCTATTATCCACACCCTGGGCACAGGTGCACCTTAAGTCCACAACAGGAACATAGTAAGTACAAACACAAATCACACACCAGCCCTGCGGTAAGAGGATTTGCAGTACAATTTGCATGATGGTAGCTGGTGACAGTGAAGGGCACTCCGCACAACAAGCGCAGCCACCTGCTTTCCATAATTGCTCATTTCCTTGTGCGGTTCAAATGCTGAGACAGATACTACAGAGATAGCCAAGGGGGCTGAGTACAGTTTCCTACACCATCAAAAGACATTTAGGAACTGAGAAACCCTCAAAAAACAGGACAGGCAAACCCACAGCAGAATCAACAGGGATTGGCTCATTATGAGATTTTACACACCTGGTTAGAGTTTCACCGGTCAGAGGGGTGAAAGCCGACCCTCCAACATGACCGGCTCAGGTAAGTATCATTCAATCCGCCTTACTGGTAACCCAGGGAAGGGAACCCATTGCAAGGGTTCAGTATGTAATATCAGATGATCGGGGGAAGAGGTGACTGTACCTGCCGGAGGGGGTCATGTTGGAGGGTCTGTGAAACCAACCTAAATATCTGTATGTATGTCAGATGATTATTACCCGGTCATGCTTCAGGTGAGAATCTTACATGTCTACAGCGGTCATTCATGGATCTGTCAAAACGGATCCCTGAATGACCAATTGGGGAAGAAAGCACAGTCGGGTGCTACTTGCTCCCCTGTCCCCTCTCCATAGAACAGAATGGACGCTGTTCTCCTGTCATTCAATCATAAAAGATCGTTTCAAATCCCTGGTGGCCACATATACGTGGTTGTGTGTTCGTTGTCTAACAACATCTGTACACACAACAACAACAAAATGAATCTGTCAGCATGGATCACTCAATGAAGCAACAATCATCATGGATTGCCATCTATAGACTTCACTTTACAAATAATTATCTATCGGTAAGTTTCCATTTGACTCCCCCCTTCTAGATTGTAAGCTCTTCGGGGCAGGGTCCTCTCCCCCTCCTTTTTTACTGTTTGTATCTGTCATTTGCAACCCCTATTTATTGTACAGCGCTACGCAATATGTTGGCGCTATATAAATCCTGTTTATTAATAATAATATTTGCTTGGAATGCCAGGTATCCATTGTGTGTGTTTGTATCGCTTTGCCCCGTTATGATGCCACCAATCAATAAAAAGATCACCAGAGCCTCCAGAGGTTCCACTCCCTAATAATATTCTTATAATTGGCCCCTAATCTGAAGTTGTGGGAAATATGGGGGTGTACTTGTTTTTCTCCAAGACTAATCTGAATTTTGGTTATTAAGCTTATGAGAATGAATACAATGGGACTGATTTATGAAACCAGGAGGATAGAGCAGGGTTTCTCAACTTTTATAATATGGGGAACCCTTAAAATAACTTTCAGGTCTTGGGGGAACTCCTTCTATAATTCTTCTATATCCACAGATCACTGTATATTAGTCTGGTGGTCAGTGGGAAGAATTCCTCTGCAACCTCTAAAGGAATCCTGGTTGGGAAACACTGGGATAGACTATCATGGGAAAACCTGGGCTATCCGGCAAACCTGGAATGCATCTGATGTATCAGCGTTATCTGTAGGTACTGAAGATCTAATGTTTGCCAGAAGAAAAAGGTGAAAATTCCGGGTACTAACCTCATCACATGACTGTATATATTGTACATACGCACACACACATACGCATTCACACAGAAATTCCACTGATAAAGCTGCGTGTGATAACAATAATAGTACAGAGACTCTGGGAACAGATAGCGGGAAGGAACGGAAATAATTCCAAGATAGAAAAGACAAAGCAGAAATGACCGCAGTCTCACTCGCATTCTGTGAGTTCCCCCAAGGTTCTGATATCCTGTGTCATTTGCAATCCCTATTTAATGTACAGCGCTGCGTAATATGTTGGCGCTATATAAATCCTGTTTAATAATAATAATAATAATAATATCCAGAGTCCAGCTGCCCGGACTGGACCAGAAGCACAAGGATTGTCACAGAACAACGGACATCCTACAGAATGAGGGTTGATTTACTAAAGACATTCACATAGCAAAGTGAATGATCCTTCAGCTTAGTGAATGAGATGAAGTTCCACCATCCAAACACGTGCAAGGAAATAATATTTTTTTTTAGATTTCCTTGCACCTGATTCATGCAAAGTGAATTGTCATTTCATTCACCAAGCTAAGTGAAGTATCTATGGCAAGATGATAGTTCACCTCGGTAAGTGAACAAGCTCAATTCCTATAATGGTCCTGATTTATTAATGACAGACTATCATGGGAGAATCTGGGTGATCCAACAAATCTTGAATGGATTTAAAAAAAAATATTTTGATATATGTTGGCAAATGTTTTTAATCCTGGACTGGGTCCATTCCAGGTTTGCTGAATCACCCAGGTTCTCCCATGATATCTACCTTTTCCAGTCTTAGAGAGCTTTATTAAATCAGAACCAATACATCAGATCATTTTTCACTTACAGGGAAAGTTTTTGATTATTTTTCAGATCTCTTCGGGAAATAGATCAGCTGACGATGGAACTGATCTTGTGAATGGGCACACACAGTACATATAAAGGTGGCTCTGCCAGATCCTAACACAGAACCCAAAAGGCACATGATGCTTTTTGGTTGTTGCCTACAAAATCAGCAAATCTGGTTGCCAGTGACTAAAAAAAAAAAAGTCACGCCGTGTCACATGATCACCGCTCCTATGGCATTATTTCTGCTGACCACCAGCTTTATCAATGGGCCCTTGTAAGGTCAGGGGCACAGATCCAATTAGGGTTCTGCTACATACAGATTACCAATCACCACTCTGCCATATTCACCCACAGCTATATTTACCAGTTCCACATTCACCAGTGCCATTTTTACCAATGCCATATTCACCAAAGCCATATTCATCAGTGACATATTCATCAGTGCCATATTCATCAATGCAAAGACCGGCCAGTGAATGTTCCTAATACACCCACAGTTCGGTCATTCATCCATCATACATTCACATCTGATAACAATGCCCTAGGAACAATCGTCAGATAAGATCGCGGCGGCGGCACCTAATGACGGCTGCAGCCTATAATTTGATTCCGGTGTTACAGGTAAAATAAATCAGCATTTTTAAACTTCTAAACTGAGTCCTACGCTGCAGATTTTTGCATTAAATTCAAAACCAATTTTTGTGTCCTGATAAATATTATAATAATCATATAGGTGTCAGGGACATGGAATACCCGCAGCCAATGATCAAATTGTATATTGATTGCTATAAAGGTAAAATAAATGATTAGGAGAATATATAATCACATGGTATGGATAAAAATTGTCCAATCAAATTGCCCGCAGCGGGCGTTCGCTCACCTCATCCCCGAGCGTCTCCAGATGACTGTGCTCGTGGTTTCTTGTGCTGCAGACTCTCTCAGGTGTGACACCGTCCCATCCGTTACCTGCCGATCCTCTGTACGGGGTCACCGACCTCTACTTTACGCTTCTGCCCCTCCCCAATCGGTGACAACGCTGACGCTGCTTGGATCATTAGCAGGAAAAGTGCTGCTTCTGGGTGACCCGTGCAAATCCCTGCTGCTGCAAGTGTGAGAGTCCCAGGGGGGTCATCCGCCGCCAATTATTGGTCAGTCACCGCCGGTAATGACAGATCGGGGGTGGGGGGGTCTCCGATAAGTCAGCCATATGATCGTCCTTGGTAAGTCAAATTGTCACCACAACCGTAAGATTCTATCGCAATAAAATATGAAAGGTTGATGTTTGAACGACGTGCGGCTCAGTTGGTAAGTAAACCCTGACCGCTAAAAATACGCCAGGTACAGCGGCGGGATACAAACGGCTGATTGGTTGTTACAAAGTTACGATCTTTTTGGGATTTGCGTCGGCAGAGGACTTTGCGTCAATTTCTGCCATACAATGCCAATAAAAGTTGTAATTGTTTCGGTGACAAAAAACAACGGGGAACGCTCACAGCCAATCAAAGCGCATATAAAAAAGTTGTGGTTATTGCGGCAGAAAGCGTTTTGCGGATTCGTGGTCGCCGTACGCTTACACCTGGACAGGTATTGGTTGGTGCACCCAGGAACCCCTTTATGGGGTCACAAACAGAACCTTTTAGGGGTCACATACACCCCATGAATGGTGTCACCCACTGACCCCCAGAACCGTGTCACCCAGCAGCACAGAACCCCCGCGGAACAGAAACTGACAGCAGCGCGATCGCTCCAGCATCCAGACTGC
>NC_092864.1:9581357-9597160 GCF_032062135.1 Pyxicephalus adspersus
CCCCAGAATATAGTGGGTCCCCCCACCTGATACAACGCGTATACTAATAGCCCCGCCCACTCTACGCCTTTCCCCAAACAGATCTTTTAAGAACACGCACCCAGCACACCTTCAGCCACGCCCATATTTTATATTAATATAACTCTCGTATACTATCAGCCTCGCCTTCCATAACACCCTCCCACCATATCTCAGACTCCGCCTATTTTCAACTCCCCCCCCACACACACACACATTACCGCCCACCGCCACGCCTAGCTCACACATGGCCCCGCCCAACCCCATAATTCCTCTTCAAGCCGCGCCCCCAAATACCCAACATCCAATAATCGCGCTGCTCCTCCCTTCCATACACCTGTCTCATCTCTTTATTCTAATCCATCGCTCGGCAATTATTGGCCAATCAAAGCGCAGTATCCGCCCATTGTGGGCGGGGAAAGGGGGGACAGCAGAACAGATTGGAGCAATGAATGCAGGACTGGAGAAAACAGAGCCCAACCCAGCAGCTGCACACAAACTCCCATTATAGACTATGGGGAATGTACCAGAAACCCCCCAACCATATTACATTACAAAATGTATTTCCTGTTCTATTGTCCCCAATGGGAGATTTCATCTCAGTTCCTGGTACAGTGACAACAGAAACATTTTGGATTTTCCATCACTTTTTGTCTGGAATTATTTTTACATACCCAGGCCACCAGGTGGCAGCACCTTGGCATGCATATGTTAGTGTGTTATGACATCAGAAGCCATGACATATTTCACATGACACCTTTGTGTGATGGTTGTCAGTCGTGATTATGATGCCCAGGGTGCGCTACTGCTCTGTACCCGGGGTGTGTGATAATTCTGGCCCCTAGGGGGTGGAGCCATGACAGCCTGGGCTCAGAGGTAGTCAGAGGATTGACATTAGGAATCATTCAACCAAAAAGACTAATGACATCTAGTGGTGAAATAGAGGTACTACAGGTATATCTCCATATTAACATATTTTTGCTAGTTATTAAGTTTATTACCAATAATCTTCACCACAATAAGTGCCATCACTGGGCCCCACATTGCTTCCCGTGCTATGGCAAAAGATGGGCTTCTATATCATCATAACTGCACAACCTCTGAAGCCAGAACAATGAGAGATTAATTCTGATTGGCTGCTGGGGGGCAGTGTGTTCCGTCCATAGAATCCTGTACTGTATTAGACCTATGTCACGCGGCTGCCCTCTGGTGGCCATAATGAGGTATAACCCTGGAGATTTCTCAGCACTGCTCGGGCTGATTGCTTCTTAATAACAATAAACAAGATTTATATATCGCCAACATATTATGCAGCGCTGTACAATAAATAGGGGTTGCAAGTTACAGACAGGAGGAGAGGATGCTGCCCCGAACAGCTTACAATCTACGGGGTAGGAAGCTGCACACAATAGGAGGGATTTCAATTGGTTATTTTTTAAACAAATGATAGAAACAACATATACTAAGAAGCTATTCTCTATAACCCGCTGTCATTTACACAGGCAGAGTGCTGTACACAGCTTCCTGCCACTTTTTCTGCACCCTTATAAAGTGCCCTGGGTCCTGCTGCTGGGAGGAGTTATGCAAATATTAAAATGCCTTGATTGGTGGAAGAGGATTGGGCGGTCCTAAGGTAGAGGTGTTTGCATAGCCACACCTACTTATGATACTGAGCTTCCTTGATTGATTAAAATGAAATCCAATGAATGAAAGGGGTGGGGCTGGGACAGTCAAGCTTCGGAGGGAGGGGCTAGATGATGCTGGATGTCCTCCAGCCAGGAAATGGAGCTGTGATTTGCTGCAGCCTCTAATGTGCAGAGATGACACAATCATATAAATCTTGGTGGCTGTGTTGACAAATGTCTGACACAGATCTGCCCCTAATGCAGCGGCTTGCAAAGTTACACTGTTACAGTCTGATCATTGGGGGAGAGGAGACTGAGGAAATGCTTCCTCCTGCCTGCAGCAGACGGATGGTTTTATCTCAGTCATTAAACATTTATAAAGAATAATTCTGTTGCTGCATATGGACAGGTATGTATTCAGTGAAGTTACTGACAGGTCCACTATCAGTCCCTCCCTTCTTCCTGGGATCCTCCTTAAGTGGCCCCTCCCTTCTTCCTGGGATTTTACCTAAGTGGCTCCTCCCCCATCTATTAGCTGTGCCATTGCCTGGCTGATTTCAACTTTCAGCTGTCACAATATACAGAAACAGTACAGATTATTAGAAATGCTCCCTCTTCCCTTAATGAATCCCTGTTCTCCGGTCCAGTGACTTTGTCTAGGCTGAGATGATGTCATCAGTCTGCTGCAGGCAGGAGCAAGCATTTCCTCAGTCTCCTCCCAGTGATCAAATTGCAATGTGTACCCATACAGCGCAGGCTCCAGGATTGACAAAACTCTGAGCCAGCATATTAATCCAGGAAGTAGAAGGTGATCCTGGCTGATGCCTGGATAAATATGGTGCCGTCCTTTCTAAGAAGGCAGAAAATGAAAGCATTTATGGGGGAGTCATGTGATCTCTATGGGGGGGGGGGTAATAAATACCTGGATGTGTTACCCAGACACAATACTCAGAATCCTATAGAACACATGAGATATTGGCTCACCTTCCATACAATCCTATAAATAAAATATGATGGGTCAGGGTTACCTGGCGGAGGGCCGGATGGGCCGATGGGTGCTGATCAGAGAGCTCGGCGGGAGGATTCTGTGGCTGCTGCCAGCACAGCTCTTTGTTAAGCTGCTGCAAACTCCAGGCTGCCGAGCCAGCAGATTTGTGGCTGAATAAATGGCATTCAGGCCCGGGACGGCCATGACATCACAATGCTGGCACACGTGTCTGCCCACCGACCCACCTCTGCATGCCACATACATGATGGGGGTTATATTACATGGTATTGTAGTCACATGTCTGCCGTACATCCGTGTTTGTCTATTACATAGGCAGACGCTGCTTTCCCATCAGCACTGTGTGTACACGTCTGACCCGACTGGCCCTATCCTGGGGGCCCATTCACTGTTTTGTCTTTTGCGTTTCTGCACGGTAATGCATTTTTTCACATGTTAACGTTCGTTGCGTTAAAGGCTGCCACTTCAGCAAACAGCCCAGAAACACACATGCAGCATTTTGTTCCACACAGCGTCATGGTGCGCTGCAACACATGCGTGCCGGATCTGGGGTTCCTTGGGGTACTGGGGTTGCTATTCAGAAAACGTAAATGTGTGTTGCAGTAATGCGACGTTTCTGTGTAACGTAAAGCTGTAGGAAATGCAGATTTACTTTAAGGCTGAAGTAATGCGCATGTTACCGCAATACACGTTGCATGTGTGAAGCTGCAGCTTACTTTAAATGACCCCCCAATACACTAAGGCGCATGTGTTGCAGCTTGAGTTGCGGCACACCCTAACACACAGTAATGTAGTTAATGCAATATTGTGTATTGTGGTCTATGGCGGAAAAAAAAACTGCATGTTAACGCATGAAAAAGCATACACAGTGATGCACTAAAACACCAGGCTGTAGTAATGATCATGCTTAGTGTTTGGCACCAGAAGACCAGTTTTTGGCAAAAATGGGGCCCGAGGCATTGCAGCTCCCTGCACCCCTGCCATTCTGTCAATCGATGCACTGGAGTGGGTAGGAGCAATGAGCAATTGCACAGTTTGCCCCTTCTCCTTTACAATCCGCTCTGTAAGAAGGTGTCTGGTCTTGCTTTGAACATGTGACAACATGTGGGCAGATTTCTCTGCAGCTCCACCCACTACAGGAAGGGGCGGAGACCAGACCAGTCACCCTGCACAATGCAGGAGAACAGCAGCAACCGGTCTTTATTACAGGAAGCTCCTGCACAGAATGTCGCATTGGATTACTGCACAGATCTGGAAGAAATACACAAAGCACGCCACAATTTAGGGAATAATACTCACAGCTCTTGTTTTAAGACAATATTTACTTATCTAGAAGTTTAGCTTTAAAGAGGAACTAAACTGAAAATTGCCTAAAACAAAAAAAAAATACACTTACCTTCAATCCCGCTGGGCAGTTTGGTCCATCCAGGGGTGTCTTGCATTGGGTCCCACGTTGTCTCAACATTGGTCCCGGAGCCGGAGCCATCTTCGCCTCTTCCTCCTGGTTCTTCATCCTACGTTACACGACCGAGGCGCGAGATCGGGTGACGAAGGTTGAAAAAAACTTGACAATCTCACTGTGCATGCGTGAGATCGGCAAATTTTTCTCTTTTTACGAAAAGGCTCCTTCTGCGCATGCCTGAGATGCTCGAGCACCCAAGAGCCTTCCGGGATGCAAGAAGTAGGTATCCCAGGAGGCTTTGCGCTCCCATTCATTCTGGAACGCCAACTGGGGGGCAGTGCGGCACCCTTTTTTAAAAAAAAAAAACAAACACAGAATTTTGACCATACCAAAAGAGTTGTCTATCCTTTTATGTAAGGTGACATTTTTGGGTTTAGGTATGCTTTAATGATTTTTTTAGTTATAATTATTTTGCTTTTCCACTAGGTGGCGACATTTCATTTCAATTTTCCTTGAGCCAAGCAAATTATTACACTGGTCAACAAACATTTTCTTGCCAAACAGAATAAAGTCATTTTAGGTTATGTAACCTCATAGAAAACTAATTAAAGTAAAATAGATATGCCTATGTATAAAAAATTACTTACAAAATTCTTAATCTCAATATATTCTATATTCAGTATATTTACAGAACTAATCACAAGGAAGTCATTGAAAAACTCTATTTGTATGATTTCCTTTTATGCTGATGATCAGGACAATCACGTTGAAGGCTCCAGCAGTAGTCTGCCATCATGTGTCTGTCCTATCTGCCCTGATACCTTTCTTCCATCACCTTTATATCTTAATGGAACCTCTCCCCTTGTTCCTCACTGAAATCACCAAGGTTTTCTGGAAAGTTTTGCAAATGGCTATGGAGTTAGTGTACCTTTATGTTCAAAGTAGCACCCAAATTTTTAGAGTTTCAGAGCAAGTTTTGCCCAAGTTCTTCATAATTTTGTGCTTTATGGTTACCCAAGAAGTTCTTGACAACCATGACATAGCTGTGCCAGGCAGAAGCTTCAGTATCAGTCATGTAACTTGTGAAATTTGAATCATTTATCAGTTTCCGAATCTAGGGTCCATCAAAGATTTCTGCTTTTAATTTTTCAGTGCTCAATCCAGGGAAGAATCTACAAATGTGTTTGAAGCAATCACCGTCCTTGTTCAGAGCTCTAACAAATTGCTTCATTAATCCCAACTTTATGTGTAGTGGAGGGAGAATGATTTTTTATTTGTCAACCATTGGCTGGTTAATGATGTTGGCTGCACCTTTTTTCATGTTTTCCCTTGGAAGCCATGTCACTTTTTTCCAGTGATCCCGCTTTGCTCTACCATCCCACAAGCAGATGAAACATGGGTACTTTGTGTATCTACTTTGCTGTCCAAGTATGAGGTTCACCATGTTTAAATCAACACATTTGGACCATTGGTGTTCATGATAGCAAAGGTTTTGTAAGACCATTTAGATATTTTCATAATCTTCTTTAGGTTTTGTTGAGTGACCAATTGTTATTGATGCATAGCAGTTGCCATTATGCTTGGAGTGGAACTGATCATGAAAAGCCGCCAGTCTTCTGCTCGGTATTCTGGTCCTCCCATATGCCATAGAAGTCCAGGGATGTTACAACAGTACACAAAGTCTCCATCTTCACTGAAATATGGTCGGAGCGTCACCTCTCTTGTCCGTTATTTTAACTTCCGGTCTCAGACATTTCTTTTCTTTTAGCCTGGATGCTAAAAGTTCACATGCTTGTTTTGACAAACTTAGGTCACGTAATAAATCATTGAGCTCTTCTTGAGAGAACTGCTGCTTTGATGAAACACTTCCTTCATATTCACTTCCACTGCTAACTCCTGGATTACACTCCCTGTATATCCTCCATGTGGGATACAGAAATATAAGGGAGTGTACTGAACATTGGTATGGGAACATCAGCACCATGCGGCACAGGTCGTCTTGCTGATTCCAAATCAGGGTACTTCCACTTGTTTCCCTTGTAATGATTGAAACCTTTTACAGTCACATCACAAAAATAACAATCATTATGATAATTTTTGGGCTCTGGCCATACCATAAGTACACCAAATTTCAAACTTTTCAGTTTTCCATTTTTCCACTGACGTAGACACTCTACACAAGGTTTGCATACCATATGGGGAGCCAAATACTTATCTTGGTCCCCCAGTTTAATACCAAAATATTCAGGATATGTTTGTTTCACAATTTCTGTAATGTTTCTGTAGCAAAATACATTAGGGTCATTTAAACAACTTCTTTATGAGGAACTCATATTTCTGTAAAAAAAGAAAATGTATGAATAAAAAGAAGGCAAATGAAAGTTTCATGAAAATAACGCTACATTTATCAAAGAAAATGCCAAACATCGATGTAAATAAAGATTAATAATAATATGCTGTGTTAACATTTGTTGTTGGTAAAGTTGTCTATTCCGATTCCTGTATCACAAGAAACAGAGCCAATTCAATGAAACTAAAGTCATTTCTGGATTCATACATTAAATATATTGAAAAATCTATGGCATGTGAATTTGTTTTTGAGCTGTGTTTTTATTGTTATTAATATTATTATTATTATTATTATTAATAATAATAATAATAATAATAATAAACAGGATTTATATAGCACCAACATTTTATGCAGCACTGTACATTAAATAGGTGTTGCAAATGACAAACAAATAAAATTACATTAGGCAGCTTTACAGTCACATGTATAGGAACATCAGGGACAGGAATAAAATTAAGGGGGTCCTGGGGAAATATGTAATATGGGCCCTAAATGTACAACATTCCATCTTCCTGCACATCCTGCCAATCTGTAACTTTGAGCCCTGGCGTGGGTTAGGGCCCTATAGAAGATGGGGACCCTAGACAATTGCCTAGATTTCCTTTTTTTTTTTAAATCAGAAAACAAGCTTTATCACAGTATGGATGCAACACAGTGAGCTCATCTAAATTAACTGTCATTTTGCAGTAGCTGGAAAATGTAGACCAAGGACTTCAATGCAACTTAGCTCATTTGTTTAGCTCCTAACCCTCACACTAATAGCGACTGTTTGAAATTGCAGTTTTGTTAGATAACCAATCAATTTATATTCTCTGCTATGATCTTTGGGTTTGTCGTTCTTGTAAGTTTCCTTCATTGTAAAACATGTACACCTGTTGGATTGTTTTCTTTACCCATGACTATGTTCTTGGCTGTGTATTGATGTTGTAACCCCTGAGGATTGTCCACTACTACCCTTGTTTATGTATATGTTATGTTCTTTTTTCTGTTCCTTTTTATATTGTTGTAATATGAAAATTAAAAAATGAACATAAATAATGTTATAAAAAAAATGCAGAACTTTGGTCCCTGTTGCAGCTCCATAAGGTATGAATAGGGGTGACGGTGAGCAGTAGTAATACCACCCACTGCCACCAGATGTCATATGCACAGATTCTGGTTGGAAACCAGTGCATGGTGCAAATGGCAAGGTGCCAGCTTTGGGAAAAGGAGGTAAGCAAAGACAGTGCAGGACTCAATAAGCTTGGTTTATACATGGATGGTAAAGATACAATTAAATTCAAAGAAAGTCCCGCTTTAAATATTTTTGGAAAGCAAAGATATTATATAAATAGTAACAAATGTATGACATCACTTTCAACAAGTATCAATCCAAGAAAACTGATACATTTCCTATATTATTATTAAACAGGATTTATATAGCGCCAACATATTATGCATCGCTGTACATTAAATAAGGGTTGCAAATGACAGACAGATACAGACAGTGACACAGGAGGAGGAGAGAACCCTGCCCCGAAGAGCTTACAATCTAAGAGGATATTACGATTTTCTTTTTTTTGCATTGGCTGCCTTTTCCCCAGCAGATTTATTAATAGAGTAAAAATGCCCATTGTAACATTCTCTGCACATTTTTCACCCATCCATTGTGTTTATATATTCATCAGACTCCCCATGCTATCCAGGACCCTGTAAAAGCTGCGCCGTTGAAAGAGGATCTCCTGGTATCTGTAAAAAGACTTAAAATAAGCCTGACCTCGTCACTTTCCCGTCCCATAAATATCACTTTTTTTTTCTGGAGCCCGGGCATACAAGACGCTTCTTCTGGCGTCTATAATTGGCTCATTGGGAATAGTCTGTGCGCCTGCAAAACCCATCTATTTGTGGAGGGGTGGAGGGGGGGAATCAGAGAGAAGAATCAGAAGAAGAAAGGTTCAGAGTGAAAGAGAAGCACAGAATCTGCATGTGAGGAGACATAAAGGGACAATAAAAAGGAATAAACCTTGGAAAATAACTTATTGGAAAGGATAAAGAGAAGAATGCAAAGTGAGGAATAAGAAAGTCCATATAAGAAGATTCAGATCTTGTAGGTGGTAGGACAACCATGATGGCTGGAGGACACTTCTTCAGGTTCTTGTTCTTGGCTGCTTTCTGCCTACAGGGCATTTTAATGGAACAGCGGCGGGTGCTGGAGCAGAGGAAGCCATTTTTCGAGAGGTTCCGGAGGTTGGAGGAACAGGTGAGGATTGGTCAGTGTTTTGTGGTGGAACTTGGACCAAGCATGGTCACGTCTGGTGGTAAAACCATTCCTGTGATGCCTAAAGCCTACCTAAAAAATAAGATACCGGTATTTCACTTTACAGAAATTTTATGTATGTGTAACACTCTTTTTTTTTAAATAAAAAAGGGAGAAGCCCCCTAATTGTGAATGGGAGCACAAAGCCTACTGGGATACCTACGTCAGGCATCCCGGGAGGCTCTTGGGTCGTGTGTATGCCTGAGCATCTTGGGCATGTGCAGAAGGAGCCTTTTCCCACTAACATAAAAATTTGTCAATCTCCCGCATGCGCATTGAGATAGGCAAATTTTTTTTTCATCCTACGTCACCTGATCTCGCACCTGGGTCGGGTAACGTAGGAAGAATAGCACGGAAAAAGAGCAGAAGATGGCAGCGCCCGGAGCCCCGGTTCCGGGGCAAATGTCAGGACGATGCAGGACCCGATGCAAGACACCCCCAGATGGATCGGACTGCCCTGCGGGATTGAAGGTTAGTGTTCTTTTTTGTTTTTTGCCATTTTCAGTTTAGTTCCTCGTTAAGGTATAGCTAATACCTAAAAACTTTGAGGTGTAGAAAGGATTACCAGCTTTGTTAAGTTCTTCTAAACTGGGGAGATTTACCCCTCTCTAATTGTCCTGGGGACCATTGTTACTGTTAATAAAAGTGATGAGAAGTTCAAAATTGAAGAATGGAGCAGGAATTGTCCGATGAGGACAGATCCAGTAATGACTGAAAAAAAATTCCTTTTGGAGAGATTTCTTCACACTTCCTGTTGTGTTTTAAAACAGGAAGTGAAGACAAATCTTTACAAAGTGAGAGCACAAAATATAAAAGGGGTTTTGGGTGTTTCATACTAATAAACCTAATTAATACATTTTTGGCTTAAGGACAAGAATTCAAATAGAAACAAAAATACCCAATTAGAGAGTTTATTGTTAAGGTTATGATTACAATAGATTCCTGGAGACATTTGAAGTTATATGCACATCCTGAATTTTTCTGTAAAAGTCAGCCTTTGCTTTACCCCTCCCGATGTTCCCTTTTGGCCATTGGACGGCGTCATGGACCAAAAAACAACTTGGATGGTGGTAGGGAGAAGGACTGAGCTTTATTTTATAAGGAAGATGAATACAAATCCGGTTGGATTTACTGATTTTTTGACAAGCAGTTTTCACTGGTATTCTCTGGATTTTATTGATGAGATTAGTTGTTGGTTTCCTTCAAAGAGAACCTGTCCCAATGCCAGAATTTGAATATTTATTTTATTTTGCTGGCTGACCTATGAAATATTATTATTTGATTTATATTCTTACTTACTTACTTTTACTTTTACTGCTTTTTGTGGATCAGAGGTCACCTAAAGTCTAACAGCTGCTGTTTTGCATTGATTGACCTCACACAATGCACACTGCAATGCTGGAAGATAGTATGGGAGGTCAGACAGCTACCAGGTCATAAACTTTTAAATGTCAGGTGACCTCTGACTTTGTGATGACTTTAGCAATGGCAACTTCCGTTTATGTCCTAAAGGGTTCTTTATCTAAAGCCAAAACTTGTATCATTAAAAAAGGTGTTGAGGGATTTGGATTTTATGGGCCCATGGAGAATCACTCTGCTAGCACAAATCCCATGAGTTTCCCAAAATGCATTGATATTAGTTAGTTTTCTATCCTAGACCTCAGGCTCACCCATAATAGTCTATCTTATCCAGTCTAGGAGAGCTTCTAAATTCTAAATGATTATATGCAATTCCTTGCTGTACTGCCATTGTAAGAACCATGGCACCTTAGTGATAGTTTTGCTGCCACCCCCCCCCCCCCCCCCCACACACCCATGATAGTTTACTACCACTCTGCTGTCATCTTGGAGAAATAGTTGTTGGCAATTTAAATTGTCATAAAATAGTTATTTAAAGGTAAAATAAACCTAAAGATGATCTGTAGCCATCTAAAAAATGCAAGTTGACAAATTTTATTCCCATCATTTCTTTACTTTTAACTTCTTTAATCTCTGTGCAAGGATGTTGTCTGAGTGCTAATACAGACATGGTTCAAGAAAACTTGCATTGCCCCCCCAGTAAAACCCACTCTGTGTTCTTTGGAACGGATAAGATATGATGGGAGGGAAAGGAACAATATTACAGAAAAGGCTCCAATAAATGGCGATTGGGGTCTAAAAACACTTATCTGCCCATATATAGTTGAGCAACCACACTCAACCAGGGTTCCTCTAGAGCAGTGGTCTCAACACTTTCTAACATATGGGAACCTTGAAATAACTTTCAGGTCTTCAGGGAACCCCTTTTATAATTACTTTATCCACAGCTCACAGTTTATTAGCACGGTGGTCAATAGTAAGAATGATACATACACTGCTGGCCATTGGAAAGAATGCCATCCTTAAAGATTGCCAAAAAGATCATTGGTGTCAGTGGTACCTGAGAGGTAAAAGCTCAAGGAACCCCCAGCAACCTCTGGAGGAACCCTGGTTGGGAAACACGCCTCCAGAGGTTGCTAGGGGTTCCTTAAATTGATAACTGATTGACCTCCAATTTTTTGATGACTGTATAGTTTTGGGGTCAACAACACTTGGTAGAGCCAGCAGCATGGATGATGTTTTGAGCTAATGATGTTTTTAGTTGTCTATAAAGCTAGTATTCCAGCCATCATTGTGATGGTGGTGGTTGGGCATTCTTTCCATTGGGTACCTACAGTATTTAGGAGGCATTTTCCCCAAAGGTTTAGGGGTTCCTCAGGAGTAAAAACATTGAGATAGGCTGCACTAGGCGGTGGTTGGACTTGATCTAGCTTGGGTATCAGAGTCTGCTAAAAGGGCCCTAAGCAGAACTGCAGGGCTTGTTGGAGTTTTCATGTTTAGTCCATTCAGTGCAGAGAGAGGGAGAGGCACAAAATGACAACTCACAACTTCAGTTTTATAGAAACAGCTACAAGATTGCCTAAACCATGGAATCATTATTGTTCCAATATCTAGTAGTCAGATCGGTTGAGTTACATCTCATGGCTGTTGGCATCTTTACCTTTGTCATTAGGACAGCCAATTTATAACCTTGGGTTTCAGTCAGTGGCAGATGTAGCCAAGACTGGGTCCCTGTGTATAAATGATTTGGAACTGACTGGGGTCCCTGTTGGCTAGGGAGTATCCAGGGACTCTTGTGAAGTAGCACACTTTGCACCTTCCTATGTCCGTCCCCGGTATCAATAAATTTTAACTGTCTGCTGTTACCACCATGTGCCATTCTTGTATGGGAAGACTTGGAATGGATTTTAGATGTTATAGAGTTTTTGGCATAACAATTCTGTCTCTTGTGTTGCAGTTTCGACGTTTCCAAGATATGACGTTGAACCGTTTACAGGGCATTGCCGAAAACTACAACATCTCTTATAACATCGATGCTCGCTTCAACCACATTTCAAACCAGCAACGGTCATTGGCAGAAGCTCTAAATGCATCAAGCGATATGACTCAACAGGAGTTGAATGGGGTAAAGTTCTGGCTAAAAAAAGTCCAGAAGAAAACCAAAAAATTGGACTTAAAGATCTCTGCACTGGAGGGAGCCTTGGCTGAGAGGAACAAGCAGATCAACAAGGAACACAAAGCCCAGGATATGGCGATGACCAACTTCACATCCATGCTGAGCAAACAGAAAAGGATGATATACCAATTAGTGAAGGACAAGAGCGACCTGCAGAAAGGGATGGAGGTCTTTCGAGAGTCTGTAGAAAATCAGGGCAAAAAAATTGCTGAGCTAGAAAACCAGCTGCAGAACATGCAACAAAATGAAATTCTACCACCGAACTCCTTGATGGCTCCTGAGATCAATAGAACTCCTGAAGATAAACAGCCAGAGACCCCACAAAATGATCCCGGGCCGATAACTGTCCAACAACGACTGCTGAAGCTACAGACCAAGCACAACCAAAGAAAGAAGCTCCACGAGGAGCAGCTATTGCTTATACCCAGCAAAAACAAAGTAGAACCCATGGCAGCCCAACACGGTGAGGTAACCAGGAAACTAGGTCCACCAGAAGAGAAGATGTCTGATGTCCAAACTACAAATGTGCCACCCGTTACAATGGCACCAGAGCCCACTCAACAGAGCGGCTTCTCTAAAGATCAACTATCGCTCGTAACTGTCGCTAATAATATTATACAGATATCAGCTCAACGTAGCACTGTGGTCAGGGACACCAGACCACCGGGAGAGATGGTAAGACCCCTTCTGTCTACTAGGAAACCCCCACAGACCACTGTAGCTCCAAAACTTGAAGAGAAGACCACAAAAGTCCCAGGAACCAGTAAGTCCTCCCTCATTCAGATGTCAGGAGTAAAGTGACTCTATGGGCCTTAATAAATAAAGCTCACCACGACTGGAGAAGATAGACTATCATAGGGGAACCTGAGTGATCCAGCAAACCTGAAATAGATCTGGTCGTGAATTGGAAACATTTACCAACTACTAATAGCAATTCTTTTCAATTCTGGACCAGATCCATTTCAGGTTTGCTGGATAGGTTCTCCTATGATAGTCTATCTTCTCCAGTCTTGTAGAGTTTTTATATATTTTATATATTTTTTTATAAAGCAGATATCCAATATCTGCTTTAACGTTTTAAACCCCTCCTGAACTTTCAGTTCAGCTACATACATTCCATGTCTTAAGATTGGTTTTCCTTTAAAAGCAGCCCCAGCAGAGCCAGAAAAGTCAGTTTGCGTCTAGCATACTGCAGAGAAGGACTCTTTTTCTTGGTATGGAAGCAGTGACCTCTCTGAAGAGGACTGGCACACCCCCATATCAATTACAGCTCTCTAATCAGAAGGAAGCACTGAAGTGTGATAGCTCTGACTTGGCAGGAGGTTTGTTGGACCTCTGCAGAGAGACCACAGGGAGCACAAGTGTACTTCTCTGCAGAATGCCAACAGGTGACCAGCTTTTCTACTAATAAAAATCACATTTCTTTTAGGTCAGTTTAGGTCAGTCAGTTTTTGTTTTCTGTCTTTGTTCCTTTTCCCCTTTACTTCCTGCCTGGTGATCATCACAGGAAATAATAAATAAAAAAACAAATATAAAAAACAGAGCCCTGGAAAGCTGCAAAAAGCAAATGTTCTGATTATTCCCCATTCTAACCAAAGCCTTTCCTTTAGCACAGGTACTCTTTGAAATGATAGGGACTGTTTCTGCTTGTTGTGGGCCATCAGTGCAAACTTCTCTGAGAAAATATCAATTGCTCTGTCTTTTCTATGTTTTTATTTGTTATTTCTATTAGTTATCACTTGAACATTGCCTGTATTTGTTGTTCTTTAATGACAGTTTTGTGTTTTGTTGCAGTTTGCAATGTGAATTCCATGCTGATTTTCCCTAATTCATCAACGGAGAACTATGTCACCTTCCCCAAAGGCTTGAGGGAACCACTGCATGAACTGTCCATCTGCAGCTGGGTCAGAACCAGTGCCAGTTACCTGGGCACCATCCTTTCCTATGCCACAGAAGATAACGACAACAAGTTAGTCCTCCATGGCAGGAACGGTGCCACCTACGACTCGTTCCATTTTGTCATTGGTGACCCGGCGTTCCGAGAACTACCACTGGTGCCAATGATTGATGGAAAATGGCATCACACCTGTTTCATCTGGTCCTCCATCCAAGGCAAGTACTGGTTCTATGTTGACCGTAGACTGACATCCACTGGATCTCGGTTCCAGAAGGGTTATGAGATCCCACCTGGAGGATCTCTGGTTCTTGGACAAGAGCAAGACACATTGGGCGGTGGATTTGACAGCTCGGAGGCCTTTGTCGGACGTTTGGCTGGCTTTGCTATATGGAATCGGGCTTTGTCACCAGGGGAAGTCTCTGGCATTGCCACAGGGAAAGGGTTACCCAGGGGCACCATTCTAACCCTGGCAGATGACCCCTCAATTCATGGAGCTGTTGAAAGGGTGGACTGTACCTGTCTGGAGCACTGTCCCTAAAAGTGCTTTTTAATCTGGTTTGTACATATTGGATATAATGAGGAGAAATGCAGTAGTGCTACGGACTTGGATCTGGTCCTAAATTACATGGGTAAGGAAAGAAGCCATTGAAATACCAAACCCCAATGCCACATGAATCTTTCCTGCAAGAAAGCAACTGCAGTCCAGTTATTAAAACGCTATCAGCTGATTGTAATTGTAATTACCACTGCATACAGTATTTGAATAGAACAAGCCACTCTATATGATGCAGTTACATAAAGCACCAGCAGGTGGCATTGTAGTCTCCTTGTGATTGCTTATTGGGCAATTGGTGACTTATTCAAAGCACAGATACATTGATGACTTTGTTTTACATTTATTTTTAAGATCTTTGTATCACCAGTCTGTCCTTGACACTTTATATTAATAATTAGGTTTTTTTTTTTGCAGGGAACCTCCTAAGTTTTCACCTTTGGTGTGTAATGAGCCAATATGACTTGCTCCTAAGCAAGTAGTAACGCCAAGCTTAAATCATTGAGCTGGGTATTTGGTAATATAGACGTTGAACTATTTTTATAGACTTTATCTTCAATTTTCTGTATTGGTAGTTGTGCAGAATATTTAATAATTATCCTGGGGGCTAAGCATCATCAGCATCTGACCACACTTCCCAGTACATTTGATAGTATAACAGGCCTGGTCAGACACACCCCCTCTAGATAAGACACACCCCCTCTGGTATCAGACACATCCCATCCAGGATAAGGCACACCCCGTCTTGGGTTGGACACACCTTCCCTAAGATAAGACACACCCCCTCATTGGTTAGAAACACCTTCTCTAAGATAAGGCACACCCCCTCTTGGGTTGGACACACCTTCTCTAAGATAAGGCACACCCCTTTTTGGTTAGAAACACCTTCTCTAAGATAAGGCACGCCCCCTCTTGGGTTGGACACACCTCCTCTAAGATAAGGCACACCCCTTTTCGGTTAGAAACCCCTTCTCTAAGATAAGGCACACCCCTTCTTGGGTTAGAAACCCCTTCTCCAAGATAAGGCACACCTTCTTTGGTTAGAAACACCTTCTCTAAGATAAGGCACACCCCCTCTTGGGTTAGAAACCCCTTCTCTAAGATAAGGCACACCCCCTCTT
>NC_092864.1:9597342-9666283 GCF_032062135.1 Pyxicephalus adspersus
TAAGGCACACCCCTTTTTGGTTAGAAAGCCCTTCTCTAAGATAAGGCACACCCCTTTTTGGTTAGAAAGCCCTTCTCTAAGATAAGGCACACCCCATCTTGGGTTAGACACACACCTTCTCTAGGATTAGATACATCCTCTCTTGGGTTAGACACCCCCCTTTAGGATAAGATACACATCCTCTTTGATCAGACACACTCCCTCTAGGATAAGGCACACCCCCTCCTGAGTTAGACACACCTCCTCTATGATAAGACACACCCCTTTCTGGGTTAGACACACCTCCTCTAAGATAGGGCCCCCCCACTTGTGTCAGACACACATTCCCTAAGAAAAGGCACACCCCCTCTTGGGTTAGACACACACCTTCTCTAGGATTAGACACATCCTCTCTTGGGTTAGATACCCCCCCTCTAGGATAAGACACACCCCCTCTTGGGTCAGACACCCCGCCTCTAAGATAAGGCACACCCCCTTTTGGGTTACACACACACCTTCTCTAGGATCAGCTACATCCCCCCTTGGGTCAGACACCCCCCCTAGGATAAGACACACCCCCTCTTGGGTCAGACACACCTCCTCTAAGATAAGGCACACCCCCTCTTGGGTACACACACATCTTCTCTAGGATCAGATACTTCCCTCCCTGGGTCAGACACCCCCCCCTCTAGGATAAGACACACCCCTTTTTGACAGACACACCCTCTATGCTCTCTAGCACTACAGGTCTGTGCTAGGAAGCTGGTGATGAGGGGTGTGGCTGTTACTCAGCTCCGCCAATGCAAAGTACTAATGTGTGCAGCAGGGCTGCAAAGGGAAAAAATATGTAATGCTGCAATTCAGCTTCTTCCTCCAAAGAACCAAAGGTACTCGCAGAGCCAGAAGCAACATGTCCCTTCCAGGAACCGTGCTGCAACCCCACCTCCATCCGCTCCAATATATATGAATTGGAGCAGTTGGGAGCACTGGTGAACATGCGGTCACTCACTTTTAGTGAGTCTAAAAGGGGCCCTGGGAAGTCAGAATGCTGTCATGGGGTTTACTGACCAACAATGGAAAAACCCGACTGAACTTCCAACCCGGCTTGAACTATCCAAAAAAAAAAAGGAACAATTTTACTGTCCGTATGATGAACTGCTTTGCCGAGAAGCCTTTCTCTGTATTATGTATGTTGTATAAAAAAATAAAAACCATGAATGTTAATCTTTGTGGTCATCTAATAATTGCCTTTATTTCTAGTAATTGTAATACTTTTCATAACGATCCCATTGCTGTTGCCGCTGGCAGTTACATTTATAGGGGGGGCCAAAGGAAAACATAAAAAGAAGGGTAAGGTTTCCCCTGTATATAAAGAATACATAGTACCCATAGAAGAAGAAGATAATACCTAAATAGTATAGGATTTTCAAAAATGAAAATATGGCCTCCCATAGAGTGCTGCAGCAACTGATTAGTAGTTTATCTGTACTTTTCTCTTAGACCCCCTTTAAAGTCCCACAAATACCTAATGCAGGTTGCTGTGATGGCGTGACAACAATTCTGCACTGCTCCCTAATTTAGAACCTAGGTTGTCACTCCCATGTAGGCACTGCCTGCTTGCATAACAATGGGGTGAGATGTTGCAAGGGGTGAGGCAGAATTGCCAAAGCTGATTCATAAGGCTGTAGCTTGTCAATCATTAGCTGGGATCAATTAGTCTCGCCCACTAAATTTTCAATTAACAGCACCATTGAAACCCTCCCACAGTGATCTGCTGTGTCTGGGGGGGAGCGCATGAGATACTAATAAAGAAGGATTCTGATCAATAACAATAGGTAAAGGGAAATTATTCCTTACTTTATGAATGTAGTAACTGGATTAGGTTTGTCATGCAGGAGCACTTTTTTTAATATAATCTATTACAAAAATATAATTATGCACATTGCTTTTTTTATTTACAAAAATCTGTAAAGATGGATAAAGTAATGGTCAGCATATTTGTCCAAAAACCAGCTCGTACTGCTTTGCCCATTGCAATACAACAAAGAAAGATCTCCCACTGAGTCCTGCATACTTCTTCTAGAGAGGGGGTATCCCACGCCCTGGGATAGAGCATCAGGGTCAGATGTATACTTCCTGCCCCTCCAGGCCAAATGTATTGTTTTGCCCCCTTCTTTAGCCTGAGTGTGACACTAAAAAGAGGTCACAGCTATGCAAGGCAAAACAAGGGTGGGGGAGAATAACTAAAGCCAGTGTAGCATCAGTACACCTGGAGGTACCACCTATATTATGGGCAAGATTTTGCGTTGGGGCCATATTGCTCTACTTTTAAACTTTGTTGCTTGAAAAAAATTAACTGCAAATAACTGAAAATCTGTGTTTGTAAAATTCTAAACACTTTGTGGCTTGGTTGCTGTGCAATTGACCTGTGTGTTTGCAGCAAGCCTCAGAATCGCCAACTACTCATGAATTCCACCCATTTACATAATTATTATTATTATTAATATTAAACAGGATTTATATAGCGCCAACATATTACGCAGCACTGTACATTAAATAGGGATTGGAAATGACAGACTAATACAGACAGTGATACAGGAGGAGAGGACCCTGCCCCGAAGAGCTTACAATCTAGTAGATAATTTGGGCTGCTCTAACATGGTAACGTGTGGCCCAATGACCGTTATTGATTGTGTGTATTAGAGCAGTCTTTCTCGCCCTGTTTTACATTGGGAAACCATTGAAATAACTTTCCGGTCTTTAGGAACCCCTACTATACAACTAATCCCCTACTATATCTACAGATCACAGTATATTAGTGTGGGGGTCAGTGGGAAGAATTTCACTTACATTGCTGGCCATTGGGAAGAATGTCACCCTTACAAATAGCCAAAAAGATCATTGGTGTCACCTAAACTGACCTGAGGACCAGGTAGAAATTGCTCATTGCTCAAGGAACCCCCAGCAACCTCTGGAGGAACCCGGGTTGAGAAACACTGCAATAGAGTAGAAAGAATTATGAGGACTCAATGCTCCCCTAAAAACAGTGCACCAGCTGCCTATTACTTTGGTAGAGCAGCCCTGCAAGTGTGATGATCATGGAACCATGACAAGGAAAAGAAATCCTTATGTCCTAGGTGAACCCCACCACCCAGGGCAAGAGGTTGCTCCGCCTGGTCTTGCTTTGGTCAGGAACTGATCATTATACATGGGAATGAGTTGCTGGTAGTCACCATCACGTTGGTGGATGTGTGCCACCTTTTGCATTCCTATTCCTTAGATCATGGACTATATTGGCTATACTCCTACTGATTGGCACAGGTCTGCATATTCATCACTTGTTGGGTAACAAAACAGGTAAATAGTACTAGCTAAAAAAGAAGAATTTTTGGCCTGGCAGACAAGTGCTACCAACTGGCCCTTTCATGGTGGGGCAGATTTACACTGGTACATAAAAGTGCTCAAGGACCGGATTGTGAATAAGGCAAAAAGGCAGCAGGATTCCCAACATTCCCTAATTTATTAAAGCTCTCCAAGACTGGAGAAGGTTGACTATAACGGGAGAACCTGGGAGATCCAGAAAACCTGGAATGGATCTGGTCCAGGATTGAAAAGATTTGCAAACCTCTAGCAAGGTTTAGTAGATCACCCAGGTTCTCCCATGATAGTCTATCGTCTCAAGTCTTGGAGAGCTTTAATAAATTAGGCTCAATGGCCCTGATTTATTAAAGCTCTTCAAAGCTGGAGAGGATACACTTTCATCAGTGAAGCTGGGTGACCCAGCAAACCTGGAATAGATTTATTCAACCTCATTTGCTAGCAAATGTTTTGAATCCTGGACTAGATCCATTCCAGGTTTGCTGGATCACTCAGCTTCACTGATGAAAGTGTATCCTCTCCAGCCTTGGAGAGCTTTAATGAATCAGGTCCAAATTCTTCCATTGCAGCTTACAGTCACATGACATCTTGGAGATGCAATGGAGGTGCTGGAAGGTCTGGCAGATGCTGTGATTGGACATCTAGATACGGAGCAGGCATTGCTCACTTGTGTCATTGGCTTTAGGTCTTAGGTAGATCTGAATGGTTGTATTCAGGTTATGTGCTGACAATTCATAATCTATCATAAGCACTTCTGGTCGAGACCACAATCAGGCGACGCACATTGTGCATGCATGGCCCACCATTGTCACTAACAGGAAGCCTGACCAGCCAACATGTTGACAGGATGTGACTGAAAGAGGCTAAGAGGGTCAGCAGCACTGAGATGCAAAAAAAGCTTTAAAAAGTTAGTAAAAAAAAAACCTGGCAGCAAAATAAATATCATCCAGTTGGAGTGTACATCTAAACTAAATATATGAAGCCTTCAACTGCTCTTCAGTGTTACACAACCTTGCATTTTTGGCTTTTGTTTGGAGAAAGCTTTCCCACCCGGAGTGAACTTCTCCTGTGTCATATGGCCAAGGATTCCTGCTGGGTAGAGAACTTTAAATAACCAAAGAATAACAAGTGGTAGAGGTGGTGAGGCTCAGATCATGTTACTCCTTAGTCCTTTCTTACACGTCTTCGTGTTACAAGTGGTTGGAGGTTTCGCCTATAGCGGATGACTTAGATGAGTGCAATGAAGCTGCGGAGGAATTTGTTTGGCATTTTATTCTGTCTCCTCTGTGGCCTGTCTTCTGGAGATGTTGGGTGGCAACTACCAAATAAGAACTTCTCAGAAGCCGACATCAAGAAGGAGCTCAACCAGGCTCTCCAGATAGTGGACCAACCGACATTCCAAGGATGGAGGCCCGAAATAATAAAACAGGTGAGGATATTTTTTTGGGTGATGACTAGTTTGGGTTTTCTTATGTTGTCTCAAGAGTCTAGCGCACCCATTCTCAACCAGGGTTCCTTCAGAGAGTACCGGGGGTTTCTTGATCATAGTTCTTGGGCCAACACCACCTGGCACAACCAAGAACATGGCACCAGAGATCATTTTTTTGTCTTTAGGATGGTATTCTGACCACCACTGTAAGGGCAATATTCTTCCAAAGACCACTAATAGATGGGGCATTTTACCACTAATACCCAATGCATAGGTTTTAGTGAGGGTTCCTTAGACCTGCAAATTATTTTAGGGGTTCTTCTTGGTTGAGAAAGGCTTGTCTAGAGACTTGGTGGAAGAAGCAAGATTTATATGGTGCCTGGGGCACCTACCATCCACCATTTACTAACCGACACAGTATTCCTCTGTTGATTCTTCTTCCACCATGGCTGACCAAAATACCTGGTGCTTCTGTAAAAGAGGAAAATGTTATCCCCTCCCTGATGCTGTATTTGGACCTAATGGCCAATTGTTTGTCCCAAATGCTGTCACGCGGCGGAAGAGGCTGATATATTTGTCCTGTTAGATTTCTAAACCAAATACTTTGCAGCTCAGATTCAGCTATAAAGTTGGCAAGTTCATCATGACTCTACTCTTTGCATTGAATGAGTAGGATGACAGGGTCTCTTTAAAGTTGTCCCTTTAAATAATTACAAGAGTCTTTATGTTTATCTTTATGCAAATCTCTCCTGGCTTTCTACTCCTGGAATATTTGAACAGTAACATTTCCCTGCAGTAATTCCTGAAATCCCAAATCCTGTCCTCCAGGAAGTTTTGGATATTTCCCCCTTTGTGTTCCAGCTTCTCCAGTTACATTTTCCATGATAAAAAATAAATACAGACCGGGCAGGAATGCTAGAAGCCCAAAATGAGCAAATCAGGTCAATAGTCTTGAGAATTAGGGCATGGATGTTTGGAGCTCTTCATAATGGGCACAGCTGGGGTACAGACCCAGGAACCCAGTTCAGGGATGGTTGGAGCTCCTAATAATGGGCAAACCAGATGTAGAGACCCAGGAACACAGTTCTGGGATGGTGGGAGCTCCTCGTAATGGGCACAGCAAGTGTACAGACCCAGGAACCCAGTTCAGGGATGGTTGGAGTGGTTGGAGCTCCTCATAATGGGCACAGAAGGTTTTCAAACCCAGGAACCCAGTACAGAGATGGTGGAAGCACTTCATAATAGGCATAGCAGGTGTGCAGATCTGGAACCTCAAGAAAGATACTTCATCTGGTGGACTGACCAATACAAAGATACTGCTACTAAAACTCAAAGCCATAGGTTATATTGACCACCATGGTGTAGACATTTGGATATCAGTGTCGACCTTTAATAAATGGGCACCACAGTGTAGGTGGGTGCTGAGGATGTGTCAGCTGGCTCCTAGATCTTGTACAGTGAGTGTCATCCTTCTGTGTTCCAGGCTGTCCCCAGGATGTACATCGGACTGGTTGAACTATGGCTGCAGTTCCAAAGTTTGCAGAAGGAGCAAGAAGAAGCCTGGAGGAAAGTGAAGAGGATGACGAGAACGTCAGCCGGCTCCTGCCAAGGTACGTGGTTGTGATCTGTTTCCCCTCATAAGAGATTTATCCTTTCCATTTGTACCAGATACTAGGATACTCCCCATCTATTACATATTCGGAGGAACTGTCCCTCTTTATACCTCCTAACTGCCTTTGACTGGAGGGACTGTCCCTCCTTATACCTCACAACTGCCCCTGATTTGGAGGGACTGTCCCTCTTTATACCTTTCACCTGCCTGAGGATTAGAGGAACTGTCCCTCCTTATACCTCCCAACTGCCCCTGATTTGGAAGGACTGTCCCTCTTAATGCTACCTAACTGTCTCTAACTTGGAGGGACTGTCTCTCTTCAAACCCCCCACCTGTGACCGATTTTGTGGGACTGTGCTTCTTCATACCACCCAACTGTTCCCCAATTTGGAAGTGCTGTCGTTCTTTATACCTGCCAACTGTCTCAAATTTGTTATTTTGAAAGTTAATATAAGGGAAAAAATTTTGTAACCTGGAAAATGTGGGCATGGCTGGGTGGTGGCATTGCCTACATACTTGGAGCTAGAAAATGTCTCTCTTCCAGATCTCCAATACTTGGTTGTGGTGGTCACCATTGTTAATGAAATAAAATTACAAGGAGTGCTAATGTTTTTGGTTGTCACTGGATTTGGAATAGAGAGATATTATTCCAATAGGGAGCACTTCTTCCATTTAATGTCACCCCATTGGCTGCCTATGATGAATTCTGTTGGTCCTCATGAAGTAAACTTTTTGTTTCAGAGCTGAAGGACAACGTGACTGAACTTTTTACCCGAGTCCCTGCCAGACTGGACGTCATTGAGAATCAAATGATCTCCATGCAAAAGAAACTGGAAAATATGGAAGAGGCCTTCAAACCGGAAAACCAGACCTCTACCTACCAAATCGAATCCGGAAACCAAACCGAAGTGAACCAGACCATCGCAGAGCCGCCACCTCACAAGCCGTGCAGCTCAAAGACCTGCAGGGACAACGTGACGGGGCGCAGGAAGGTCAAAGTCAGCAATACCCAACTGGCCCATAAGGTGGCTGCACTCACCGAGTTACTCAATGGCCACAACGAGCTCCTGGAGGAACTGTACCAGCGGGTCACCGCGCTGGAGGCTGCACGGAATGCCGACCAGGAGTCACCGAAGCCAAAAGAAGGGAGCGAAGGCGGCCATTAAGTAAAGTTAGGACCTATCATCTTTATTCAACACCTAATCCTAATAAAATGTTATATTGTCCCAAATAGGACCCCCCTACAACTTCACACCATGATTGGTCCTCTTTAAAGCCCAACTCTGGCCAGAATTTTGTATTAGTTATGGATATAATGACGAAGAATTGGAATCCCTATCAATTTTAATACCTGCTGTGTCCCCAATGGGGAGGCTTTTAACCATTTCCTGTCTCGCTGTCCCTGTTCACATTTGTAGTATGTACGGTAGTATGTTGCGCCATTTTGAATGGGCTGCCAATGCACCCTGGCACAACCAACACCACACCTGGCTTTTTTGGGGGGAATGAGGCCCCAGTGCAGCACAGGTGAGTTGCAACGCATGCCACCACATCGCCATAGTAACAGCCCTGCCTAGCTGCGGCGTCGCAATAACAATTCTGTAGCTGGTGCCAATGTGCCAGGACCTCTAAATAAATGCTCACCTGATTAAGCGGCACTTCGCCGTTGGGTGAGACGCCATTGCAGTGTTTTCATTAGTGATAGCCAACATTGGAGCATTGTGCGGAACCATAGCGATGGCAAGTTGCTATGGTTCTACAAAATGGCAGACAGAAGCGTCAGACGAGAGTGGGGAGGGCATGAACGACATTGCCAGTACCAATTTTCTGTCAGGTTACTATGGCGATCTGTGTACCTATTACTTCCCGTCAGGGCAAAAACAAGAGGAGTGACAATGTCGGTCGGTCCCACAGCTCCCCTCGTCCTTGTATGGAGGAGGGGGGGATAGGGCTGAGGTAGAATCCACCCAACGGGGACACAGCTACAGAATTGTTCACTTTTAAACTTCGCCCAAAACAAAACAACAAAATGGCCACTGTGACTTTCATTTGTTGTCATGGCCATAATGTCCATTCCTTCTTTTCCTCCAGGTTTTCTGCATTTATTTTCCTCTATAAACACTTTTTATGAATGATTTTTAACACATTTGTATTTTATGTCTTTGCCATATAAATAAATATGTAATTATATGTTATGGAAATGGAGGTTTTAGTTGTTGGACTCGCTTTAGAATTCGGGTACGCTGGGTACAGGGTGACCCGCGACCATGGAGGAGCTAGGTTGGCAGGGGTCAAAGAATGGAATGAGTTCTGCTCTGTGGTCATTAATACATCACTAAGAACCAGAATCTGACCTGGTTTCAGGCCTCGGACAGCCTCCATACAGCTGGGCTGAGGGGCCGGAGAAAAACGCAGCACAAGGAGCCAATTAGTTAATGTGCTGAGAAGATGCACGTAGCAAAGATTAGTAAATCACTGTGCTGCTTCTTTCTTTTCTGTCCAATCACAGGCTGGGGGTGGGTCTATGACAGCCTAAGCTCTGAGCAAGTGGTTCCAATAACGTTCATGAGACTGAGGACATCTAGTGGCAGAAAAAAAGTACTGCAGGGAAAATCTCTGAATTGAAGGTGAATATTGCAGCATGTTTAGTATCAAATATCAAAAAAAAAATATATATATATATATATATATATATATATATATATATATATATATATATATAAATGTTTATATATATATATATATATATATATGTAAAACATTGTGGTTAAGCCCTAGAAAAACATACATTTGTTTGATAGCGCTGTTTGTGACCCCGGATTGAGGTAATGATTTTTCCCATTAAAAAAAAAAACCCATCACAATTATTAAAAATGGGCAATTTGTCAGAGTCCACTTTTAATAATCTATATTGGAAACAAGTCAACTTTAGCAGGAGACGCTCATACATCTGGGACAGTGCAATGGGAAGATTGTCAATAGCAACCAATCAAATATTTCCTTCTATTGTTAGCAGCCAATGAGAGGTGAGCCCTTAGTGTTACAGGTAAACTGTAAAGGAGAGCTGGTGTCACGCCGTCACGTGTCGCTGGTCACGCTCGGACTCTGCTAGGACTACATCTCCCGGCGTGCAGCGGGATGACAACGTCTTGGCGTAGTCCGTAGCTGATTCGTCACGTGACTCGAGGTAAAATCCCTGGGAGCTGTGGTTGTCACGTGCCCAAACAGTGAGCCGGCGGAGACTCGGTAAGAAGGGGACATGGCCAACGTGGCCACCAGAGAGTCCTGGTCCGGCCGGCCCGAGGAAGAGGGAGCGGCGGCGGCAGCGGCGGCGGCAGCGGCAGCAGCAACAGCAGCTGCTGAGAGGACACCGCTACTGAACGGAGCAGGGACACCGAGGCGGGTGAGTGAGCACACATACACCAAGAATGACAGCTCTCTATGGGGTGACAACAAGACAGACAGCCCTGTATGGGGTGACAGGTAGACTAAGTCCCTTGTATGGGGTGACACAAAAACTGAGAGCCCTCAATGCTGTGACACTGAGAGAGCCCTCTATGAGCTGACAGGGGGACCGGGTGACTGGGAGACCGGGAGCCCCTCCATGGGGGTGACTGGGAGACCGGGAGCCCCTCCATGGGGTGACCACACTACAAATCACAGCCCCTAACAGACTGTCATGTAGTAATGAACAGGAATGCCGGAGGATTGATGGGGCAGATGTGGACAGGAGTGTCTGCATGGAGTATGCAGAAAGCTGCCAGGACACCCCATGCACCTCACATCTTAGATTACATTGCGTGGGGTCCAATCAGATTTGTTGCACGTTTAGATGTACAGATTCATTACTTGTCGTATAGTTTTGGTGCTGATTGCTATATCTGTAGACACCCCCAGTCCCTGTTTCTTGAGCACTTGAGGTGTCTGTCCAGTCTGTGTGTGTGTTCATGTCACATAAAATTATATTTGTCTTAAGTATTAGCCATGGCATCTGCTTGCAGTTACAATTATTGCTAGAAGGAGAATCTCCATGCTGGAACTTGTAGTTCATCAATCATTGCCATTGAGCAGCTATTACACTGAGGACAACCAGCTGGGGGGACTCACTGGAGAGCCGACCACTAAATACCTTAGGGCCATTTAAACATGGAAGCTGCAGGACAATACTGACCCAAATCTCACTGAGCACCGTCATTTATTTCACAAAGTGTCACGTGAGAAATGTGGAAGAATTGATTTGTAAAGAAGCTGTAAAAGCTGTGATCTCTAGCAGTCTCATGTAACGTGTCTACAGTCTATGGTGGACTCCTGAGGTATGTCTCCCGTATCCAACAACTACTATAGCATAGAATGTCTGCAGTCTCTTACTGTCTCCTGCACCGTTCCTGCAGCCTCTAACCCGTCTCTTGTACCGTATATTATCTACAATATCATTTCATGGAGACAGCTCATCTCCCATACAGTGTTTGCCGTCTCTGGCTGTCTCTTCTACAGCATCCAAAGTCTCTTGCTGCCTCCTGTAAAATGTCCATGGTCTGGCTGTCTCTTGTACAGTGACCACAGTGTCTCACCTTTGACCTGTAATATGTCTGTAGCCTCTGACAGGTAAGCTTCATTCAGCAATTCGCCATGGCAGGTTATTTAACAACCAGTTGGGAACTCCATAGGAGTGCGCAGCAGGGAGCAACTTGCATGTCTTCCCCTTTCCACGGCGCTTTGTATACTCATTCCTTCATATGATCACCATCATCACACTCATTTGTGTGTCCACCATATCCACCTGGGACTGGTTTGAATCTCAGCCAGGACACTATCTGCATGGAGTTTGTATGTTCTCCCTGTGTTTGTGTGGGTTACTTCCCGCATTCCAAAAACATAAAGTTAGGTTACTTGGCTTCCCCCCAAATAGACTGTATTAAAGACATATGTCTATGGTAAGGACATTAGATTCCGAGGGACATCTAGAGACATGACTATGGGCTTTGTACAGCGCTGTGTAATATGTCGGTGCTATATAAATACTGTGTACTAATAATAATAATGGTGGTGATCCATTATGCAAGTTAGGGGGTGATATTTAGGAGACAGACAATATTTAGCATTTCCAAGCCATGAACAATAACATATCCCTGCTTTCCAATAACATATCTTTAATATTATTAGAATATTAGCCTAGCACAGGTGTGTTGGGGCGGGGTGTCCCTAGCCTTGACAAGGTGCTGGTTTAATGATTCTCCGGTGTCTGTACATCTGTTGCGGGAAGAGATAATCCGATCAAGGACTTGACAGCTGAGAATATCGGATGTGCATTCCGACACAAATCTCACACTGACTCCTCAGCAAGGCAGAAGGAGATTATTATTATTATTATTATTAAACATTATATAGCGCCAACATGTTATGCAGCGCTGTACAATAAATATGGGTTGCAAATGACAGATACAGACAGTGACACGGGAGGAGAAGAGGACTCTGTCCCGAAGAGCTTGCAATCTAGGAGATGGGGAAGCAGCACACAAGAGGTGGGGATAGAATATATTTTAATTTAAATTTAGACGTTCGGATACATTTTTTCTGCCTTTTCTGTATAAATTCGCTCTTTCGATCATCCAGCAGGTTTGTCTGCAGAGCTAAATGGTTTCTCCAAACCTTCTTCTGAAAATATTTCAGCAATTCCGACCTCCTGGACAGTGCAGATGTTACCGGCTTTATCTGTTTTTGTTTTCCTTTCGGCGGGTCGTCGCTCTGATTGCCAGACGCAGGCTGCTCCCTGCAGACTGAAGGTTTTATATAACAGATCTGTTTATTATTTCTACGCAGGGTTTAAATGTGAAAATCAACCATCTGTTTCCCTTCAGGCTCTGTGGCCCGGAGGTAATCGATGCCAGGCGCTCGGCTGCTGCTGTGGTACTACAAGTCTCAGCAGGCTGGGAGCTTTTAGTTCCATGGCTGTGGATTGTCACAGATTGCCCAAGATTGTCATTTCCTGGCAATACATGCAAAGGTTTGTTCCTGGTGGGGTAATTCTGCTTTCAGCAAATCACAGATCTGCACAGTCAAGCTTTTCTTGGTTGTTGCACAATAGATTTTGTGGTTTGCTGCACGATGCATGACAATCACAGATTTCTCAATATTCCATAATAGGGTCACAGAATTCATCATCCAGAGGTTTTTAATGGCTGCTACCATTCACAGGGGTCAGATACAATGTCTGAGACCTCATAGAAGTCAACCCTTGCTACCATTGGCTAGTGCAGGTGGCTGTGCCAATACACGTTGCATGGCCATAGTCCACCATTGCTACCATTGGCTAGTGCAGGTTGCTGTGCTATCCATAGTCTACTATTGGATGGTGCAGGTGGGTGTGCCAGTACACATTGCATGGCCATAATCAACCATTGGCTGGTGCAGGTGGCTGTGCGGGTACACATTGCATGGCCATAGTCCACCATTGACTGGTGCAGGTGGCTGTGCCGGTACACATTGCATGGCCATAGTCCACCATTGCTACCATTGGCTGGTGCAGGTTGCTGTGCCAATACACATTGCTTAGTCATAGTCCACCATTGACTTGTATGGGTGCCTGTGCCGATACATATTGCATGGCCATAGTACGCCATTGGCCCCAGTGCAGGGTTTTGATCTGCAGCTGGCACTCAAGCCAATGCATGTAGATGGGAAGTGGCTGATTGAAATTGGAGAACATTAACGATATTGAGATCAAAACAAAAAGGTAAAAATATATTTGCAAAATATCTGCGTTCACCAAATATTCTTTGGTAGAGAAAATTCCAGGTCGGTGTGTTTTCCATGGCTGTGATTGATGTATGGGCAGGTTGTGGTGCAGTTACCCATTTCTTGCACTTCCTTGGGAGTGAGCAGAGTTACTCAACCAGGGTTCCTGCAGAGGTTGCTGGGTGTTCCCAAAGAACAATTTGTGACTCTCACAAAGAACTTTTGTCCCAATGGCCAGCAATGTAAGAGGGATTCTTCCCACTGACCACCACGCCAATATACTGTGTATATAATAATTATAGAAGGGTTTCCCTGAAGACCTAAAATTTATTTCAAGGGTTCCCCAATGTTAAAAACGTCAAGAAACACTTGCATAGAGAATGTATGGGGGTAGCAGTGAGCGGTTCAGTGGCAGCCATTGTGCAAATGCTGGAACTAATGTATCAGCAGGAGCAACCAGCAAGGTGTCAGGAGCCGCATAGCAGCGCCTGTTTCTGTTGCAGGTCTGAACTTATCTGTCCAGCTAGACATAAATCTAACCTGTTCTTCATTTGATAGCCCAGCAATCTAGAACTCATTCTGTTACTAGCACCAGGAGCCAAGCCTCCCTTGTACACCGCTCCTCCAATGACAGTGCATCAGTTACAATATAGGCCCTATTGTTGGGTAGTAGATGGGCAGGGGCAGGTTGGAGGAAGGGCAACAGTGTTCAACCCAGAAGTATTTTAAGCTGGGTGGGAGGAAGCTGTAGGTAGGAGGCAGCCCCTGTATTGTGACCCAACTCTTCAATAACCACCCAAAAACAGCGGGGGGTTGCCTGAAAAGTTCCGGGTAGTTTTCCCTGCTAAAATGGCCTGGGGGGAACACTGAGCAAGGAGATCAGCTAACAGATTTTTTTTACTTATATCAGATCCTATCAATATTTTTCCTATGTTTGGGTGGTGTGGCTCCTAAGACTGATCTGTAATGGTCATTAAAAAGTTCTTGCAAGTTTTAGTTTTTACCTCCTTATGCTTTTTCTTTTCTTTTAAAAAGTCCTTGCAGCAGCATTTCACAGATCAGTCTCCTATAGAGCATTGGTTGTGTAATGTCTGAGGTTTGTTCATAGATTAATGTTGGCTGGTTGTCCAAGGTTTGTGTTTGCTAAGCAGGACTTGAAGATATGCTATAAGTAGGTTTTTAAGTGGTTTGCACAGTTTAGTCATGTTGTACTTTGCCCATAAATAACAGGTGGGATTGTAGGGAGCTGTATAAAGGGGTTAATTTGCCTTGTCAGCTCCTCCACCACCCCGACCTGGTGACCGGGGTCCTGTGTATGGTTTGGCTTGGTTGTATCCTATACATGGTGTGTGCATTACTTTTATACTTTGTGGCTTGGTAGGTGAAATTGGATGTTTGGTTCCACCACACTGACCACCACACTAATATGCTGTGAGCTGTGGATATATAGTAATTATAGAAGGGGTTCTCTGAAAACCTACATTTTTTTTCAAGATAGCAAAGTTGAAAAAGGCTGCTCTAAGTCACTGCTGGTTTCATCAGATTTAGAGCGAGGTTTGATAAAATCTCTGCGTTTCTCACATTTCTATTTGCTGGAGGGGCAGCTGTACCTGAAGACCTGCAATGCAAGAATCTCCGTGCTTCATTCATTTTGTATATCTGCTTAATGAACATTTCTCCAGCATTCAGGGGGCTCCTTTCACATGAAGCCCAGCTTCTCCACCAAGATAGTTTTCCCCACACGGACACGGTATAAAACAAGCCAAATTTAGTAACATCAGCTTCTAGGAAACCACATGCAATACTAAGGACTAGTCCTTTGCCCTCTGCTTCCTTTTTTTTGGCCACTGCTTGGCACATGAAGTACGCTAATCATTGTAGTATGGAACATGAATGTGGTTTAATCAGAAAGTGAACATTGTTCCTTTGGGGTAACATCGTTAAATGTCTTGTGACTCTGCCATCAGATGACCGGGAATAATTCTTCCCTTCAGTTTAACATAACTCATTTTCCAAGATCTGTATCTCCCCATTCGTCACACTTCATGTGCAGAAATTCCATGGGATGATTGAATGCAGACGCACATTACAACAAATGCAGTATGTGTATGTGTATATATGTGTGTATATATGTGTATATATATATATATATATATATATATATAGATAGATAGATAGACACAATTTATATAATATTGCCCCTTCCGTCTTGCACAGTTGTACTGACTCCTCTCCTGAACTGAAGTTGCTTACCCTGCACACTGTGAGCTTCCCACAGTGTACAGCAGTCTTATAGACCCCGCCTTATTTCCTGGCTTGAGGGCATTCAACATAATATAGCCCCGCTCCTTTCACTCATTTCATACCTTTCATTCATGGGAGCTCAGCATTACATTATATGTGGTTTGCTTGTCATTCTACCTAGAAACGTCCTCTCTTCCAAACGGATATCCACCCATCAAAAATAAATGTGATATTTGGATAACTCCTCCATAGATCCAACACATTTCTTTCATCGGGTCTGAAGGCTCTCTTAAAAGGTAGGTCGCTGCAGTGCTCAACCCAGAAATTTGTTTAAGCTGGGTGAGAAGAAGCTGTAGGTGTGTGTCAGCCCCTGTATTGTGACCCAACTCTTCAGTAACAACCCAAAAACAGCCGGGGGGCTACTGATATGTGCCCAGCTAAAAGGGGCTGGGGAGATCACTGGGCTGTAATGTTTTCAGGAGGCTATGTACAGCACCCTTCTAGTCCATCCAGCTAGCTTTGATCTGCCTGCATTAAATAGAGAAGCGAAGAGTCCCAAGATGATTTCATTGGGTCCAAAATAAAGTCTTCATTGCGGTGTTCTCACCAGAATTTGGTTGCACCAAAAGCTGGTTGGGAAGAAGCTGTAGGCTGGTGGTACCCCGGGTATTGTGACCCAACTCTTCACTAACCATTCAAACACAGCTGGGTGGTTCCTAAAAAGTGCCGGGTGGAGCGCCCAGCTAAAAGGGACTGGGGGAAATCAATGCATTGATAACCTCTTGCCCTCCTCGGAATCCTCCTCCTTAATGTTGCAACTCGTTTAAGTAAGGCAATTCAGACTAAGCGACAGATTGCACAACCGTATCTGTGCAAGATTGCAGACTTTAGAAAACCTAATCTTCAGGCAGATGGAAAAGACAAGTTTGTTCCTTCATACATTATAAAGTGTTTTTTTTTGTTTTGCAGGCAATGTGACTGTATGGTCCTTATACAGCAGAGCTAAGGCTGCGTACACACGTTCAATAACTGTCGTTGGAAAGGATCTTTCACGATCCAATGACAAGATTGCCCGATTCATGAATGAGCTCTGCACATACAGAACCTACTGCTCTATGGAGAGGGGAGGGGGAGAAAGACAGAGTGGCACCCCGCTGCGCTCTCTCCCCTTTACTTTCATTATGATCGTTCCTGGATCCCCCAGGACGGATTCATGAATGACGAGCGCTGTACACACACCAGATTCTTGTCCGATACCAGCCCTAAGGTTATCGCAAGAGAATCATTTGATGTACATAGCCTTAGATTTAAGGTAGCCAATCGGTTTGCTGTATTGCCCAATGCTGATGGGCTGAGAGAGAGCTGATTAGTCATCTCCTTCCTCACGATCCAATCACAGGTTATGGGAGGAGCAAGACCTGTAAGTGTCACTGAACTGCAGCAGATCACAATCCAGTCCCTGCCCTGTGCTATGGGATAGAGCAACCAGATGATGTGGTTTATGCACCTGATACTAATTTGGAATGTATGCAGCTCAGTTCCCCTTAATGCCCGATTTTATGGAACAGACGTAATTGATATCAGTTGGACGGCATTATAAGTTTTACAGAAAGCCTCAATGTCCCAGTAGGAAATCCGGATCGGCATGCTACTCAAGTCAAACCTCAGGCTGTTAATAGAGACTTTGTTTCGGCAGGAGCAGAGGAGTCACACTTAATAAGCACAGACATTGGTTCGATGTGGTTTTATCCGCTGCCAGAAAATCTGGAGCTTCCGAAACTTTGTAACTCGACCTTTATATATTCAACGGATCGTTTTATAGAATATGATAGGATTTGTATTTAATGCAGAACTTAACCCTGGGGATTCCCTGCTTCATTGCCGGCACTGTGATCTTCTGCCTTTCTTTACTTCCTCTTCCCAATATTTGGCCATCTTAACTGGCCAGGCTGGGCGAACGTAACTTCGTGCAGGGGTTCGATTAGTTCCGGCATTCGCAAGTCCCTGGCAACAAATGCTGAGCTGCACATGTGCAGCCAAGTTTGACAGATGAGGCAATGAGACACGTAAGGATACTCATTGCAGGAGGGACATAGCCTGGCACTTTCTGCGATAAGGACCTGTGTGATGCCAAATGTTTTGAGGGACATTGCCATCCAAGCTTTTATTATTATTAATAATTAAAAACAGGATTTATAGAGCGTCAACATTTTAGGCAGCGCTGCGTGTCGAGGGAACTATCACACAATTGGAGGGGGGGACATGGATTGGTGGGTAGTGATGGTTTTAGGTGAGGTTGAAGCGTTGGGTTTTGAGGGCTCTTTTAAATGAGCAGAAAGTAGGAGCAAGCTGAATAGGACGAGGAAGACCATTCCAGAGAGTCGGGGCAGCTCTAGAAAAGTCTTGGAGCCGTGAGTGTGATGAGGTTATAAGTGAGGAAGTCACTAGTAGGTCATTAGAGGAGATTTACGAAAGGCCGTGGGAGACAACGCTAGAATAGAGTACAGGGAAAAAATGTTGTCACCCTGGGACAGTGTAACACTGGCAGTATTATAAATAGCAAATAAAGGGAGGAAAAAACAATGAAAACTATAGCAGCCTACGGTATTAAGCTGCAGTTTATACATGTGCTGCTCCTTGCTTGAAAGTTGAATATAAATTGCAATGGCCTCACAATCTACCTTTCCTAATCAACTCAGCCAGACTGGCCCTTGCACCATATGGTAGTTGATATTTCTAATATATTGTACAGTTGGATGGGGAAGTGAATGACCAGCTTAGTGCCAACCTAAGAAGCTTTTCTTGCCCATTCTGCCATGATTATTTGCCTTGCTGTGCCAGCTTCACCTGACATTGCACGGGCCGGACTTAGGATGGGGTTGACGTTAATTATTTATGGCATGGTCCTTGAAAAATGACGTATCTAGGAAAATGTGAACCCTGTGCTGTTCTTCATAAACTTCCCACAATGACAGTAACCGGAAACAATTATTAGGGATTGTAGATTGAGCACTGTTCTAATCTATGGAGGGGCGATGATAGGCGGGCTGCACCCTCCCCTCTCCTTCCCCATAATAAAACCGTGTTCTCCCCAGAAATGTTTTCAGCTGGGTGGGTGAAAGCAGTAGCCGTTTGGTGAACGGGGCAACATATGACAAAGTTGGCACAATAAATCTTGTAACCCCTAAAACTGTCAGCTTTCTACCCCCTCCTCCCTTCCACATATTTGTATCAACTTTCTAATGTTTTTCATCATCTTTGTATCATTCTCCAACAATAGTATGCATTTGTGATGTGACCCAACTTTTTACTAACCACCCAAAAACAGGTGAAAAGTGTCGGGAGGTGTGCCCAGCTAAAAAGGGCCAATGGGAAAACCGTAAACCAAAGCGATCATTGCAATGGGTCTTTTAGTCATCCAGCTTGGCAGATCCGTAATTTATTTGCAGGGGGACTGCTGGATTTTTAGGACCATCACATGCACCAAAATTCGAGCTCCTGAACAGGCTTTAGGAAACAGCTCAGTGCCGGTGTTATTGACACAGTTCTATATTTAATTTATTTTGATTCATTTGGCAGCTTCCCTAAATATCTAAACACTTCAGGTGAATTGTGTGGTGAAACCAGTTGATCAGCTTTGCAGGTAACTCATCACCTTTCCTCCTGCAATAATTGGCCTTTTTAGTCTTACAATTTCCCAAAGTGATTCTGTTTGTTTGTTTGCTGTGTATACACCGGAGAAGATTGCCATTTGTAATTTGCTGTGTATACAATAAAAAGAAAACTGTTCAGTATGATTATCTGGTTTGGCAGAGAGTCAAAGGTGACAACACAGCCGGTTTGTATCTGGATTGTATGATAAGAGCTATGACATCGTTCCATTTGTACATTTTGTGTTTTATAACCGTCAGGTGAAAGTGGGGGAAGCATTCAGAATGGGGGTTGTCCACGGTGCAAGTGTGGTAGCTGCTGCATTATCCTTGCATCTTTACAATTCATTTTAATGGTTGTTTTTTTTTATTACTGTTTACCTGTTGTTAGCTTGATTTTGTCTTTTTGCAATAATAATAAAACGATACATTCCTCTGCAGTACCTTTCTAAATACATATTCAAATATTATAGTCCAACAATATACACAATGCACTATTCAATCTACATATATTAACAAACCCACATATCTTACTTTAAATACAAACAAATAAAGAGATTGCTGAATAACCCATGGAATATCAAAGCATTACAGAAATTCACATTGGTGTTATATCTGAATATTACATACAGAGAAGAAAAAAATAGCACAGTACATACATGTTAAAACTAAACTTAACTAAAAATAAAAAAAAAATCACACTTACCTTTAATCATGCAGCTCCCTCGATGGCGCTGGTTCTTCCCACGATCCGGTCCCGCGTCGTCCTACAATTCCTCTTCGTCTTGGCGCAGAGGAGGCGCCGCCATCTTCTTTCTTCTCCTCTGATCTTCTTGCTAGGTCACCTGATCTTGCGCTGCGCGGGTTTTAGGTCGGGAGACGTAGCCGCTGTTAAGCAGGAAAAAAAGAGACAATATCAATGTGCATGCAATAATGTAACATAACCCCATAGCCATATTATATTATTATAATCCAGTATTTTTATAGCGCCGACATATTATGCAGCTCTGTACCATAGTCCATAGTAATGTCACTAGCTGTCCCTCAAAGGAGCTCACTATCTAATGTTTCTACCTCTACCAATAATACAGTTCAAGGTCTTTTTTTTTGGGAGGGGGGAGCCAATTAACCTAACTGCATCTTTTTGGAATGTGGGAGGAAACTGGAGTACCCAGAGGAAACCCACACAAACACGAGGAGAACCTGCAAACTCCATGCTGATAGTGTCCTGGCTGAGCTTTGAACCTGGGACCTAGCCATGCAAAGGCCACAGTTCTAACCACTGAGCCACTGTGCTGCTCAGTACAGCATTTACATGAAGCCATAAAAATGAAGACTTATTGTCCTTGCTGTTGAGGTTAATAAATAAGGTCACTTATGTTTCCAAGTAGTCGAGGCCTTGTGAATTTCGTAGAGAAACGCTTCATGTAATCTTGGTTCCTGTTAATCGGTTCCTCTTTCATTTATTGTATTTCCTCATCGGCTTTTACTATCTAGTTGCCTAAACTGTTATAGCTTGCAGCACTGTCAGACGTCTGCAGAAGGGCAAGGAGCTGTAATCATAAGCAACCAATCAAAAATCATTTCAGATGGGT
Source organism: Pyxicephalus adspersus (assembly GCF_032062135.1). NCBI lineage: Eukaryota > Metazoa > Chordata > Amphibia > Anura > Pyxicephalidae > Pyxicephalus > Pyxicephalus adspersus. The sequence goes on from NC_092864.1 coordinate 9,617,965, forward strand.
AAAACATAGTTTTTTAAATGGTACCCCCCATATAGATACCCAATAATGGGTTCAGCAGATTCTCCTCCTTTGCTGGTTCCCATTCAACAACCCAATCACTTTGTAAGTTCTGGGTAAGAACTGTGTTACAACATTCAGGCCTATTACTTGTTCACAGTAGTACTGAGTTGTAGTTGTTCTAAGTTGTTTTTTTTCCCCAAAACAGAACTTTCACACAAAGAAAATAACTTACTTTGACTTGTGAAAATCCTTCAAACCCAGCCCAATGAGTTCTATGCTGCTTTCCAGGGCTGGCCATTCCACCCAAGTTCGCCATCTTTGTTCTTGCATCTTCCTGCTTCTCTTTTCAGGTCACCAGATCCGCTCTGCGTGGCATGTCTGCGCATGTGTGAAATTTCTGGGCAGGACACTGGAGTGCCATTTTACATTTCTTTATTAGATATGGCGGACGATGTATATCTGTAGTTTTATTTATGGGTGCAGCTAGCCTTTAGGGCAAGGGGTTGCTTATATCATAATGGAAACAGGGATTTGATCTTACAGACACTATAATAAAACTGTCATGCTAACCGTTGCATACGCCAAGACAAATGTATGGAATATATTGTATATATGGAATATATATTTGTGCCACAAATTGTTATTATCATCCTACATCTTGATTTACATTTTTTTTTCCCCGTTTCCTCAGTTTTCTAGTTCACTCCTGTTCCGTATTGGGCAGCTGAGCACAGTGGACCTCGGAGATGAAAACCAGGAACTGGTGAGTTGCAGATCCTAAAGGCCAATTTCTCTCCTTAGCGTCAGCACAATGTTCATCCAGCAGTCACAGTAGTGGCTGTTCCTTCACCATGTGTTGTGTATAAGATTCAATGATCACTTGTCTGTTTGCCTTTTAGCTCACAATGCTTTTATAACTCTTTGGTGTCTGGTAATATTCGTTACTTCATGTAAAACCATAGAGTGGGGAAGGAGACATTTTCTATATAATCAATTAGTACAATTTACCAGCAAACCCCTGAATAAGAAACAGAAAATATTTAAAGAAGAAAAAGAGGGGTTTGTTGGTAAAAACTTTCAAACAATGCAGAGTTTACTTAAAGGTTATTGCATAGATATTGACATGCTACTCATAACAGATCCATGTTACAACATAAAGTAACACATAGAAATAAAGGGCTTCTAGGTAGCACAAAACAAACCACTTCTAGTATCAAACATAGTAAGGCAAATGTTAGGAGTTTAAACCTATCCTAGAGGCTCGGGATTCCCACAAACAGTGGGTACCAAATACAAGGAAGAAGAATCCCCCTAGTGGCACTGATTTTGAATTAATTGGTAGCAGCCATGGTGTGAGTGTAAGCTGATGCGTTTCGCCTCTAAGGCTTCCTCAGGGTATTAGTGGCTTGCTTGGATGTAATGCTACACTTTTGCAGGAAGACATCTTCAGGCAGGTAAGAATAAGGTTATATCAGATGTGAATAGACTGAGAATGCTTGTTAATTATCAGGAATTACCTAAAAAAAAAATCCCCAACCTTTTATGTAGTATAAACATTGATACCTCATAAACAGAGCTATAATTGTTGCATTTTTTGTGTCTCCAGTCCTACACCACACTAATTTCAGCTATTGTAGGGTCCATTTGTAAGGCAGGGAGTCTGATATTCAAGAGGAGAATCAATAATTCTCATTGAGAACAAATGGAACTGCAAGATTATTCATCAGAGAATATCAGATCCACTGCTTTATAAATAGACCTCGATATATCTCTGTGCAAGACTAGGGATTTTAGCAGAAAGACCACCTGGAGCCCATTGTCAGGTATTGTGTTGATGCTTTTAGGCAATTGCAAGGTCAGCCCAGTACTGTTGGGTGATTCACACAAACTGATGAGTATACTTTAAATGTACACCTATATACATATATTGTCACAGGACACCACCTCAGCACACACCTTACCTGGATGGGTATTTCTTTCACTCTGTACAGCTCAAGGCATCGGGATTATTTATTGCTCTTCCTCATGAGGAACTATCACTTACAAATCATCCATTTCATCTACCATACTCTCTAAAGTTCTCTGTGAATCCCCTGAGAAAACCAGTAGGCGAAATGTGTCGGGTACAATGAGATGTAATACTTCTCTATTCTTTCTATCTAGGGATTCATCTGTATAGCAATATGATTCTCTCTCCCATGAAGCTGGAACCCTGTAATTAAAGGGTACCAGTCATTAGTTGCCTTATACAATAGTAGGTGAATTGTGTTGGGAAAACAAGATGGTATACTTCTTTATTCTTTTTGCCTAGGGATTCCTCTGTATAGCTGTATGGTCTTACCTCCCACGAAGTTAATGGGAAGCTGGAACCCTGTAATTAAAGGGTACCAGTCATAAGTTCCCTTATACAATAGGAGTCGAAACGCGATGGGAAAACAAGACATTCTTTTCCATGAAGTTAATAGGAATGACCTATTAACATGAATTGTACCTAAGCTTAGTGATATGTGTACAAACTATGTGATTGTATACACTACCAAAAATGTACTTTAATGCCATTTTAACAAACCCCAGCTTTCTTCTGTCTTTTATTGTTCATGGTTTACCTATATTGGGACCGGCAAATACCATTATCAAAATAGATTGTAGCAAGTAATAGCTATCACTATATTTGGTATCGTACACATATACCCTGCTTTTGAAATATTAACACGGGTGGATAAAGAATAGAAACGCCTTCAGCTTGTATTGAAGCTTTCATTTCTTATTGTTCCATCAGCTCTGAGCTGTTTGTATGGGAAGAATAGACGAATCCCTTCCACCCTCCACAATGCCAACATGCCAGGGCTCAGTGCCTGTAGAGCCATTCTTTACATATGAGCATTGCCAATAGGATAGGGGAGTTTTGGGATATGGGCTTGTGTCTAACCCCATGCAAATCATGACTTCCAACAAGTCATATACATTTTTTATTTCTCATTTAAAAAGCTAAGCTGCTTCTTCCAAGCCTTGCCTAGTATGTCATGTCAGTCTGACTGTACTGGTACCCCATAAGAGCCGTTCATGTTATTTTTATTAAATTTGTTTGTCTTTCATTGTAGGAAACCGAACTTGCAACCATGGTGGTCAAAGAAATTCCTCACACTGAAAACTTGCTTTCCCTGAAGTATGAGGTGAGTTTGGAACTAGAACTTTATCTATTTGATAAATAGAGATAAATGCTGCCAAATTGTATCCCTGGATATCAATCAATCTTCTTCAAGGTATCACAATATTTTAATGAAAATAGCAGGCATTGTCTTCTCTCATTGTATTCTTAAGCTTCCAAAGCAATCCATCAATAGATCAGAATCAATAGATCAGGGAATCAGATGGCAAAACACTTTTTGGCTTTACTACTTCTGTTGTTTGATACATTATGCACACACAGCTGCCAGGGGATCTCACTTTTTGGGTGTTCAATTGTAAGTCATTAGATGATGTGACCCACCTGACTTCACCTCTACCTGGAATATTACTTTATGTGAAGTCCATTGTGTTTTGCAAAAATTCAACTTGTTTCTGTCTTTTTTGTAGAGTTTAGATTATGACAACAGTGAGAACCAGCTGTTCCTTGAAGAGGAGCGGAGAATAAACCATGCGGTAACTATTTTATCAGTTATATTTATTTATTAGGCTTTGTAGCATGAACTTATCTACACCAGTGTTCTCCAACTTTTCTGACAGAATGACCCGGTAACATAGAATACAATTTTGTCGCGGTCAGGTATATGTACAGCTTACGTTACTCTGCTATTCTCAGCAGCTCGGCCTCCTGTCAGCACACTAGCTGAGAATAGCAATGTAGTGTAAGAGAGTTGGTGTGCTGTCAGGTGGCAGAGCTGCTGGGAATGGCAGGGAAGTGTAAGCCTTACATACATTGCTCCGCCATTCCCATCAGCTCCTGTGTAAGCAAGGTGAGGAGAGCCGCCCATGCTCCCGCTGTTTGCGCTCCCATTGTCACACTTTCACTAGATTTACAGCAATAAAAGAAGGCCTGCCGGTGCTTTTGCCTCCTGTCATTTGTGACCCCCAACTCGCCAGCCATGGACCAGCACCAGCCCACTGCTGACCACTGATCACAGTATTGTCACGATTTTGTAGGGCAAGCTTGCAGTTGTACCCAATACATTACACTCCATGAAACTTTCTGCTTTTATAGCTGTGGGTGCTGCTGCAGATTGCAGTAAACGAATAGGGAAAGAATAGACAGCTCAAAATCATGATTTTACGCTGAGTAGACTGGGATGAGGTTCCATAAATAAGTTTGCTTCACAAGGGGATTTATGCAAAAAGTGCACCTGTCTGTTAAGCTGATGAGACAATCTTCAAAAGAAACAAAGGTTTAATTGAGAAGTTAAATATTCAGTTAGTGGTTAAACCCAGATATTTTTTTTTTAAGGTGGTGGGAGGAAATTGTAGGTGGGTGGGAGCCCTTTTTTTGTGACTCAACTTTTCAGTAACCACCCGAAAACAGCCGGTTGGCTACTGAAAAGTGCTAGTTGGTGCGTCCAGCTAAAAGGGACTGGGTCGAACACTGACCATAGGGTGCGTTTAGGTTGTACGCAAATAAATGTAGGCTTTAAGTTAAACCAACAGTAACATTGGTTCACATTAGGAGACCCTTTTTCCAGACCATGGAAATAAAAGTTTTTATCTGTAAAACGTTGATATCCAAAATTCCCAAGATCTTCACCATCTTGGGTGTGATGTCAGCAGCCCCAGCAAACTCATAGCTGTTTCTCAAGTGCCATTATAATATATTCATCTCTTCTCCTCCCCCAGGAGCTACATGAAGGGTTATGTAGTAAAGGACCAAGGAACTGGGCCAGCATAATAATAATTGCAAAAGTTTAATTATTTTCTATTATTATTATTATTATCATAATTTTTGTTATTATTAATAAACAGTATTTTTATTGCGCTAACATATTAAGCAGCACTGTACGTTAATTAGGGGCTACAAATGACAGATACGAACAGTGACACAGGAGGAGCAGAGGTACTGCACAGAAGAGCTTACAATCCAGGAGGTGGGGGAAGGAGCACACAATGGGAAGGGGGATATGGAATGGTGGGAAGTACTGAGGGTTTGGAAGACAGAAGAAATGGGTAGATGAGTATGAAAAGATGGGTTTTCAGTGCTCTTTTAAATGAGCAGAAAGTAGGAGCAAGTTGAATAGGACGAGGAAGACCATTCTTCTAAAAAAAAGTCTTGGAGCCGTGCGTGTGATGAGGTTATGAGTGAGGAAGTCATTAGTAGGTCATTGGAGGAGCCGAGAGAGCGGCTAGGGGAGTATTTTTCTATCAGGTCAGAAATGTAAGTGGGACAAGAACTGTGGAGAGATTTGAAGGCAAAGCACAGGAGCTTGAATTTAGACCGAGCTCTAGTAAAGCCCCTACAAGGTGGGATTTAGAAGGAGCTATCAAGTTTGTATGGGTAATAAGCAAATCCAACTACGCCCCCCCCCATACCTTTACGTAGATAATTAGTGTAAATAACAGTTTACTTTAAATAAATGTCTTTAAATCTTCTTTGATTGAGAAGAATCGCTCTCCTTGTCATCAGGCTGTCTGAAGCCACGGGCAGTATTGTAGCACTGAGTTAGAATTTTACAGATAAGCTGGAGGGGTATGGAGGCAGAACAAAGCTTTAGAATTCTTTAATGGGAAAGCCGCAGTAACTTTATGGATCCTGTAACCATCCTCTGCATGTGACAGCCCCTCTGTGGTGAGTTTGTGTAGCTGCTCTTGTCTAATGGTTGCTTTCATGTGTTCTCTCCCTGCTTCAGGCTTTCCGCACTGTGGAAGTAACACGATGGGTCATCTGTGGATTGATCGGGATTCTGACCGGGCTTATTGCTTGCTTTATCGACATTATGGTGGAGCAGCTGGCCTTGGTCAAGTACCAAGTTATTAAAAGCAGTATCCTTTTATATATCTGTTTAAAAAATCCAAACATTTAACTCGAAAGAATTCATGATATTTAGTTTACGTGCCATCCAACTTCTGGCACTCTTGTACAATTCTCCAACAATTGAGATATTCGTGGCAGGCATGATGGGTATGTTGACGGGCGCCTACTTCTCACTCTCTGTCAATTGACGCCTTGATCCTCTCACTCCTCTCCATTCATCAGCTGCATGGTGAAGCTGCAGCGGAGCTACCAAGGCTTTGATAGAACTTTGCTTGCAGATGTGTGCCAGGGGCTTCCATGATTTAGATCAAAATGGCCACAGTGTTCATATAGTGGCTTTTTCACTGCTTGTGGATTTAGTAAATGCCCTTCCAGGAGCTCTGTGGGGTGCAATGACCATCCTTTTTTTCACGGCTCAGTGGAGCACAATAGAGCAGTATGGTGGTTTATGTGACATGCAGCATACCTGCTCTCTTTGTTACGCATCTGCACATTTTTGACCGATAGCTACCGGGGCAGGTTAAAATGGGCAGTATGTCATAGCAATAGATGTAAATTGGTTAAAACGAAGAGATCTGTGGATTGAAAGAGTCATATCATTTGCCTTAGGTCACATTAAAGGGAGCCCTGGGGATGCTATATTTCATAAAACATGCCGGTTCACATTTCTATACCAAGCATGTCGCTGATATTGTAAATGATTTTCCTTATCCAGAATTGTTAGATATTGATAAGTTTACAGAAAAAGGAGGACTGTCATTCTCTTTATTGCTGTGGGCATCTTTAAATGCTGTCATTGTCATGATTGGGTCGCTTATTGTCGCCTTTATAGAGGTGAGGTCACTGAAGTTGGCTTTTATAGTTATTTATCAGAATGTGGTTTTAACCATAATTTCCTATTCTTAGAAATACAAGATGCATGATTGCCTTTTTTTTTTACCTTGCAGCCTGTGGCAGCTGGAAGCGGCATTCCACAGATTAAATGTTTCCTAAATGGTGTGAAAATTCCACACGTTGTGCGTCTTAAGGTAAGAAAAGAAAACACTACATTGGGGTTTCTGCAGCATACTGACACATTTTAAATTCTTTTTGTTCTATTTTATTACTTGTATTTGCAGTAATCTATATTATCTTGCTCTTTTTCAACAGACATTGGTGGTGAAGGTTTGTGGAGTCATATTGTCGGTAGTTGGAGGGCTGGCTGTCGGAAAGGTTAGTAAATTATTTTTATATATATATAGCACTCTGGCCTTTGCAGTGCAATGTCCCGGGTTCAAATCTCGTCCAGGACACTATCTGCATGGAGTTTGCAGGTTCTCCCTGTGTTTGCGTGGGTTTTCTCCGGGTACTCTGGTCTCCTAATACATTCCAAAAACATGCAGTTAGGTTTAATACTTAATGTTCCTGTTCATGCAATCCTCTACCCTGGTAATGTAATTTTAATTGGGCTATGAAAAATGTAAAAGCACCCCATTGATTTATGTATTTTCTAAATTCAGGAAGGGCCGATGATTCATTCCGGAGCCGTGGTGGCAGCTGGTATTTCCCAAGGAAGGTCTACATCACTCAAGAAAGACTTTAAGGTCAGTTCTGACTTTCAGGAACCAGATCACATTTTGTGGCTTGTAAATGTTTTACACAACAGATTCACACCATAGCCTGATATATGAAATTAGAATTTCCTGCATTGACCACATTCACCAATTAGCTATTGGCTTGTTTTTCCAACATCCACACACAGTATTGCTGTAAATCTGCTTGGTGTTGTTAACCAAGACTTGCTTGTTTGCAGGACATAAGGAAAAAAAAACGTTTGCAAATCATTAAAAGATAGGACATTTTATCTAAAAAGCTGAGAAATACAGGAAACAACTCAAATATATATCAGAAACCCACACAGGTGTTTTTTTCTTCCCAATATCTTGCTACTGCAGAAGAATAGAAGTGTATGGCAACCTAAACAATGATCATTCATTATTTGGATTCTTAGTGGACTTGAAGGACTCCTTGTGATCACCTATTTGTGAATGCAGTGTTAAGCCCAGAAATTTTTTTAAGCCGGATGGGAAGAAGCTGTAGATGGGTGGCAGCCCCTGTATTGGGACCAAACTTATCAGTAATCACCCCAAAACAGCTGGGTGGTTGCTGAAAAGTTCTGAGCTAAAAGGGGCTGAGGAGAACACTGGAATGTTTGTGAATGATCATTTTGTATCTTTGCAGATCTTTGAATACTTTCGCAGGGACACAGAGAAGAGAGACTTTGTGTCAGCAGGGGCTGCCGCTGGGGTGTCAGCAGCTTTTGGAGCGCCAGTTGGTATGTGTCTCCTTTTATTTCTTAAAATAATTGAAAGTATTTATTGTTCTAATGCTGTAATAGCAATCTCCACTTCAGCGCTGATTATCCTGCTCTCCCCCAGAAAATCTGTGATTGTTCCCATTTAGAATGTATGCTCCAAACTTAAAGCTTACACCAGGATTAGACCAGGTCAGTCCAAATCAAGTTCTCATGGGCCAGAGTCCAAACAGAGTTTTAGTATTTTCTATCAAACAGCAGTAAATTTAGTAAGCTAAGTCCAGGTCTGTTTGCAATCCCAAAGGGGTTGCAGTTTAGATAGTCCTGGATTAGACCGGTAGCTGCAAAACAGAATGGTTAGGCAGCATGGTTTGCTCAGTGGTTAGCAATCTAGCCTTTGCAGTGCTAGGTCCCAATTTGTGTCATGGTCAGGACTCTATTTAGCGTGGGTTTCCTCCGGGTACTCCGGTTTCCTCCCACATTCCAAAAACATGCAGTTAGGTTATTTGACTTCCCCAAAATTGACCTTAGACTGTTTTCAAGACATATGACTATGACATTAGATTGAGAACCCTTTTGAGGGACAGTTAGTGTCATGACTATGGACATTGTAAAGCGCTACCAAATATGTTGGCACTATATAAATACTGTGTAATAATAATGTCTGGGCAGATGATGGGCTTTGTAACCGCTAGCATTAAAGGGGTAAACTATTAAAAGAATTGGTCATTTTGCCCTGAACTTGTGTCAAAATCAGGAAACCCTTTTGTCCTCCAACATGCCTTCACTTCTAAATCAATGTATTTTACTCCTAATGGTAACCCTTAATACATAATAATAATAATACATAAAGAATTACTGATGTACTTATCAAAGTAGAACTAAACCTGTGGTATTCCCGTCCCTATTTCTCGCAGGGTGGCGCCATCTTCTTCATTCTTTTTATCTTGGGCTTTTTGGTAGCTATAAGTAACAGGCAGGCAGGTTAAAGACATATGACTATGGTAGGGACATTAGGTTGTGAGCCCCTTTGAGGGACAACTAGTTACGACTGTGGACTTTGTACAACTCTGCCCAATATATCTGCACTATATAAATACTGTGTAATATATATGAATAGCGTATACATACATGAGCATTTACCTTTACAGTTTCGAAGCTGGAGCTGACCTGCGTTGCACACTTTTTTTTTTACAAGTGCATTGTAGGCAATTGCAGCTATATGTCTGCAAATTACTGTGTTTGAGTATATGTGTACAAACCCCCTTAAATCTGCTCTCCAGCCTTCCTTTCATCCTTTTACATTTGTATAGGCTGTATTTCTTTACTGTAACTGCTTACCAAATATTTTCTGACTGTGGGACATCCAGAATCGTCTAAACCTTTCCTTCCCAGTCTGACTTTCCCTGGCCTTTCCCCATTTGCTCATTGAATTGCAAATCTTTAAATTGTGAAGGTGCAGTATTGAATGTGGGCATTGCCTAGGAAGCCCTTATGCATTTACAGCCTGCCTAGGAATCTTCCTTCAGACTGATTTTCAGTCATCAGGGCATTTCAATATTTGCCTAACTTTCTTCAGTAAATGGAAGGTAACGTGTAATAAAGCTAGAGGCAGAGTGGAATCAGGTAGGGCCAAATATAAGTGTAAAAACTGCTATATAATCCCTGTTGGATCTCTGAGATGGGAGAACAGCTCTGAGAGGAATAAAAACGGACCTGAACTCAAAATGTATACTTTATATAAAAGTGTAGACAACCCTTTTATGCAAAGTAAAAATTATATTTAAAAAAAAAAAAAAAAAAAAAAAACGGGGTGCAGCACCTCCCCTTTCTGTCTTGATTGCTGCGGTAATTAAGACAGAATGGGAGCACAAGCCCTCCCATGATACCTACGTCATGCATCCCAGGAGGCTCTTGACTGCTCCTTCTGCGCAATGCCCGATCCTGGACTTGCTCAGAAGGAGCTCTTTCTTTATTTGAAGAAATGAATTGCCGATCTTGTGCATGCTCAGTGAGATCGGCAATCTTTTCTCCATCTACGTCACCTGATCTTGTGCCTGCGCAGTGTGATATCGGGTGATGTACAAAGAAGAACCAGCAAGAAGATTTCTGTGCCTGGCACCAGGCTGAAGAAGGATACCGGGGCAGGACCCAAACAAACAAACCCCCTGATAGCTCTGCTGTTTTGTTTTTTGCTTTTTTAATTTTGTGTTTAGTTCCCCTTTAAGGTGAAGCAGCTCCTTTCACATGCAGAGTACAGCCAGGGGTTCACCTTTTTATTGTTTGGTCTTCCAGCAGCACATAATCACCTCTGGGAGCTGGCTGCATATCATACTTTTGGGTATGGGGTAGCACATGACTTGTTTCCATAGCTTGCATATGACTGTTATGGTGCATTGTTTTTGGTTGCTCTAGGTGCTGTCACATGGGGTCAAGGAACAGTGCTCAACCCTGTGCAAATCCATGACTTACTGTGCGACCGTGTGCACTTCAGTTGTAAAAACCTGTTTCTTTTCCCTTCATATGGGCACTTTATTACTTAATGTTCCTGTTCATGCAATCCTCTACCCTGGTATGTAATTTTAATTGGGCTATGAAAAATGTAAAAGCACCCCATTGATTTATGTATTTTCTAAATTCAGGAAGGGCCGATGATTCATTCCGGAGCCGTGGTGGCAGCTGGTATTTCCCAAGGAAGGTCTACATCACTCAAGAAAGACTTTAAGGTCAGTTCTGACTTTCAGGAACCAGATCACATTTTGTGGCTTGTAAATGTTTTACACAACAGATTCACACCATAGCCTGATATATGAAATTAGAATTTCCTGCATTGACCACATTCACCAATTAGCTATTGGCTTGTTTTTCCAACATCCACACACAGTATTGCTGTAAATCTGCTTGGTGTTGTTAACCAAGACTTGCTTGTTTGCAGGACATAAGGAAAAAAAAACGTTTGCAAATCATTAAAAGATAGGACATTTTATCTAAAAAGCTGAGAAATACAGGAAACAACTCAAATATATATCAGAAACCCACACAGGTGTTTTTTTCTTCCCAATATCTTGCTACTGCAGAAGAATAGAAGTGTATGGCAACCTAAACAATGATCATTCATTATTTGGATTCTTAGTGGACTTGAAGGACTCCTTGTGATCACCTATTTGTGAATGCAGTGTTAAGCCCAGAAATTTTTTTAAGCCGGATGGGAAGAAGCTGTAGATGGGTGGCAGCCCCTGTATTGGGACCAAACTTATCAGTAATCACCCCAAAACAGCTGGGTGGTTGCTGAAAAGTTCTGAGCTAAAAGGGGCTGAGGAGAACACTGGAATGTTTGTGAATGATCATTTTGTATCTTTGCAGATCTTTGAATACTTTCGCAGGGACACAGAGAAGAGAGACTTTGTGTCAGCAGGGGCTGCCGCTGGGGTGTCAGCAGCTTTTGGAGCGCCAGTTGGTATGTGTCTCCTTTTATTTCTTAAAATAATTGAAAGTATTTATTGTTCTAATGCTGTAATAGCAATCTCCACTTCAGCGCTGATTATCCTGCTCTCCCCCAGAAAATCTGTGATTGTTCCCATTTAGAATGTATGCTCCAAACTTAAAGCTTACACCAGGATTAGACCAGGTCAGTCCAAATCAAGTTCTCATGGGCCAGAGTCCAAACAGAGTTTTAGTATTTTCTATCAAACAGCAGTAAATTTAGTAAGCTAAGTCCAGGTCTGTTTGCAATCCCAAAGGGGTTGCAGTTTAGATAGTCCTGGATTAGACCGGTAGCTGCAAAACAGAATGGTTAGGCAGCATGGTTTGCTCAGTGGTTAGCAATCTAGCCTTTGCAGTGCTAGGTCCCAATTTGTGTCATGGTCAGGACTCTATTTAGCGTGGGTTTCCTCCGGGTACTCCGGTTTCCTCCCACATTCCAAAAACATGCAGTTAGGTTATTTGACTTCCCCAAAATTGACCTTAGACTGTTTTCAAGACATATGACTATGACATTAGATTGAGAACCCTTTTGAGGGACAGTTAGTGTCATGACTATGGACATTGTAAAGCGCTACCAAATATGTTGGCACTATATAAATACTGTGTAATAATAATGTCTGGGCAGATGATGGGCTTTGTAACCGCTAGCATTAAAGGGGTAAACTATTAAAAGAATTGGTCATTTTGCCCTGAACTTGTGTCAAAATCAGGAAACCCTTTTGTCCTCCAACATGCCTTCACTTCTAAATCAATGTATTTTACTCCTAATGGTAACCCTTAATACATAATAATAATAATACATAAAGAATTACTGATGTACTTATCAAAGTAGAACTAAACCTGTGGTATTCCCGTCCCTATTTCTCGCAGGGTGGCGCCATCTTCTTCATTCTTTTTATCTTGGGCTTTTTGGTAGCTATAAGTAACAGGCAGGCAGGAGAGATTTATTGCAGAAGGGACATTGCCTGTCCCTTTCTGCAATGATGACCAGCCTGATTGTGGATTCCTAAAAGTGTAACTTTAATGATCCTGGATTATCTCCTACTAACTGGACAGAGGTTCCATGAGCACAAGGAAGTAATATAAGAATCATTGCTGAACTAGGAAATACATTGGTCATCTGTCTTCTTATTCACTGTGGCATCTGTGTGTAAATCACATGGTTTCTCTGCAGAGTATTCTTGTATTGAAAACGTGTATTTAGCAGTTTGCTTGTCTAGTGATCTTGACAATTTTTGTACAAATAGTAAAGTTTAAACTTTCATTTCCAAATCTGGAAAACGGCAAATGAGTGAACAATAACCAGAAGTTCCCATTTAATAATAAATAGGGTAACAGACAACTATTACTCCCTCCCTGTCCCCTCCTCTTCTTGCCTAGTTGCTTCTAGCTTTTTATGCTGAAATAGGTGATGTTTTGTGTGCTGCCAGGCTAGAGTACTGAGTCATCTAACACAGCTTTTAAACCAGGAGATTTATTTATTTATATCTAGCAGACCACACTGCTATTTTACAGGCTTTATTTTTGTATTTTCCTGGCAGTGGTTACAATTCTTTTTAAAGCTGCTATTTGTGGCCTTTTAGTAATAAGGTTTCTTGGCCTCAGTACGTGTCAAAAAGACCCTGTCTACCTAAAGTATTGCATGGTGAACAGGTTAATTGGGCAATCTCACAATCTCAATCTAGATTGCAAAGTAATTAAAGAGGAAATAAAGTTGCGATACTCATTTGTCACCATTCTATTGGAGGGCACTGCTGTCTTATTCTATTTCCTGGAGATGATCATTGGCCTTCCTGATTGGGATCACTGAACTCCTGCACAGTCTTGCAGGGGTTCATAGATTTCCGCCACATGCAACGGAAGCTAGGATTGCTGGGTATCCCTTGCAACAAATGCAAAAATTTGACAGCTGGATGGTGGTCAGGCAGGTAAGAACAGTTATTGCAGAGAGGACATCAACTGTTCCATTCTGCAGTAACACCGCCTGATCACCAGTTTTTGTTTTTTTAGTTCCCCTTTAAAGCGGAACTGTCACAAAGTAAAGACACGTACCTTTACAGGTGGAAAACCACTAATTTGGTCCCGTCTTTTATCCTTTGTCCCAGCACAGGCTGGACACATGTAAAAAGATGCCAATCTCCTGCACATGCATAGATCGGGCATGGGTCAAAAAAGAGCAGCCCGCAGCCTCTTTGGATACGTGATGAAGGCATTCCAGAAAGACTGCTAGCCTCCCGTTCCATCTTTACCACTTTTGGCATTAAAACCTTTTTACATAAAGTAAAATATGTAATGATGGGTTCACTTTAAAGGTTACATTAAGCCGTCCCCAAAGTAGACCATATTTGTATATTGGGTTTTAAACAGTTGGATTCCAGGCAAATATCTAAATACTGAACAGAAGCACATGTTTGTTGTTCATGATGTTAGCTGCTCATGGGTGTACAGTTCTATCTGAGCTGTTGTGTGATCAAAGAATTACAGCCAGAAAGGTATTGCCGAGTCTTAAACCCCCTGCTGACTACTTTGTATCAACCTGTATTTGTATAATGAGGAAGCAGCAGCAGTGGCCATCGCTTATCTTCTCCCTCTTTTTAAACAGGAAGCACTCTACTAGGTTTATCGGCTGATAATAAATATGCTTGTTTTATGTGATTGCATTCAATTATTTTCTAATGAATCCAAAGCTTGATAAAATGGAGTTCTTTGTATTTGCTTTGGAATTCCGTATTTTCATGAGTCTTGTAAGAGTTCCCAGATGGTGTAAGGAAACTTTGTCAGATGTGATTATCTTTCTGGGAAGTCTTGGGATTCCAGCCACAACTTCCCCTCGTGACTACATCTTCCTCTTAGCTAAATGACTACAGTGATTGGGAAGAGCTAGAACAAATATACTGACCTTACGTGTGTAAAGGTAACTTGTAAAGAGAACAAAATTAAAGGGTAGTTTTGCTTGAAATAAAATCCTGTTATGGAAGTTCCTTTTCAGCTGAGAACATAATTGGAACCCCTCCATACATGCTGCAAAAAAAACGCAAAAAAAAAAAACCTGTAATACGTATGCTTTGCTACCATACATTAGACAATGATGCTGTGTTCCTGCATACAAAGCCCCACAGAATGAAGGTAGCTCAAATCTCATAATACGATGCTCTAGCACAGTTCTAGATCATACCGTCGCAATAGTTGGGAGTACTTGACATTCCCCAGGATCTCGCCAGAAACATGATCTCGCCTAGGTTGCAAACCAGAAGAAAGATAAGAATATTGAATATATAAAAAGTGCAGCATGCGTATTTAGTGCAAGGTTCACCAAAGGGTCTCTTTTGGTTTCAAGAAGTTTTTATCAGTTTTACAAAAGAAAATTTACAATCCATAAATCCAATACGTAAAAAGTATACAAACAATAAGAAACTGTAGTAAACAGTCAGCCAAGGCTATTGGTCAGGCTTTTTAAAATTTAAGGCACATAAGGCCAACCATGCGTATCTAGGTCCCTTTTAAGCAGTTGTGCAAATTCCATTGAATCCTGTGTCACGTGTGTGTGTGTGTGTGTGTGTGTTTTTATCTCTTTTAGGTGGTGTACTTTTCAGCTTGGAAGAAGGGGCATCATTCTGGAACCAGCTTCTTACCTGGAGAATAGTAAGTCCCTACTCTATTTGATGGTTGATTTTCATGGTAATAGTTTGCTTTTTAAAATCATTATCAAAAGTGGACACCCCAGCTATAAGCGTCTATCCACACTGAAGGTGTGTGGTCATCTGCATGCCTTAACCCTAGCTAGCCATTGGAACTGATTTGGGTGTAAGCCCTTGCAGCAAGGGCTTTCTAGGATTAAGGCACCCAGACAACCGCACTGTACCCCTGACCTATTGCAAAGCTTTGCTTCTTTACCTACATTACAAGAATGTTTTTGGAGCATTAGGTGTCCAAACTAACACTTATGTGAACCAGGAACTGAGATTTATACAAGAAACCAGTCCAGGAACTCTCAGCCAAATCAAACCTTCTGAAATGAAATGTATCCAGCCAAAGTGCACCTTTCATTTCAGACTTTCTAAAAACGCCAGGTGCCTGAATTTTGGTAATGCATTAATGCTTGACATGGCTGACTGAGAACTAGGAGAGAGACCTCTGATACAAAAAAAAAGCATATGTAAACTACTCAAATCAAACAGCTAGCATTTTCAGAACAACGCTACATGCCGTCTTCTGATCTGTATGCTTTAAGTCTGTAAATCAGCTGGCCGTTCTTCCCACAGGGCACTACTTGCAGTTTTTATATTGTTTATGTAGATTCTTTTATCAGTCCCCATTTTATCAGTTAAAAATACACAAAGAATTTTTGTGGTGTTTGCAGATCTATCTGTGTTTGTCGTAAAATGCAGGAATTTTAGCCAGCAGACAGAACGGACATTGTTCTGTAACATTGATCGCCATCACTGCAAATATTTCAGATGGTTCAGTATCCTGAGTTCAGGGGAGATAAACTCTCTGATCCTGATCACAAGGATTGCTGAAGGTCTGTCTGTTCATGACCTTACCTAACCTTGCTGAAAGATTTGAAAGCTGCAAGAATGGCTGTATGGGTTATTGTGGTTTCAGCAGGCAGCAAGATTGGATTGCTGTATTACTGCAGAACTGGTTTCTATTGATATGTGATCAGATTTTGCTGCAATCTGATTGATATTAGGTGGTGCACAGCTGTAATTTGGGTGAACTCAGAGCTAAATTGATTGTTTTCCTGGTTCTGTGTATGGCCAGCTTTACTTAAACTTTGAAGGAAAGGAGCTGAGGGTGGTTACTACCAGTTCAATGCTCACTATAAGGACAAAGTGCAGGTACCAGAATGAAAAATTTAAGTATTTAGTAGGTACGCTGTGTTCCTTGTATGCATTACAAGGCCTGATTTTCAATTTTGGCTAATAAGTAAAAACCTCCTCTACTTGGACATAAGTAATGTCAGGGGTTGTTTTACAGTATTTTTAAATCTGAAACTTTGATCAAAACGATACCGGGTTATCCTGCTATAAAAGTCCTTGTTGTCTTTGCTGTTATTGGGTGACAATATCCCTGTCATCTATTTGAGGTCCTGCGTTGTCATCCAGATTTTTTTCTGGAGGCTATATGTGGTCCTTATAACACACATTACACAGTCATTGTCCTAAGTCACCAGGAAAATGTTCCCTGAGAAATGACACGCGGCCAGTGTTGGATTAATGTGAATGAGACAAGGTGGCCGCATAGGTGTTCCATGCACGACTGTACACAACCTCTATATAACTTTTTCCGCATGTGCAACTATTAAACTGTCATGGCAAATCATTTTGTTTTTTTATTTTTTTCTTTCACAGTTCTTTGCTTCTATGATCTCCACCTTCACGCTGAACTTTGTCCTCAGCATTTACAACCGAAAACCGGGTGACCTGACCAGCCCTGGTCTTATAAACTTTGGAAGATTTGACACCGATGTGAGTCTGTCCCTCCCATTATGTGCTGATATTATTATTAAACAGTATTTATATAGCACCAACATATTACACAGCGCTGTACATTAAATAGGGGTTGTAAATGATAAACAGATACAGATAGTGACACGGGACGAGGAGAGGAGCCTGCCCCGAAGAGCTTACAATCTAGGAGGTGGGGGAACTATCACACATAAATAAGATAACCATTAAGGTTCTTTTTGCACAACTTGGGGATTTAGAGAAAAGGGTTAAGTGCAGCATTTTCAAAAATACATAGAAGAGTTGTGATGAAGGGACTGGGGTGCGGTCCTGTTTTTTATTTCTTTAAAGCATACTTGTTTTCAAAATAATGAAAAGGACTAAAGACACACACAGATCTTTGTTCTTCCTGCCGCTGTATAAGCAATTACTTTTGCATGTGACATAATTGGGTTAGTAAATTATGGAGAAAAACATCATAATTCTTTTATCTGCTAAACCTCTTTACTTGGAAACGGCAAGAGAAATTTGAATCAGGAGCGAGTCTCATGATCATAATGACATTCCTGGTGGTCTCATGGCTCACCCCCCTTCTCTGAAGGAAATGTAAACCTATAAAAGTCTGGAGCAATGTGTACTGTCAGAGAAAGATGGATTGCTTCTGGGCATGCTGGAACTCCTAATGGCTGCTCAGTATGGCTCGTTATATAGTAGAGAATCCGTATATTGCTATTTTTTTCCCAAGCAAAGAAAGTTCAGGGATTGCAAATTAGGTCCCCTCCCTCCCACTACTGCATACTTATGGTGACGGCAGCTAAGTAAAATGGACCTAAACTCAAAAGCTGACAATTGTATATGTGAAAGGCATCACTTGAAAATGTTAGTTGTCCATAAGCACAAATGTCCTGCAAAGTCCATCTTTTGTCTTAAATTTCTTCACAGAAGTGGTGTTTGTGCCTAGGCACATCTGTTTATTTATTGCTGTATATGTGCAAATCTAAGGCACTGCCAGAAGGTTTGGTGTTGTCACCATTCTTTTGCTCACTGTTCTCCTTGCTGGAGAGAAAGCTGCACCAGAAGACCAGCAACACAAGCATCTCTTTATAGTTATATGGATTAAAAAAGACATAAGTCCATCAAATTCAACCACTTGGGAGATAAACATATCATAGATAAAACCCCATAGACATATATGATCCACAGGAAGGCAAAAAAAAAACCCTGGTACAATTTGCTCCCATAAGGCAAATCGGATGTTCCCTGAATCAGCTGTCTCTGTTATCTTTACTTTAAATCTTTAATCCCCAGTTATATTCTGTGCTTCTAGAAATCATCCAGCTTTTTCCTAAAGCAATCTATAGTAGTGGCTGAAACTACTTCCTGAGGGAGCCGATTCCACATTTTCACAGACCTTACAGTGAAGAATCCCTTCCTTATCTGGAGCTTAAACTTCTTTTCCTCCAGATGCAGAGAGTGCCCTCTTGTTCTTTGTAATGATCTTAAAGTGAATACTTGGGAAGAGAGTTCTCTATATGGACCATTTATATATTTATACAGGGTGATCATATCCCCCCTTATACATCTCTTCTCAAGGGAGAATAGATTCATGTGGTCTGACCAATGCTTTGTACAGGGGCAGGATTATGTCTCCATCTCTGCAGTCTATTCCTCTTTTAATACAAGAAAGTACTTTGCTAGCTTTAGATATTGCAGCTTGGCATTGCGTGCTGTTTGTAAGTCTATGATCTACCAGAACTCCAGATGTATTCTATAAGTCTATGATCTACCAGATGTATTCCTTTGCTCATGCATTGCTGTGTTTTATTGAATTACAGGAAAACAGCTACAAGTACTTTGAACTTCCAATCTTTATCGGCATGGGAGCAGTAGGTAAGACCAATGAAAACAAAAATGACTTTTTAATAGTGTTTTTCATAGCAGAATTCTGGTGCATGTAACCCAGCATTAAATAAATTAAACCATTATACTTTATATTTGTCAGGATTCAGTGCATTTCACGTTAATGTAAATCTTTATCCTTTCTTGGCAGGTGGCATGCTGGGAGCGCTGTTTAATGCATTGAACAACTGGCTGACCGTGTTCAGAATCCGGTAAAGTGTTTCTTTTTTTATTTTGATGTATCTGTTCAGTGTTCTCTCTAGAAAAAAAAAGCTGGATGGGAAAAAGCTGTAGGTGGGTCGGGGCCCCTGTATTGTGACCTGACTTTTCAGCAACTAACCAAAATAGTCCGGTGGTTACTGAAAAGTGCCGGGTGGTACCCAGTTCAGTGGGGCTGGGGAGAACACTGTGCTTAATCTGGTGAATTGTCCACTGTAGTGATACTTTAATAAAAGTTCTACATATAAAGGACAGAGAAGTATAAACACTCTTGTTAGAAGGTTGTTTCATTAACTTCAAGAAAAAAACACTTTGTGCATTAATTAGCCTCAATGTTAAAACCACTGACTGGTGAAGGGAATAACCTTGATCATCTGGTTATTTTGGCACTTCTGAAGGGAAGGTAGAATTTAACATTTTATTATTATTATACAGTATTTATATAGCACTGACACATTACTCATCGCTGTACAAAGTCCATATTCATGTCACTAGCTGTCCCTCAAGGGAGCTTTTAATGTCCCTACCATAGTCATATCTCTTTATTACAGTGTAAGGTCATTTTTAGGGAGAAGCCCATTAACCTAACTGCATGTTTTTGGAATGTGGAAGGAAACCGGAGTACCCAAAGGAAACCAAAGGAAACCCACACAAACACAGAACATGCAGACTCCATGCACATGTGTCCTGGCCATGATTCGAACCTGGGACCTAGTGCTGCAAAGGCCAAAGTGCTAACCACTGAGCCACCGTAAGATTTTTTTCAGACCAGACCCCCCATTTTACACATTCTCAACTTCATCTAAAACTCCAAAATGTGTTGGCTTCACATGTACTTCAAGAGCAGGTTAAGACCTGCATCGGAATCAAGCGATCCCATGTGTCGCTGTAGCTGACGTCTTTCCAACTTTCGCACCATAGAACCCGCGTCTGCCCATTTGACACCAGGCAGGTTTTGCTTCTACCCCTTTGGAGCTACATGAAGTCACTGGCCCTCTCCCAAGAAGCAGCGATTCCCTGGTTTGAGGAAGCTGTAAATGCCCAGCAACCTCACTGCCAGTGTGAACAAAGCCTGATATTGTCAATTAACATGCTGTTCCAGTGTAGCCAGCATAAAGCATTGATAAAATTGCAATCAACACATTTAAGGTGAAGTATTTCAGGACTGCCCAGAAGCTTTATAAATTCTTCTTGTTCTGTAGTACAACGCCTCTTTATCTGTTGGCTGCACAGACACTAAAGCCTCATGTAGTATGGCGAGTCTGTATCTCCAGTACTGGAGATTATCCAACTCTCTAATTAGCAATGTCTACATAGTGTGACTATGCTAATAATTTTCACTGTATAAAGATCTCCACACCCAGTGTGGGAGATTTCACACCTGTGACTTGTGATATTCTGCAGAAGTTTTGTATTGTCAGTTGGTGGAATGTTTTTTTTTACTTATTGCTAAACAGGAATTCAGTTGTGTTTCAGATCTTTATTATCTACATTTATAACACATTTGTGGTTAATTTGTTAGATATAGAAGGCTCCCCTATAATCTGTAAAGGACTGGATTTATTGTACAGTATATGCAATGCTACAGAAAGCAGTCAGGGAGCTGGAGACTCACTGCAGGTCATGGGCAGACTTGTGACAAAAACTTTACAAAGCTATTATTATTGGTATTATTATAACAGTATTTATAAAGCGCCAACATATTACACACGCAGTACATTAAATAGGGTTTACAAATTATTATTATTAAACAGGATTTTTATAGCGACAACATATCACGCAGCGTTGTACATTAAATAAGGGTTGCAAATGATAGACAGATATAGACAGTGACACAAGAGGAAAAGAGGACCCTGCCTGAAAAGCTTACAATCTAGGAGGTAGGGGAAATGACAGACAGATACAGACAATGAAATGGGGAGAGCACCCTGCTCAGAAGAGCCTACAATCTAAGAACAATGGCTGTATGTCAATGCTCCTACACACCCTTAAAATTGTTCTGATCCCTTCAGTAATGTATATTCTGGAAGAAGTGGGACTAATGCCTTCCCTACATCACATCACAGATCACTTTTGTTTCTGTAGTATAGAAGGGAGAGGGTCTGCAGACATCCAGCATTAGGGAGCAGACATACACAGAGAAGAAATAATGACATGACGACCATCTAAAATATATGACAGAATAATAAAAACTTTTAGTAAATTCTCCCCCCCTCGCCCTATTATCATGCTTCGACCACGAGAGATTGATGTTGCTTCCATGGAGCTTAACATTACCCTGTGACTTTCATCCCAAGTCCTACCCATACTGAATTAAAGGGTTGTGTCATTTTAATTTATTTCAATTCGTTGTTCTTCGTACGTTACAGGATCTTGCACTACACAGGTGTTAAATCGAGAGACGTAGATGAGGGGGAAAAGAATGCGCATGCACGAGATCAGCGATTTTTTTTTTTTTTTTCTCCCATTAAGGAAAGCAGCCAAGATCCTCCCAGAATCAGTGACATTGGTATCCTGGGAAGCTTTGCGCTCCGATCAGTCCCATTCTGACAGAAAGGGGAGGTGCTGCATCCTTTTTTTTTTTTAAAAATACATTAATAGAATTTTTAACTTTATATAAAATGGTTGTCTACCCTTTTATGGAAAGTCAAAATTTGGATTTTAATGTCCCACAATTTTCCTGAGGTAGCAAAATCTGCAAAATGCGTTGATAGTTTCATGTACTCATCCAAATGTTGCAAAAAATGTGTTGTACATTTTATGTATTTAATGTCAAATTAGGGTTTTAAAAATGATATGAGGTTCGAAGAAATTGGTTTATTAGGTGGTGGCTGAAAAGTCCAGCAAAGTTGTTTTTTTGATTAAATAAAGAATGGAGAGGGGCTAAACCCTTGTTGGTTTTTATTGCAGTCAGCTTGTTTCTCCTCTCCTGTCCTGTCCTTGGGGCAGAAAGTGAGAATTTTTTTCCTATGAATAGGAAACTGTTCAATCAATCAAAGCAGTGTACATAGTTGTCCTATTTTCTTTTATTCTGTTAGGTTTTTACTTTACCAGATGTGCATTTTTTTTTACTGTCTGCTTTTGGTTTTTTTATTAACCTCCTTTGAAATAGCTTTACCTTCCAGCTGTAATAGGATGATTGTCATTAATTTCTCTTTTCCTAAATTTTCATTCATGTTGTTTCCTAAATTTTCATTCCTTGTTTTGCCAACAATAATGTCCCGGTGATATGTCATTGTCTTTGGTAATTCAAAAAACTCATGCGTAAGATTGAATGGGTCTGCAAGAATACGCTTCCCCTGTGATGACAGCATGAGTGGGTGTAAATGCCATTCACCTTAGTAATAACGATCCCAGTGAAACAGATTATAGATTATAAAATCAGATGCAGTCACAATGTTTTTCATCATTTGAGGTCTGTATTGCAGAGGCTGTGCATGAAAATGACAAGTAGAGTGCAAGGCAACAGTCACTAGTATTCTCTATATCAGTGTTTCTTTATCTTTTTAACATAGAGGAACCCTTTGAAACAACTTTTAGGTTTTCAGGGAACCCCTGCAATGATTACTAGAGAGGCTCAGATCTACAGAATGAATGAAGCAGGGAGATTCTTGCTTTGCCTGTCCTCAGTTACAGCTTCCCCTCCGGCAAGGAGACATCATTGACAACATTGAGCCTTTCTCAACATTACCATTGGAGTAACTCTTGAAATAACTTTCAGGTCTTTAGGGACCCCCTTCTATAATTACTATAACCACAGCTCACAGTATAAAAGCATTGTGGTCAGGAAGAAGAATGTCTCCTACATTGGTGGTCATTGGGAAGAATGTCACCCTTACAGATAGCCAAAACAGTCTTTGGTGTCACCTAAACTGACCCGAGAGGCAAAAAGTGCTCATTGTTCAAGCAGCCTCTGGTGGAACCCTGGTTGAGAAACACTCAACTATACGCCTCTTGCAGCTGATCGTTTCCTTATTAATATTGACCCACCATTTCTTGTTTTGTGTTTTCTCCTTGTGGAGGCTTTGTTTTCTCATTCTCATCTGTAATGCAAAGAAAAACTGATACATTGATTATATAATTACATGCAAAAGTTGCACAAACATTCTAGAGTTCACTTGCCAAAGATAAGTCAGTAGGTAATCCTTCACGCAGTCATGGGTATAAGTCAGAAGAGTCTCAATGTCTGACGCGGTTCGCAGTATTGGCTTCTTCAGGGGAATCGGAGACAAGTGGAGAGTGATGTATCCACTGGTTATTGGAGGTCATAAAGGGAATGGTTTTGGGTATGTCAGTGATATTCCCAATTTATTGAGAATAAACATTTATGACAGGTAAGGGTTAAAGCACTTTCTTAGCTAAAGATAACAGACCAGAGACTCATGAAATGACAGCCTGCACTCCGATTGCTTTACCTTTAGCATGGGAACTCTAGCGTTTTTGTGAAACTTTTGTATACAAATATATAATCAATTAATAACCTACTATTATTCTATTGTTCAGGTACAACATGGTTTTCATACTGGATAACTAAATGCTCTTCTCTTTTCAGATATGTACACCGCCGCTGCTTGCAAGTAATTGAAGCCATGCTGGTTGCAGCTGTGACAGCCACCATCGCTTTTGTGTTGATCTATTCCTCCTCTGACTGCCAGCCGCTGCGGGAGGTCTCTGGTGAATACATGTTACAGGTAGCCTACCAAGCTCCTACATTTCTTATATGCTGCAGGCACTGAGCGTAGGTGAGGGAGGGGCTTAGAAGTGCAATACCTGACGCAGCAGGCAGGGCTGTGACACAGAAAAATTTCTGGCTTAAAAAATAGTGCATAGTATTGTAAAATAGAGCGAGACACAGATACAAGCAAGAAAATAATTTTTAATTTAGAAGTTGATTTTCCTGTGCTTTAGTAAGAATTGTAAACTTTTTTCCAGCTTCAGCTCTTTTGCCCAGATGGTCAGTACAATGCTATGGCCTCGGCATTCTTTACCACCCCGGAGAGCAGCGTGCGCAGGCTTTTTCATGATCCTGCAGGTGAGTTTAGTTTTTGTGTACTCCATATACCCTAACGGATTAATAATCTGTTACCATTGTCTTGATAGTATTTATAGTAGATGATAAACAATCCCTAATAAATAGTTCATACTCTCCACAGGTTCCTTTAACCCCCAGACGCTGGGTCTGTTTACTCTGCTGTATTTTTTTCTGGCTTGCTGGACGTATGGATTGACCGTGTCTGCTGGTGTCTTCATACCATCTCTCCTCCTCGGTGCCGCTTGGGGACGACTCTTTGGAATTCTGATAACTAAACTCTCCACCGCCACTATTGTAAGTCTTTCATGAGTTCTCATTTTTGTTAGTTACTAGGGATGTTCAGATTTTTGGATTTCACCTAAATGCTGCTTGTGGTTTAGCTTTTGCAGCCGCTGATCACTAGTGATGGCAAATGCTTAGCCAGCTATATTGCATTTGTTCGGTTTCAGCACAGCTATGGCAGGCATTTTAGCAACTCTATAGGGTACAGACATAATTTTTCTATTTTTTGCTTCATCATCGAAAGAGAAATTTAAAAAACAAAAAACATTATTCTTCGTGTGTGGTATTGGGCAGCCATGGTTTCTAGCCAGCTGTCAGCACCCACAGTCAGGAATTAAAGCGTAACTAAACCCAGTATATAATTACCTCTCCCCAATCCATTGCGGGCGCCACCAACTTCTTCCTTCTCCGTACATTGTGATCTTTCTTCATTCTGATTGGCTGAGATGATGTAACTCCCATGCAGGTGCACAAAAGTTTATTCAGTCCCAGCACCTGCAGGGGACGTTGCAATGTGGCGGCTATCCCGACAGGGACCGCAGTCGGGCAAGTAAGAATACTGCAGCAAGTAAGAATACATCGCCTGTCCCTTTCTGCAATAAAACCCTGGCTGATGCCAAACTAAAGTTCCTCTTTATCGGATTGCTAAGTACATTTATGGGCATAAATCAATAAGACATACTCCATTGCTATTTGGTAGTTATACACACCTGAAATAGTGCACAAGGACTTCTGCAGCAGTGTTCTCCCCAGCCCACCACCCTACTATTTTCAGTACCCACCCGGCAGTTTTTGGGTGGTTACTGAAAAGTTGGGTCACAATACAGAGGCTGCCACATCCACTTGCAGCTTTTTCCCACTCAGCTTAAAAAACTTTCTGGGGAAAACAATGTGCAGGAATGCAAAAAACTGCATGATGCAAGCATGTCCTGCTATTGGAAGTGCAGAAATAGAAAGCCCTTCAATTTGTTTCTCTATCATGTACAGCGGTCCCTTTTCCTGGACTGGCACACTGAAAGTCAATGGCATCTGCCGAAACATGTAATCACTATACAATTAGCTACCTTTATGATATCGCCCTCTACTGGTTGAATAAGATACCAGATTGTCAAATGATTTTCTACATACACCTTTCAATGGTCATTGTCCAGACTGCTTACACGGAGCACGGCAGGTAATAGATTATTCACATGTTCTAAAAGTTCATATTTTCCTGATTCCTAATTCTGTTCTCTATAATAAAAACACACAGAAACACAAATGGCATTTAGAGCGATAAAAACACCATTTGAACGTGCGGTTAGTAGTAGAAAGGCTCTAATTGGTTTTATTTTTTCTGTCTTATGTAGGCTTGGGCTGATCCTGGGAAATATGCTCTGATGGGGGCAGCAGCACAACTAGGTAAGGAAATAAAGTGTAAGCTTTAGCTAAAATAATGTAAAACATGTGAACTTCGAAAATAGGCCTTATTTTGCCTGGTGTTTAACAACTAAACACTTTTATAAAATTCATTGATAGGAGTTGTTTGCTGTCTGCATGTCTGATTCTGATATTGACAAAGCGGGTTACCTGATTTCTATATTGCTTGTTTCCTGTACTCTAGCACAACTGTTTGGCACCATGTTCTGCTTTTCCTTTTCATTTGACTATAAAGTAATAGTGCAGGTGGCAGATACCAAATCCATTTCTGTTAAACAAATACTTGAAATTATCTATTATTTATTATAGACCTGCATTTGTTTATAAGTTTAACTCTGCTTTTGTGCTCGTCTGTAATATTATATTACTTATATTGTTCATAATGTATATAGATTACCTGTACAGGAGAGAGTATGTGCTATAATCATGGCATAATTTTGTCCTCCGCAGGCGGCATCGTACGGATGACACTGAGCCTGACAGTCATCATGGTCGAAGCCACAGGAAATGTCACCTATGGTTTTCCCATCATGCTTGTCCTCATCACAGCAAAAATAGTTGGAGATATCTTTGTTGAGGTGAGTGAGAGTGGGTTTCTGGCTTCTAACAGAGTTGTTGCTGCTCTTGGCTCTTGTACATAATGGGCCTGATTTATTAAAGCTCTCTAGGGCTGGAGAGGATACACTTTTTATCAGAAAAGCTGGGTGATTTAGCAAACCTGGATTTAATCAGGTCCAGGATTTAAAACATTTGCTAGCAAATAGCAAATTACTTTGAAAAAATCCATTCCAAGTTTGCTAGATCACCCAGCTTCACTGATGAAAGTATATCCTCTCCAGCCTTAGAGATCCTTCATAAATCAGACCCAATGTGTTACAGCTAAGACATTCATATGAGATATTACTGACCATTGTTCTGCCTTGTCTCTCAGGGCCTGTATGATCTCCACATCAAGCTGCAGAGTGTTCCGTTCTTGCACTGGGAAGCTCCAGTCACTTCTCACTCTCTCACGGCCAAGTAAGTGTGGAGACCCCAGTAAAATTAGTTTGACAGCTTGATTGTTACCAGAATATCAGTTTTAGTGGCTGAAGATGGTTTTATTATTTTCCTGAAAATGATAGGTGGAGTTAGATTAGCCAATCATCATGTAAGTCTTTGAAGTTGCAGGACAATGCAATGTTGCAATACTTTTCCAGCAGTAAGGAGGTGGAGGTACACATGTAGTACGTTAGTCTATAATTCTTCAGCACAGAGAAGGATTACATTGGCTGTTAAGTAGCTTATTCAACAGTTGTAACTTTCCCCTTATAGGATAAGTGCCTTTTAAGGTCTAGAAACAGCCCAATCATCACACAGTAAAGAGCTTTGCTTATTGCTGTCATGCTGGTTTTAGCTACCATAATTTATCACACTATAAAAGTTTAATATAGAGGAGAAAGTGTATTTAAAAAAGTTGCAAATGTAGCAAATTTTTGTGGAGTTTTTACAACAAAACGCAGGAAGCAAGATATTTCCATTATATGCAGTGTGTCCCAAAAGTCACTATACACTTTTAATGAATTCCTAAAAATGACACCAGTTTATTACTATTTTTAGCATCAACAAAGGAGTTGTTGCAGTTTTACTTGCTAGGCTTGCCATCACATTCAAACGCCTTGAAGACTAGTTGTATACCTCTGCATGTGGGCCTCCATTTTCAACAACTTTCAGCCACCTTCAGACATAAGCCTCTTCAACGTTTGGCAGCATCTCTTCGCTGACCTCGCCTCAGGCTGTGCGGATTCTTTCCTCAGGCTGTGACAGGTTACAGGGCTTAGTCGCATACACCTTGCCTTGGATATAGCACCACAAAAAAAAAGGCACAAGGTGTAATGGCAGGGGAGCGGGGAGCCTATTCGGTCAGGAAACTTGATGTTCAGGAAATCTCTGACTAACCTGGCAAAGTATGGAGGGACGAGCATCATAATCTTCCGGTTTCAGTTTTTGAATAACCTGAAGTTGGTATGGGTAGAGCTTCATTACTCTCCAAAGCATCTGCTGAATCAAGTTTTTCTTGATGCTTCCAGTGCAGCCCTCCGGATGGACTTTCCCTGGCTTTAGGCGAACGTCTGCTCAAGGAGTTCAGTGTTTTAATTGGTGTTGGTAGTACCAGGCCTCCCGCTGTGTGGTTTGTCAAGAACAGATCCTGTTTGGAGAAACTTGCCATGAATAGCGTAAATTGTGTTACACTTTGGAGCAGTGTGACCATAAAAGCTTCTCAAACTCGTGCTAAACTGCAGTCAGGAACTGAAAAACTTCTTGCCTAAAATAGGAAAAAGGAAGTGTGTAGTGACTTTTGGGACACCCTTTATATTACTCAATTGTCACAATATATAAAAATCCACTTTGTGAGCCGTATGTGACTTTATATACCAGGATAATACATTATTAAATGCATTGGTGAAGTCATTACTACATTTACATTAGCACATAACATGCAGAGAGCTGAGCTGTGGGAGGAACCCAGCGGGGCCACCCATTACAGGCTGCCTGTAGAAAACTACAGAAGGACGAATAAAAGACCAGTCACCCTGCACAAGGAGCAATGACTGGACTGTATTACAGGAAGCTCCTACACAAAGTCACTGATTTATACCGGATTACTGCATAGGTCTGGGAAAAATGCGCAAAGCATGTTCTGTAGGAAGGAGAGGGAGAATGAGCAAGCAGCACCCTGCTGTGCTATCCTCTTTTCACTTTTATTGCGGTCACTTGCTTGTAGATCTGTAAGGATGGATTGACATTGGGCGACCTCTCTACACATGTCAGATTCTCACCTGAGAAGAACCCGACTGTTTAAATCAGGCGAGAAATGTCTGCTGTGTGTACATAGCCTAAGCTTGCTACTTTTAATGTCTTATCACAGATGTAATTCACAGAAAACGATTTCTGTTCCAGTGGTTTGGCAATCAGAATATTTGACTTTATCTAGACTGTATCTAATATTGTGCAGCCAATTCTGCCCAGTTTATAACTCTGAGGTTAAACAAGCTTGAATTTCTCCCTAGCAAATAATAGAAAGAGGCTTTGTGCAGTGTGGTTTCTGCCTCACCATCTTCCTGTTTGTTTTCCTCTGAAACTAAATTGTTTTTTAATGAATAGGTTGAGTGCAGCTAATAATCAGTTGTGACCTTTTATCCTCCATGAAGCTGAAAGTGGGTTTAAGATGAGCTGAGATGTGTATACTTATTACCATGGACAATATGGCTGGTTGCAGACATAAATTAGGGCTGTAGATACACTTGGGATACTTTGAGGGATTTTAGGAAAGCCAGGGCAATGTGAGGGGCTGTAGATGATTTGGACAAAATTTGGAGTTAGAGAAAAACTAGGACAATATGAGAGGTTTATAGAATATTGAAAGTGGATGAGTAATTAGGAAACTTTCCTTTCCCCAGGAGACACTAACAAAGCAACAGGTTCACTTAAATTCTTTCCTCTACAGCTGCTCATACTTGTATGACTTTTGTTCCCATGCTGCTCAATTTACCACCATGATTGAGTAGAATTAGCCTTGTGTCAGCTACATTGTTAGTTGGAGATTACACGGGGAAGAGGACTCTTCTTGCCTCCATGTGCCAGCATCAAGTTGCTAAATCTTCATTCTCCAAGACCCCACTCATTTACATGCAAGTAAAAGTGGGTAAGTTATATCCCCCTCCCTTGTTTTGTGAGGTGATCTCCCTTGCAGCAGCAGGGGAATAAGGTGAAAAGGTAAAAGCT
Source organism: Pyxicephalus adspersus (assembly GCF_032062135.1). Classification (NCBI taxonomy): domain Eukaryota; kingdom Metazoa; phylum Chordata; class Amphibia; order Anura; family Pyxicephalidae; genus Pyxicephalus; species Pyxicephalus adspersus. The sequence continues at coordinate 9,647,760 of NC_092864.1, forward strand.
GCCAGGGAAGGTTCAGTAAAGCAAACTTTTTGCTCTACCTTGCAAAGGCTCTATTTAGGCAGCCACCACCCAGCTCCTTCTTCCAGTGTTGTATTGCTGTATTCATTTTCTTGTTTTTTTTTTTGTTTTTTTGTTTTTTTAAGGGAGGTACTAAGTTCACCAGTTACCTGGTTACATCGGAGAGAGAAAGTGGGCATTATAGTGGACATCCTGAGTGACACCAGGACAAACCACAACGGATTCCCAGTTGTGGAGAATAACTCAGGAGAGGTGAGACAAGAGTTCAAGACCTACATGAGCTCCAACATAAGTTTCAACATTTGTGTACCTAATATTTCCTAAGTATGGGCACTTCTTGGGCACACAGTGAATTTTTTTATGTTAGCAGTTGTATTGCCATTACGTGGTAACTGCAGTCATGTTCTGTTACATTGTAGTGTATACAGTGCTGACAGATTCACTTTAAGGCCCTATTGGTGTTCTCCTTGCCTAGGTGCAGGTTTGGACCTGACCAGCACATGTAACAGGATATGCAGTTAGTTCACTTTTTTATATATTTTTTTTTTCTCTTCTGAGTATATATAGTTTATTTTAAAGCAAAACTATTAATTGTTAAACGAACTATAATGTCAGTGATTGCTAGCAGCCTTTTTTTTAACCTGTCCCTTGTCCCCTTGTCTGTAATGGCATAAGTATTTTTCTATGCAACGTCTTTAACTTCCACATATTGCAGCATGCAACATGTCTTTTGTAATTATTCTAACTCTCGGACAATACTCTGCGTTCATTTGCAGTCTCTGACCATCTCTTATAATATGTCTGATTGCTTTATCAGGTTTTTTATAGCATAATTTGTACTGAATATTACCTGTGACCCTTTGATGTTAAGGCTGCAACTTGGTTTTCTGGTACAACCCTTTATATTTTGCCTTCCAGCCTCCGCGATTGTGTGGACTGATCCTACGATCTCAGCTGATTGTTCTACTTAAACATAAGGTAAGTCCTATGGGCTGCAAAGCTGATTCTGTTAAGTGTCGAATTTCCTACAATGTGTCACAGGTAGAGCCAGCAGTGTGATTCTTTGCCAGGGTTGAGGGTTTAAAGCAGACCAGACTGTTTTGCACAGAGCATAGAATGACGAATGTAATGAAAGTTAATTTCATCTTCTTGTTGGCTTGAAAGTCTCAGAAATGCAGGTTGTTAAACATTGTATTGACAACTTCAATTTCCATAGCCTTACTAAGCAGCTGTGCATTATAGAAGTCTGACAATGCTGCAAGAGAGCTAAATTTCTGCTCTCAGTAACTTCTGCTCTCAGTCCTGATATGGCTGTTGTTCAGCATTTGCCATTTTCACAAAACCAAAAGGGTTTTTCCTATTACAAATTGGTTGCAAATATAACGTGTAGGCCTGGAACTGGTATCCTGCAATGAGAGAAATATAGAAGCTGCCATTGCTATATACTTTCTGCATATGTTTCTTGCTTGGTTGTCTCTGGCCAAGTACATGTGCATCTTAAACAAGCGGGAGTTCTACATCTCTTTACACCATTTTTCGTTAGCCCCCTGCAGACTTCCAGAGCTTGGTGCCGGACAGATGTCTGTTTTGTGGAGAATTCTTGTATGCCAGGATATTATTCTGTCACCGTATCTCTGTAGGTGTTTGTAGAGCGAGAGAACATGAGCCCGAGCCTGAGGCGTTTAAAATTGAAAGACTTCCGAGATGCTTACCCTCGATTCCCGCCTATCCAGTCTATACATGTGTCACAGGACGAGCGGGAGTGTCTAATGGACCTTTCAGAGTTCATGAACCCAACACCCTACACGGTGCCTCAGGTAAGTCAGTTTTATCATCTATTTGCTACACTGTTTAGTCTCATTTGATCCCAAAGGTAGGTTGATGTGCAGGCCGTCTGGGCTGCATGAGGGCCTGGTCATCCTATGCAGTATCCAACCTCTTAATATTAACAGAAGCCCTGTATGATCTAACTCCACCAAATAGAAATATATTACATATACAACAGCTAATAGTATATTGGTGTACATGTGCTCATATTCATATGTTTATGTAATTTACAGGAAGCATCATTACCGCGAGTCTTCAAGCTGTTCCGTGCACTCGGACTGAGGCATCTGGTTGTGGTGAACAGTCATAATCGAGTAAGCACACCATTTTTTATATGTGTTGCATTACAATTTTAGATTATTTTAGGGGAGGATGGCAAACTATTCCACCTATGAATTTCCAGCCTGTGTATGGACAGCTGGAATCCCATTGGTTAGTATGGACAGCCCATTTACCTTCTATTTGCTGCGAATGCATTTAATGAGATTGCAATGTCACAGTTATTCAACAAAGCACAAATGGCGGCCGCTTTAATCAGTTTATCAATAAGGGAAAGTTGCTTGAGGCACTTTAATTCAGTTCTATAAACAATAATACATTGTGAAATATGTTTAATAAATATAAGTAATGGAAGTACCTTCATCTGACTTTTACAATGCTTGTATGGAAGAGTCCAGCCTGGGACAGAAAGAAGCAGCACCAGGAAGCCAGTAAGCTGTGCAAGGAGTATGCTCATAGGAAGAGAGTGACAGAGCGATGAACATGTCAGTCTGCTGTTTGTTCTTTAATTGTCCAATCACAGGCTGGGGCAGCGAAAAGACCTGTATGTGTTACTTAACTTCAACAGAGATGTAGGAGGTCTCCTGTTCTACCAGTGTTGGTTTAATTGTGTTTTTATTTCTGGGCATGAGAAATTTTAAGTATTTTTCTACCTTTTGTTTTTTTTTTTTTTTTTTTTTTACCGCGAGTCTTCAAGCTGTTCCGTGCACTCGGACTGAGGCATCTGGTTGTGGTGAACAGTCATAATCGAGTAAGCACACCATTTTTTATATGTTTTCCATTACAATTTTAGATTATTTTAGGGGAGGATGGCAAACTATTCCAGCTATGAATTTCCAGCCTGTGTATGGACAGCTGGAATCCCATTGGTTAGTATGGACAGCCCATTTACCTTCTATTTGCTACGAATGCATTTAATGAGATTGCAATGTCACAGTTTTTCAACAAAGCACAAATGGCGGCCGCTTTAATCAGTTTATCAATAAGGGAAAGTTGCTTGAGGCACTTTAATTCAGTTCTGTAAACAATAATACATTGTGAAATATGTTTAATAAATACAAGTAATGGAAGTACCTTCATCTGCCTTTTACAATGCTTGTATGGAAGAGTCCAGCCTGGGACAGAAAGAAGCAGCACCAGGAAGCCAGTAAGCTGTGCAAGAAGTATGCTGATAGGAAGAGAGTGACAGAGCGATGAGCATGTCAGTCTGCTGTTTGTTCTTTCACTGTCCAATCACAGGCTGGGGCAGCGAAAAGACCTGTATGTGTTACTTAACTTCAACAGAGATGTAGGAGGTCTCCTGTTCTACCAGTGTTAGTTTAATTGTGTTTTTATTTCTGGCCTTCAAGAAATTTTAGGTATTTTTCTACCTTTTGTTTTTTATGTGCAATACTTTTCAATAATAAACAGAATTCTTTGCTTCCTCAATTACTAGAATCTTATTTTCTATCTTCTCTTACCTGCAGGTTGTTGGTTTGGTCACCAGGAAAGATCTTGCTCGATACCGGATTGGCAAAAACGGCCTGGAAGAGTTATGCTTGGCACAGACGTGAAACCGTCTTCTTCCCTCGTTCTAACCAAATCTATTTTCATCTCCTTTCCTTGGAACAGACGTTACCGGTTCTGTGAACTTGTGACGCTGCCAAACTTGAAGCCTCCTGGAGAATGTTCAAACTCTTGTGTGTGGCCAGGGAATACATGACAAGGCCTTTTTTGTCAGACCTCCTCTTCTTGGTTTACACTTCTGGCATCAAAGGACTTACATCCTGACCGTGTTATTACCCTAACATTGTTAGGGTAACAACATTTGTTGCAGGGACATTTTCCTGCTCTGATCCAGTGCAGGAACATTTCTTAGTGCAGAAATATAGTTTACTAGTGATATGTGGTGTGAGATTGCTATCTGCTTGTGCAGAAATATTCTGATCTAAACACTTAGTGTGGTCATTTTTTATATCCTGGAGCAGGACCCATCCTATCGGTAAATATAATAATACAAGCCAGTTTCAAAGAGTACCTGTTGCTTAAAAGAAGCAAACACCTGCAGACTTTTGCTACCCAGAGATCTAAGGTGGTTGGGTGTGCTGAAATGATCCAGCTTTATGGAATTCACCTCCTGTGTTGCTCATCATTAATTACCTGATAGGAATAGGAACTGTTGTAACAGAACTTATGTTGCATTGGTTCTCTCTCTATTGCCATAGAGTTGAGGTAGTCAGCTGACTAGATGAATGAGCAGGCTAAGGACACCCTAAAAACTAGTGACATGCATTATTTATTACCTGTACAGGCTGCTTCTCTGAGCTCATCGGGGCCATTTACTGCAGGCGCTTGTCGTTCATCATGTTTTGCATCTTCTTTAAAGCAACACTGACACTTTTGCCCATTCAGGACAAAGTAACCTTACCATCCCCAACAACCTTTTTATTATTAAGCCCCAGTGCAATCTTTTCTTCTTATGTCAAAATACAACCTGAGCATGTGATTTCTATTGTGCAGTGCCAGGGACAGGCACCCAAGCATTGTTAGCGGTGGATAAAGCTTTGACACCAGGAAACACTAAGTATTTTGTTTGTAACAGCAGCAGGTAAACCTTGGATAGGTGAATATAAAATGGCCAGGGTTGGGTCACTTGTTAGAAATGGCAATGTCTCTGACCTGCTATATTCAAGTTATATCCTTGGACTGAAATTGATTCTGATAACTGTTAAAATATTAACTGGGGAGCATTTTGTAAAAAATGAAGTGAACATATATTGATACCAGATCCATGGGCTCCCTCATATCTCCTCCCCAGTACAGTTTATTCATTGGGACAGCAGTTCCTTCTTTCTCATGTTCAGAAGCTGTCCCTCCTTGCATATCCATATTAGGTTTTGATCTTTTCATATATATTTTCTAATCATATTATGCTTGTAAAAATGTTTTAGGATTTGCACTGATACGGTGCTTCAATAATGCTTTATTAAACTTGTGATTTTTAACGTTTTAATTTTGAATGCAAACTCCCATGTTCCCGTGAGCGGCAGTGGTGGTTCTTGCAGTATGAATGGTACGTCATGGTTATATATAGATGGAATTTTGGTTTTCAAGCCAGATCATATCGTTCCTGATTACACTAGCATCACAAGTCATTGTGGCCTTGCTCTGGGCTTTATTTAGGTAGGTATTTTGGAGTGGACTTGGATGCTGTTGTTGCAGAAGGATACAGAGTGCTCAGATGTGAACATTTCCTTGCTGCTGCTGTGCTTAGCAGGCTCAGCCAGTCCAAGTTCCCTCAGGTTGATATCTTTGCTTTTAGACCTCATCCCAAGACACATAGTTACATTGGTTGAAAAAAGACCACAAGTCCATCAAGTGCAACCACTATAGAAATATACATATCCCAGATATAAAACCCTATGGACATAGATATAGAGGAAGGCAAAAAAAAAACCCTGGTACAATTTGTTCCAACAGGAAAAAAAAAATCCTGATCCCATGAGGCAATCAGATGTTCCCTGGATCAGCAGTCTCTGTTATCTTTACTTTTAAGCCTTAATCCCCAGTTATATTCTGTGCTTCTAGAAATCATCCAGCTTTTTCTTAAAGCAAGCTATAGAACTTGCTGAAACTACTTCCTGAGGGAGCCGATTCCACTTTATGACAGACCTTACAGTGAAGAATCCCTTCCTTATCCGGAGCTTAAACTTCTTTTCCTCCAGACGCAAAGATTGCCCTCTTGTCCTTTGTATTGCTCTTCTAGTGAATATTAAGGAAAAGAGTTCTCCATATGGACCATTTATATATTTATACAGGGTGATCATATCCCCCCTTAAACGTCCCTTCTCAAGGGAAAATAGATTCAGAGATTAGTAGTATACTACTACTTGTATATTACCAGGGCCCGCTGATTAAGATACCAGGAGGCTCCCGGGGAAATACATATGAAAGTCATCAGCGAATCCATGTTTAATATAGTCTTGGTTTAGCAAGCAATTCTTAGCATAAAACATCTGATGCTGGTTGCCCACCATCTGCAGTGATCTGTTCCAGCAGCCCTCGAGTCCTTACTGTGTCATGTGACATAGCAGCTGGTGCCTTTATGATTGGGCCCAGATGTGTAAAATGCATTGGGCATAGCATGGGCCTGGGGGTAAGGCACCTTATTATTATGACTAATAACTGAATAGACTTTGCTGAAAAAGAAAATTTTTTTGCTCACACTGTGTATAAATTATTCTATGGCTAACACTCGGTGCTGACACCTGCAGGCAGCTTGGGTAACCTAAAGCCTGACCCACCATCATATTCTGTACTACTGGGGCATACCCAAAAAGCACAACAGCGAAGAGGAAATTATTTGGCTTTCTTTGCATTTTGAGAAGGATGATATGAGTCTCCTCCAGCCAGATAGTGGAGTATTGTTTATCCCATTTTTTAGGTGGTGATGGATTTGCTTTATTAATCTCCCCCTTCGCAATACTTAACTTTTAAAGTAGTAGCAATTAGAAAAGTTTATAATTGTAATGATTGGAAAAGACACCAGGGGCTCTATATTCTATCTCTCTAGTCCAGGGGTGTCAAACTCAAATACACAGAGGGCCGAAATGAAAACTCCAAGTCGGGGGCCAAACTTGAAATGTATTTAAAAAATAGGAAGTAATTCCTTCGAATTAAATATAAAACATTTTTTTATGGAAACAAAGAGGTATTGCTTAACATGCAACCTGGAACAAGAAAAAACTTGGCAATGCAATGTAAGCACTAATTGGCCCCTGGCTACAGTTTTTGGATATATTTGAAAAAAGATGGTATGAATGTTATTAATCAGTTGACACCAAGAAATAAAATTAATGTTACACATGTATAAATTATGTGCTCATATCTGATATCTTCAAAACTTTTTGTAAAGTTATTTACAAAAGAGACAGAAAAGAGTGACATATATTTTTGATGATTTAACACATTTCACACAAATGATTACCTTCTACTTTGTTTTGTTTCCTGCAGATCTGAGTAACTTTATTTCTCCTGCTGTGAGCTAGGTATAGCGACCGGTCTCAGAGGAGAAACAGAAGACAAATGATGCTGGGACCTCAATTCCCAGCATTACTTGTGTCTATAGAACTGCCAAATGCAGAGCCGCATAAGCAGACAGCTGTTCCATAGACGCGATTGATGCCAGGACTGCAGTTACTTGCGTCTTTAGAACTCTGTGGACTCCAGTGATGCTGTGAGTTGCAGTAGTGGCATCACTCGCTGGCGGGCCAGATGCCATTCATTTTCCCATTTCCTCGGGGGTCCAAATGACCCCTTCTAAAGTTCTTATAAACAATGACTCGTTCTGCCATCTAGTGACCATACTCAAAATTGCATAGCTGTCACAATAGGAAATTCTAGCTGCGTAAGTGAAAGTTATGAACAAATCTAGAGCGAACTGATGTGAATAATTTAAAAATGGAGCCCTTGTTTCAGCTATATTTATTTTATGTTGCAAAGACATGGAGTGGTGGCCAAAATCTGTATGGATAGATCTGTGAAGTGTAAATACGTCTGTCACTTTTTATTGTTCTGTGACTGTGTTCGGAAGATTTCACCTCACTGCCTGTCCTTGTGACAGGAAGCAGTTGTCACTGGAATAGGGAGACTTTTGTCTGCGCGGGAAAGAGGTGAAATCTTTGCAGCAGTGTCACAGACTGTAGTATAAACCTGACACAGATGGTATCCCTTCCCACTGCAAAACTATATAAAAATGTGGAATTGTGCTAACTGTCTTTATTGGGTGACCATTTTTGCAGTAGGGATATGTTGAAGCGCATTTTTTAAAAAAAAATCTGCATTTTTCTCATTTAAATTGGATGGATTTGGGGGCCTTTCAAATGTTGTTAAATTGCACACCACACTGCTTTCCTTTTCCATCATGCAATCCCTAAAAAATGCAAACTATATTATCCTCTGACACCTGAACACATCAGGACAGACGAAACAGCTCCAGGGAGAAGCAAGGACCACACTCCTTCACCAAGTGACCACTAGCTATATATGCCAAATACTGCGGATCCCAACAGGGTTATCACATTGTGTCGGTGTGTGTGTATGTGCGGGTATATGAGAACTAGGCACACAAGATGTGAGAGTTGTCATTTTACTTAAAATGAAATTATTGTGTAGTATCATCTGATCTGTCTAATACATTGCTGCTGTTTCTTAAATCCTTTTAATAAACCACTCAGCATGCACACGATTCTCATGTTGCATCAGCTCAGTTTAGGGTTCTGTTGCATTGTTTTTGTTCACCTAAAGTGGCTTTGTATTGTATAAGTCTTTGGCAATGCAGATCCCATGTATGGCAGGTCAGTAAAAGTTCAACTAGATCAAAGGCAAGTGTCCATGAATTCCAAATATTATCAGACTAATACTATGGGCACAAGTCCATACCTGCAGACACGGGGTTTATTTTTGCCCCTGTAGATGTGACGTTAACTGCTGCTGTGCAGGCAGGGGAGGCAAACCTCAAATGCCCACAGCTTTGGCCATATCACAAATCATAAAGGGCAACCACAAGGCCCAAGGTGGCTTTTTGCTTTTGGAACCCTGATCTGCCTTAGCTGCATGCAAAAAGGGTCACCGTCCTCTCCCATTCACTTGAATGAGGCTGCAGCTCACCACACACTTGAAATGGCTCTTCTCACAACAACTAATGCCATGACCTATCGACTAAATTCTCCCAAGAGGTCTCTTGGAGCTCCATGAAGTTCATTATGAGCATCGGATGTCCAGTTCTCTAGGAGGTCACTGAAATCTGGGGTATTGGTGTTTAAAATGCACGTCGTATCTGGAGATGGCTCTTTCCAAAATGAAAGTGGCAACAACCTTCTATGCATGGGCACAATATGTGCGTACTTCCTGTCTAGTCTTTGTAGCCGTCCATCCTTGGTCATGATTGATTTCTGCTTTAAATACTTACGAAGGCCAAAGTCAAACAGTTCAGAGAGGGGCCCCAGTTTTTTAGGATCTTCTTTCGTGTAGATGGTTTTTAATATTTTTTCATCAAACTCAACAGGAGGAGTGAGTGGGTTGAATAAGTCCTCCTTTTCGTGGTCTTTATTTTGAGCTATCCTCATCAGATCATGGTAATACATCTCCTGGCCTCCTGACAGTCGAGGGGAGAAGTAGTCTTCATAGATATTGCAAGAATCTGGGTCTTCGTCCTTTGTTTTCTGCCCGAAATATCTCTGAATGTCGGAGCTAATGAGTTCGGAAAAATTCAAAAGCTGTTTGGTCATCTCTGTGCTGTCCTCGGGGGTTGGAATCTGGTCATCGGAGACATGAGTTGGCCTAAAGGACATTGGTTCTCCATCTGACAAATCATCCATCTCCTCTTCCTCAAGGATTTCTTCTTCCTCTTCAGAAGAATCCTGGAAGTCCACATCCTGAGTCAGATCTGGGAGTAAGTAAGGATTCTGAAAGGATGAGGGGAATTTGAGCTCGGAGAGGTTGCGTATCACGCCGGTTGCCATTGTTTATGGAATCTGCAAAAGACAGAATGCCAATTATTATAATGTTCCATGTAATATATGTAATAAATGTTCCAATTAATATATGTTCCAAAAAATGAAACAATTTTACCTATATCTGTTTTTATTGAGTCTGATAACATGGGGGAACCCTGAAAATATCTTTCAGGTCTTCAGGGACCCCCTGCTATATTTACTATATCCACAGCTCACAGTATATTAGTGTGGTGGTCAGTGGGAAGAATTCCTCTTACAATGCTGGCCATTGGGAAGAAAATCACCCTTACAAATGGCCAAAAAGTTCTTTGGTGTGCAGTAAATTGTCCAAATTGCTTCTCTCTCGGTCCCTCTCTCTCTTTTATATATATATATAGACTTTTAATAAGGTAAAAAAAAGCTACCTTATATTCAAAAAAATATAAATAAATATATAAATAACTAAATATTGAAATTATTGACATAGCCTCCTTCCTTTTCTATATATAAAATGCAAAGTGAAGAGTTGTATAATTTGTATTTACAGCTGTACACAGCAGACATTTGTTTGTACCCGGTTTGAAAATGCAATGTAGGTTTACACAAAACATGTAACACTGTAACTGCTGATAAGAATATAATATATATGCCTGGGAGAAATTTTGTACTTTTGTTTTGCTTGTAATTTTTTACAACCTGCAATAATGCAAATTGTATTTGTGTATATTATAATGTGTGTGTGTGTGTGTGTTTTTTTTAACCAGACTAATTTAAAAATAAAAAAGAAGGATGTAATAGAAAATGCAGCGCTCACCTCAATGGTAAGCTTGGCTCTCGTCCCCAGCTTTTGCTTCCACTGAGCTTTGGATAAAGTATTTATAGGGGAAGCTGAAGCTGACAGGTTGACAAATATTTGATAGGAGTATTGTAACATTATACTGGGCAAACACAGCAGGGATTTGCTTTAGCACCCAGCAACCAGCTAGCGAGAGGAAGAGAACAAATTAGAGGCGGATGGCGAGTTTTAACTTAATGGTCAATTTGCCAGGGGATTCTCGAGTGCTGTACCTGGGGGTTCTGCTATTAAGCTTTTCTCCCCAGCTGCCTGCCTGTCCCTGACACTTGGACCTGGGTCCCTTATCACCAGCAGTCATCTCAGGCCCTGGTCTCCTCTGACTGATAAGCTGGAAAATTACATTTCATGCTATTTTGACTTCTGGAGTAGAGATCTTTTAAAGGACACAATGCCTGACAAACAGTCAATATTGACTCAGACACTTTGTTAGTCAGGTGGAAAAAAAAATGGAATAGACTGGCCAGCAAACAAGCTTGTGATTGACTGTGAGGAACTGGGGAAACATTATATATAAACTTTTATTAATATTATTATTAGTATTATTTTTTATTTTTAAAAAGCTAAATGTTTGGATTCATTTTGCTCAGTTAGAAAAACTCTCACAGAAATGTAAAGCTGAAAATTTTAAATATACAAAAATATTAGAATTATTAATATTAATAATAAACATGATTTATATAGCGCCAACATATTATGCAGCGCTGTACATTAAATAGGGATTGCAAATGACAGACCAATACAGACCGTGATACAGGAGGAGAGAACCCTGCCCCGAACAGCTTACAATCCAGTAGAATATAGAGAATAATAAAAATATATAATATCCAGAAAAATTGATTAGAAAAAGAACAAAAGGGTAAGCTAGTTTTTGAAATTGCCAAAAATGTTTTGCCGGCTGATTTTCAAAATCATGAATCACACGAAAGAGTTTGATGCACCCAATTTTACCCTGAAATAAATACAAATTGTTGCTATGACTCATTTATATGTACGTAAAAAAAAAAATTAAAAGCCATCGAAAACTCCAAAAACATATCCCAGTTTAAGCCTAAACCAAAAATTATTTCTGCAAAGTTTTTTAATGATCAAATCTGCATCTGTGAAAGAAATGACAGAGAATAACCCTAATATATTGTTTGACCTAACCCTTAAATCTGACCCTTCATCTACACCTTGCCCTGAGTTTACCATTAAAGGTAACCTGTGGGAGTAGAAATAGGAAAAGTCCAAGCTGACATGGTCCACTTCCTTTAAAATATAGTGAGCAATGGAATCCCTGATACTTCTATGGCTCAGGTTAACAGAACCAAAGACCTTACAACTTACAGCAGGCCCATCAGTAGGTTTCCTGGTGTTCATGTATCAAGTTCCAGAATTGGCATATTAATATAAAACATAGTCCTCAAGCTTTAGGTACAAGCAAAATTTTGGAAGAATGCAGGCATTGGTCTCTTAGATTGTAAGCTCTTCAGGGGAGGGTCCTCTCTTCCTCCTGTGCCACTGTCTGTATTTGTCTGTCATTTGTAACCCCTATTTAATGTACACCGCTGCATAATATGTTGGCGCTATATAAATTTCTCTTCAATAATATTCAGTCTGCTGTAGATTGCAATAAGCATTTCCACAGTCTTCTCTCCCCAATGGTCCTAGGACCATCACACCTTTGTTAGTTAGTTGGACATCTTTTTCCAAGCCTATAGGTGTTGGGTTTGCTCCTCGCCCTTTATGGCTATAAAAGTCTTTATTCTGCTGGAAAGACTTTTTACAAGTATGTCTGTAAGAATTTGTGCCCAGTCAACCCAAAGAAAAGTTCTGATGTTGGATAAGAAAACCAGATTCACTATCGGGGTTCCAAATTATCCCAATTGTCCTCGGTAAGGTTGAGGTCAAGGCTTTGTGTAGGACACTCTGGTTTCTTTACACCAGTGGCCATGATGCCAGGGTATCCTGAGCCTCCAATGTCTCCAGAGAACGTAGACTGCGGCTCTAGCCGGTGCGCCCCCCAAGCGTTGTCCTTCCTCTGACCCCGCTGGTGGGTGCACTGACTAGAGCCGCGGGGGTTGGGGACCTCTGCTTTACACCACATTCATCAAACCATGACCATGGATTTGGCATAGTCCCCAGGGGCACAGTTATGATGGAACAGATAGGGGCCTTCACCATATGGTGACCGCAATTATTCAAAATGTCTTTGTTGTTTTATTGCAATACCCTTCTCTGGAAACCCCTGAGGAAGTCTGGATACTGGTTATGTGGTGTATCAGATTGACATGGAGGGGTCTTTTATATTTAGGTTCCTAAAGTATATTTAAATCTTAAAATGAAAGTGGAACAATGATCTAACCCAACTTTAATTGTCAAAAATCAACAGATAAACCCACATTGAAGCAGAAAGAGGATGGTTACCATCAATGGTAAATGAGTCTTTGATGTGTGGTCTGTTGCTGATGCACCAGCTACACTTTCTATGCTGCTTTGGGCCTGATGGACAAATTGGGCACTTGGGCCTGATGGACAAATTGGAACAGAATCGAATCTCTTGATTTTCTTGGTGGCGAAAAGCATGAGCGTGGGAAGGTTCATGATGGGACTTGTATATCAAATATTTTTTTGATCTGGAAAAATATTTGAAATCAATGGTGTGCTATCCGTGTTCCAAACCTGCAAACGATGGTCCTTAAGAACCAGTGCTGTGGTGTGGGCACCTTGCCAACCAGTGGGAGCCGCAGATCTGAACTTGCTCCAAATGTCCTCCATTTGAGGTTTAGGTGCATCAAATAACGAACAGGATAGATTTCTGAGATGTAAATATTGACCTCCCAGGAATCTGGCCTCCCGTAATTCTTGGTGCTATCATTCACTCAATTTGGTTTATTCACGCTCTGATCAGAATAGAGTCGAGCACACAGCAAATGTTCATAAAAAAGCAACTCTGACATGAAAAAGAATTCTGCAATCGGATTTGGAAATAGGTTTTCCTAGCGAATCCAAATTCTTGTTGAATCTCATTTTGGTGGGCCATTAAAGAACAATGATTCCCCCTTTCACAGGTGAAAAGTAGCCAACATTTTAACACGATACATGGGGAAAGTTTCGTTCATCCATTAGCATTAGTTGAAATTGTGGAAACATCAAGTTTATGGTTAATAATGCTTTTAGTCAACAATTCCACGAACTGATAAGATGCCCTAAAAATGTAACAATATATCGCATTTTATCTCTGCTGGAACATTGACGTTTCAATATTGACAGTCCGGACACGTGGCTCTGTTCACAGTCACCAGGGAACGCTCAGAAATCTGAGATTGTAAGGTGCACAGTGCCTGGAATGTTTTGTTTTTGTTTCCTCTGTATTTGTAATATTATTATTGTTAGTATATTTATATAGCACCAACATATTACACAATGCTGTACAATAAATAGGGGCTGCAAATGACAGACAGATACAAATAGTGACACAGGAGAAGGAAAGGACCCTGTCCCGAAGAGCTTACAATATAAGAGGTACTGCTATATATACACACAGGTTGACATTCAAAAATCTGGCAACCTCCAGACCTGAAGAGTGCCAGGTTTTTTAAAATTCCAGGTAACCGTTAAACTTGGCTACAATTTATGCCACAGACTTCCAGGCAGTGGCAACACAGTACACTGCATCCCTGATGGTAAATTCTTTTATGAACCTCTGTACTGGGGTACCTGAGTTAACTGAACTCGCTAGGCACCTCATGAACAGGGATCGATACGTACACTTCATTGAACATACAAAACCATTGGCCTGCAGTTGAATTAATAGGGATGAGCGAGCGAGGTTTTAAAATTAAATCTCGCAGTGAATCGGAACGTTCTCGCTTACTGAACATGTAAGCGAGATAAGCCTGTGTAAATTCAGCCGTCCAGATCGAATTTTTTGGGCCCTGTAGTATTTGTTCTTGCCTAAAGATTCTCTATCCAAGAACACAGGAGTACCACAGCTGTACTCATCATGAATGAATGCAGCTGTGGGAATCCTGTAATGATTTCCTCGATCTTCCAAAGGGTCAGCGAAATTTCAGCGAACTAAAATAGGAAGTTTGAGGAAATTTTCAAGAGACTTTCAGAGACATTCTTGCTCATCCCTGTTAGTGATGTGCAGTTGGGTGGGCGGTAGATGATAAAAACATTATCTTTCACTAGAAGATCAGCTTTTGGATGTGCCGAACGATTGTCTAAAAGAGAAATTGTCTAAATGAGAAGTATCTTACATTTTGGGTCTAGTCCAACCGAGTTACAGTGAGCCCTAGCCTCAGGAACCAAATATCTTTTGTTGGCACATTCTTGTTGGCACGGTAATGGACAGGAAACTGTGTCTTTCCCTTGAACGCCCTCGGACGTAAACTTTTCCAAATAACAAGCAACTTCTATAGGTATCTGCAGCATTAGAGCAGCACATTACTGTGACACAATCTTTTGAAGCTTTAAATTCTGATGGTAATTCAGCATCCTCAGTTGTCAAGAGTTTTTTTTGGCGTACATCTCCAAAACAAGGGAGTCTCGTCAACACTGAACACTTGTTCAGGACATAAAGAGGAACTAAACCCAAAACTGCCAAAAAAAACAAAAAAAATACACTTAACTTCAATCCTGCAGGGCAGTCCGATCCCTTTGGGGGTATCGTGCAAAAAACCTGCGCTCCAGGCGCCGCCGTCTTCTCTACTTCTTCCTACGTTACCCTACCCAGACGCGAGATTGAGTGACATAGGATAAAAAAAAAAAGCATTTGCTGGTCTTACTGTGCATGCGTGAGATCGCAAATTTTTGTTTTCGCGAAAAAAGGCTCCTTCTGCGCATGCCCTAGAAGCTCAGGCATGCGCAGAAGGAGAGCCCAAGAGCCTCCTGGGATGCGTGACGTAGGTATCGTGGGAAGCTTCGTGCTCCCATTCATTCTCAACTGCTTTTTGTCTACCCTTTTATGTAAAGTGAAAATTGGGAGTTTAGGTACGCCTTAAATGTTCATCACTAACTTTGCAAATTCGTTCACATCTGCATTAGCCACATCTTTGTCTGATGAATGTTTTTCACCACACACTGCACAAAACTAGAAGCCATGTCGCGACTTAAAATGATGCAAACAACCTTCTGAATATTCACACGTGTTGCAATCCCAGCTCTTCATGAAACTCTTTGGCTTTTTCCTTTAATAAATCACCGGACATTTCCACACCTTCACTTACATGAAGATTAAACCAAGTTATGAGAACTTGGTCCAGTTCCAAACTTTTTCCCTCCGTCTGACTGTTTTGATCCACTGTCAGAAAAAAACTTTAGCAGTTTTTCTTTCTGTTTTTTTATATCATCCACTGTTGAAGAGCCAATGTTGTATGTTTCACAAATGGTTCGCACAGACACGCCGCTATCAAGTCTTTCTAACTTTTCCACTTCCTCTGCGATCCATAACACACAATGTTTGCGTTTTACACCTCTTTTCTTTGCTGGATCCATAATGCATACAGCAGCAAATAAATGAGAAGGAAAGCACGTGCAAGCAAGACCTAACAGCTGTTTCTGGAGTACAGCAGCATCAAAACATAAACGGCGCCTCCAGAAAACAGTATAAAATTGAAAATGTGCTCCGAAATCCATGCCGGAAAACTGAAGGAACCAGATTTTCCGGTTATTCGAATATGTACCTGTGTGTGTATATATATATATATATATATATATATATATATATATATGTACATTTTCTGTATGCAAAGAATGGCAAGCACAGAAAAATACCTGTTGATCTACCAAAAATCAAGCAACCTCCTAACCCCTAGTAGTCAGCTGACAACACTGCCTCTGCTGCACCAATATTCCGGGCTTGTGTTGTCAGCTCCATCCCTTTGCCTTCTGCTGAGCTTAACAACTCCCCATCACTATTACATAAATGGGGAAGTTTGCACTGCTTGGGATTTCATTGCAGTGTCACCTCAAACAGGAATTTAGAAGCTCACTGGATTTCTCAACAGATCTACAGGCAATTTTCTCTTCTTGCTCCATTTTTATTGTCACAATATTACATACTTTTATTATTTGCCCAGATATGGCTCCATCAGTTATACAACTTCTACATTCTCTCTTTTTTTTTCTTTTTCTCTCTTCTCTGACTATTCGTGTGTTGTCTTGTCTTATCTCCTCCTTACATCCAATTGGATATAATGGCATATAATAAGATATCATTCTCTTTCCAGAGATCATGAGAATTTTATCTTTTTAGAAACTCCAATCAGTCAGAGCCCAAACAGGAGAACTGAGGCTGTTATATCACTATTACCCCTTGGGGATAGGATGGTGGTGCTTGGGTCATGGGTGCATGGGACCCGGGCAAGGGACACACCTGGAAATGTTGGACTCTGCACCCGGTGTATTTCCAAATGAAGACACCACGGGACTGGTATTGCCGCTGTTCTTTTACAAGGGAACTTTTTAAATTTTTTCTAAGAATTATAAACCAAAATTGTTTGAAATTTTATTTTTGCATTAACCATGCAAGGCGAAATGAGATCAATCTGACCTTACCGGCATTACCTGCTGGAGCTTCACTATACACCTCTGCTGTACTTCCAGGTATAGTTGGGGAGGAGCATGTGGATTATTCTTCTTCCATCTGACGGTGCTAATTCTTGGTAATTGGCACCCAATGTTGTCCTATAATGGCGGAGGGGCAAGCTTTAAGTGTGTGTAAGCCCTAAAGGGTAAGTTGGACTTTATATGGGTCTTCTCTTCTTTTCCAAAGGCCAAACAGTGATACGTGAGCACAAGATAGGTTAGTATGTGCAGAACATCCATACCTGGATGGACAGAAATACAAACCCAGCGGTAGTAGCTGTTCCCTGCCATATATCAGCTTGATGGAAGTCATTGGATTTGATTATTTGCATCCATCACCCACCCAAAGAAGCTCCTCCATGGGTAAGTATGTGGCTATGGTAGGTAAAAATTCAATTGTACATATGAGACCAATATATGAACCTGTAGATGGGGTTCGGTGGCTCATCTGTTTGCCTGTGCCGTTCCATCTCTCCGAGCACATAGCCAGCAGCAGCCGAGCATATGTTGTAGCATCTGCCACATACCTCGCACCATGTTCTTCCCTTATCAATCCATCCCCATGGAGGTCAGCAGGGACCAGCTCATATTCTGCTGGTTGCCCAGAGATTTTTAACATGAGATGCTACAGTGGCATTATTAATACACTGCCCCCCTCTTCCACCCCCACCGGCTCCTGGTCGCCCGAGCATTGATTGCACCGGGTAAAAATCAATAGCTACAATATGTTTGCACTTAGGAGAGCGACAATGAATTACACAAGCCATTAGGCACACAAGGGCTGCTGTTTAGCCTCAGCCATTAGATAGGCATTAACTAAACTTTCATACAGTTTGCCTTTGCGATAACAGATAAACTATCACCGTTTTATCCGCCTAGGGATTGGATTCGCGGCATCTTCTGCCGTTGCCAACTCATCTTTCAATCCACGTCATGGTGAAATCATATTCAATATTCCCGATAGATTTACTCAATGATCATGATTTATTATTTTATCAGAATGTTTCCTATTGTTATACACAGCATGGCCCAAAAATAAAAGTCACACAGTCTTATATTCCATTGGGCGGCTTTTATCTTTGGTTACGGCACACATTCACCATGGTTTCATAATCTTATACAATGTCAAAATGGCGGTGTAAAGTCTTCTCCTGCTCATCCCAAAGATTCTCCATGGGGTTCAGGTCTGGACTCTGTGGTGGCCAATCCATGAGTGACAATGATGTCTCATGCTCTCTGAACTACACATTCACAATTTCAGCCCGATGAATCCTGGCATTGTCCTCTTGGAATATGAAGTGCCATCAGGGGAGAAAAATCCATTGATGGGAAATCCCGGTCATTCAGTATATTCAGGGAGTCAGCTGACCTATATTTTGTGTACATAACATTGCAAATCCTGGACCTGAAAAACTCAAGCAACTCCAGATCATAACCCTGCCCCCACAGGCACCCCAAATCATAACACTGCCCCCAGAGGCACCCCAAATCATAAC